>NC_086447.1:277855403-278174153 GCF_028390025.1 Pseudophryne corroboree | reverse complement strand
GAGGAAGTCTGCTTCCCAGTTGACCACTCCCGGAATGAACACTGCTGACAGTGCTAAGACGTGATTTTCCGCCCATCGGAGAATCCTTGTGGCTTCTGCCATCGCCATCCTGCTTCTTGTGCCGCCCTGTCGGTTTACATGGGCGACTGCCGTGATGTTGTCTGATTGGATCAGTACCGGCTGGTTTTGAAACAGAGGCCTTGCCAGACTTAGGGCATTGTAAATGGCCCTCAGTTCCAGAATATTTTTGTGTAGGGACGACTCCTGACTTGACCAAAGCCTTGGAAATTTCTTCCCTGTGTGACTGCCCCCCAGCCTCGAAGGCTGGCATCCGTGGTTACCAGGACCCAGTCCTTTATGCCGAATCTGCGGCCCTCTTGAAGATGAGCACTCTGCAGCCACCACAGTAGAGATACCCTGGTCCTTGGAGACAGGGTTATCAGCCGATGCATCTGAAGATGCGATCCCGACCACTTGTCCAAGAGGTCCCACTGAAAGGCTCTTGCATGGAACCTGCCTAATGGAATTCTGCTTCGTAAGAAGCTATCATTTTTCCCAGGACTCGTGTGCAGTGATGCACCGATACCTGTTTTGGTTTCAGGAGGTCTCTGACTAGAGATAACAGCTCCTTGGCTTTCTCCTGCGGGAGAAATACTTTTTTCTGTTCTGTGTCCAGAACCATCCCCAGGAACAGTAGGCGTGTAGTAGGAACCAGCTGTGACTTTGGAATGTATAGAATCCATCCGTGCTGTTGTAGCACTTCCCGAGATAGTGCTACTCCGACCAACAACTGCTCCTTGGACCTCGCCTTTATAAGGAGATCGTCCAAGTACAGGATAATTAAAACTCCCTTTTTTCGAAGGAGTATCATCATTTCTGCCATTACCTTGGTAAAGACCCTCGGTGCCGTGGACAGTCAAAACGGCAGTGTTTGGAATTGGTAATGGCAATCCTGTACCACAAATCTGAGGTACTCCTGGTGAGGATGGTAAATGGGGACATGTAGGTAAGCATCCTTGATGTCCAGGGATACCATGTAATCCCCCTCCTCCAGGCTTGCAATAACCGCCCTGAGCGATTCCATCTTGAACTTGAATTTTTTTATGTATGTGTTAAAGGAATTTAAATTTAACATGGGTCTCACCGAACCGTCCGGTTTCGGTACCACAAACAGTGTGGAATAGTAACCCCGTCCTTGTTGAAGTAGGGGCACCTTGATTATCACCTGCTGGGAATACCGCTTGTGAATTGCCTCTAGCACAGCCTCCCTGCCTGAGGGAGTTGTCGGCAAGGCAGATTTGAGGAAACGGCGGGGGGGAGGGGAGACACCTCGAATTCCAGCTTGTACCCCTGAGATACTACTTGAAGGATCCAGGGATCCACCTGGGAAGAATTTTGATTCTGGGAACTGGCTGACTGGTGCAGCTTTTTCCCTCTTCCCTCGTCTCTGTGCAGAAAGGAAGCGCCTTTGACCCGCTTGCTTTTCTGAAGCCGAAAGGACTGTACCTGATAATACAGTGCTTTCTTAGGCTGTGAGGAAACCTGAGGTAAAAAATTTTCTTCCCAGCTGTTGCTGTGGATACGAGGTCCCAGAGACCATCCCCAAACAATTCCTCACCCTTATAAGGCTCTATGTGCCTTTTAAAGTCAGCATCACCTGTCCAGTGTCGGGTCTCTAATACCCTCCTGACAGAATGGACATTGCATTAATTCTGGATGCCAGCCGGCAAAATATCCCTCTGTGCATCCCTCATATATAAGACGACGTCTTTAATATGCTCTTATGTTCGCAAAATAGTATCCCTGTTTGACAGGGTTACAGACCACGCTGCAGCAGCACTATCTGCAGGTCTCAGTCTAGTACCTGAGTGTGTAAATACAGACTTCAGGATAGCCTCCTGCTTTTTATCAGCCGGTACCTTCAAAGTGGCCGTATCCTAAGACGGCAGTGCCACCTTTTTTGAAAAACGTGTGAGCGCCTTATCCACCCTAGGGGATATCTCCCAGCGTAACTTATCCTCTGGCGGGAAAGGGTACGCCATCAGTAACTTTTTAGAAATTACCAGTTTCTTATGGAGGGAACCCACGCTTTTTCACACTTCATTCACTCATTTGATGGGGGAACAAAACACTGCCTGCTTTTTCTCCCCACACATTAACCCAAGTACCACTAAAAAAGGGTTTTATGTCAGAAATGTGTAACACATTTTTTATTGCCGGGATCATGTAGCGGATGTTCCTAGTGGATTGTGTATATGTCTCAACCTCGTCGACACTGGAGTCAGACTCCGTGTCGACATCTGTGTCTGTCATCTGAGGGAGCGGGCGTTTTGAGCCCCTGATGGCCTTTGAGACGCCTGGGCAGGCGCGGCTGAGAAGCCGGCTGTCCCACAGCTGTTACGTCATCCAGCCTTTTATGTAAGGAGTTGACACTGTCGGTTTATACCTTCCACCTATCCATCCACTCTGGTGTCGGCCCCACAGGGGGCGACATCACATTTATCGGCATCTGCTCTGCCACCACATAAGCCTCCTCATCAAACGTGTCGACACAGCCGTACCGACACACCGCACACACACAGGGAATGCTCTGACTGAGGACAGGACCCCACACAGCCCTTTGGGGAGACAGAGAGGGAGTATGCCAGCACAAACCAGAGCGCTATATAATTTAGGGATTAACACTATATTGAGTGAATTTTTCCCAATAGCTGCTTGTATATACAATATTGCGCCTAAATTTAGTGCCCCCCCCCCCTCTCTTTTTAACCCGTTGTGCAAACTACAGGGGAGAGCCTGGGGAGCTGTCTTCCAGCTGCACTGTGAAGAGAAAATGGCGCCAGTGTGCTGAGGGAGATAGCTCCGCCCCTTTTCCGTGGACTTTTCTCCCGCTTTTTTATGGATTCTGGCAGGGGTATTTATCACATATATAGCCTCTGGGGCTATATATTGTGATATATTTGCCAGCCAAGGTGTTTTTATTGCTGCTCAGGGCGCCCCCCCCCCCAGCGCCCTGCACCCTCAGTGACCGGAGTGTGAAGTGTGTATGAGGAGCAATGGCGCACAGCTGCAGTGCTGTGCGCTACCTTGGTGAAGACTGATGTCTTCTGCCGCCGATTTTCCGGACCTCTTCTTGCTTCTGGCTCTGTAAGGGGGACGGCGGCGCGGCTCCGGGAACGAACACCAAGGCCAGTTCCATGCGGTCGATCCCTCTGGAGCTATGGTGTCCAGTAGCCTAAGAAGCCCAAGCTAGCTGCAAGCAAGTAGGTTCGCTTCTTCTCCCCTTAGTCCCTCGATGCAGTGAGCCTGTTGCCAGCAGGTCTCACTGTAAAATAAAAAACCTAAAATAAACTTTCTTTCTAGGAGCTCAGGAGAGCCCCTAGTGTGCATCCAGCTCGGCCGGGCACAGAAATCTAACTGAGGCTTGGAGGAGGGTCATAGTGGGAGGAGCCAGTACACACCAGGTAGTCTAAAAGCTTTCTTTTAGTTGTGCCCAGTCTCCTGCGGAGCCGTTGTTCCCCATGGTCCTTACGGAGTTCCCAGCATCCACTAGGACGTCAGAGAAAAAAAAGATAGATGTTCTATCAAAGTCACTAACTGTGTGTGTGTGTGTGTGTGTGTGTGTGTGTGTGTGTGTGTGTGTGTATATATATATATATATATATATATATATATATATATATATTTTTTTTTAGGTAGAACATTCCCCCCCCCCAACTTTTTACCAAACTCAATATCACAAAATTGGCAAGTACGGGAAAAGTCAAGTCCACCACCATTTTGTAAAAGAAACCTACTTGATAATTCAGCTCAAATCTTTGTATTAAGAGTTTTTTTTTCCTTCATTAATTTATCAATGTTAGGACTTAAGGTTTTCCAGCAGAACATTGCCCAGAGCATCACACTGCCTCCGCCGGCTTGCCTTCTTCCTAAAGTACTCCCTAGAGCCATTTCTTCCCCAAGTAAACCACGCACACGTCCGTCCACATGATGTAAAATAAACAGTGATTCATCAGACCAGGACAACTTATTCCACGGTCTACTTCTGAAGCTCATGTACCCATTGTAGGCGGTTTCAGTATTTAACAGTGGTTAGCATGGGTACTCTGACCAGTCTGCGGCTACCAGCGCCATAAGGTGCATGCTGCGATGCACTGAGTGTTGACACCTTTCTATAAAGCACTTGATGCGAGTCAACCAAGGTCAGGTTGACTTTACCCTGACTTCATATATTATTTTAGCTAACATAGTAATAGTAGACAGTGCATTGTTGTTATACATGTTGAACACATGTATTCTGTATGCTGAAGACAAAAGAAAGAAAGAAGGTTGATGGCAGACTAATCAGTTTACAACTGCAGAAATTACTGGGGGTATAATATCAAAGTTAACCCCGGAGGCTGTGTCACTGCACTGGCTTTGAAGTCTGGCAGTATTGAAATACAGTCACTGTTCTGCGCATGCCAGAAATACCAGGAGTATAACCTAGTTAAAACCGACAGCTGTGCATTAGTACGGGCTTTTAATTTTGGCTACAGAGAAATAGCAATTGTTATATAATGCTAATCACAGAGAGGGTGCGCACATATAGATTATCTAGTTCATCCTCCCCGTAATGGTTGATGGAAGCTTACAATGTAATATTTACAGTTACTTATCAGTTCCTTGGATCACTTATAGTAGGTACTAACAACTGCATACCGCACAAGACCTGCTGTTTTGGAGATTCTCTGACCCACTTGTCTAGCCATTACAATTTGGCCCTTGTCAAAGTGGGTTTCCTGCAGCCAAGACATCAACTTCAAGAACTGACTGCTCACACACTCCCTAATATATCTCACAACTTGACCGGTACCATTGTTATGAAATCAATGTTATTCATGTCACCGGTCAGTGGTTTTCAGGTTATGAGTGAAGGGTGTATACATACAGGATGGCTATAATTACATGTTCCCTTTTCAGAGGTGTCTGCAGCTTGACCTAATAAACAATGTCACCAAATATGGTAGGTAGACTAATGAAGACATGGGAAGCAGGATTTTGCATAAAAATAAAAAAAGAATTTTTTTTTTTTTTTTTTAGCAAAAAGCAAACAAAAGTTGGCGATTCTTTGAGATGACTATACATACACAGCTAGTTACCAGCCCATCAAGTTGACGGAACATAACAGTAACATCAGCCTTGGCTGCTGTGCGCAGCACCCGAATGGAGCAACACTTGAATTGCTACATTGGGTCCCATCTGGCATTATTTTGACAGGTCTCATATGCACTAAACATTAATGCTGCTTAAGCAGCACTAACAAAAAAAAACAACCAATGTTGCATAAAAAGAGGATAGGAGTTCAGACTTTTCTCCAAGTGCTCCACAACAGATGCAGAGAAATAGGAGATAACCATTTACATGGCTCACCACTGACATGCCCTCCTCCATCCTGTGACAATATCAGTCCGGCACATGTGCAGAACTAATGTCCTCCCGCAAGTTCAATGGCGTGCTGTGATGTAGTCGTCTGTGACTGCTGACCTCATTTGACCATTTTGCGCTTCTGAAGCCCCATACACACTGGATGAGAAATTAAAAGATATCGCTCAGAAGGGCCATATACTATCTTCGAATCTAGTGTGTACACTCAGTATCGTTAACAATGTGTGCGCCAATGTATCGTTAACGACCCCCTCCCTTGTCTGAACAGTTCAGACGAGATAGGACATAGTTAACGAGAGCCATGCTGCAGCCTCCGCTCCTCCCCCCGGCATCGGCATGTGTGTATGCACTTGCCGATGCCAAAACCAAGCCGGGTCCCCTACGAAGCCAATATCACCGGGTACACACATCGGCTAGTGTGTACCCGGCTTTAATGTTGTGTGAACAGCATTATGGAGCGTTTGGGCCACTTCCAAAACTGAAGTTTCCTCTGAGCTCTATTCTGATGATCCTTGCACTGTGAATACAAAGATCAAGTTGGAGGGATAATGCCACTTTGGAAATTATAGCCATGTGGGGGTGGTCTATTGTCTCTGGGGGGTGGTGTACAGAATGATTCAATGCGGACCTTTGGAAACTGGGGAGGTTATGTCACTTGGGGATCTTTTTACCACTGGCCAAGTAGGGGGTAATGCATCAGGGGTCATCGCGCAAGAGTAGAAAATGCTAAAAGGCTTTGTTTCGCTTAACTAGAAAATGCTAAAATTGGCTTTCGCAAATTTCCCTACCCCCATCCCTTACCTGTCTGCAGGAGCAGCCTCTCCACAGAGCTTCTGCGTGCTGGGCTCAGGGCACCTACCTGAAATTTTTTTGAAATCATATTTATAGGGAGCATAGCTATGCCCCCCATAAAGTACCAGGCCCAGCTCTCTATGGTGCTGCATAAACATCAATAAAAGGTGAACACTGCTAAAGTTGTGAAATATATTACAGATGCCACATGGTATTAAAACATACAGCTAATCCTGCTCTTAAGTATTGTGACCCCTCCGCCACAGTGTTTCTTTCTCTCGTCCTATCTATTTATATCCTCTTGGTCCTTATTCCCTTCTAAAGTTTTAGGGTTTATATTTAAAAAATGTGCGTAATACAATTTCCATGCGCCTATGTACTCTGATGCTTGGGACTGGGATACCTCTGCTCATCTCATTTTGGTGCTTTTTTGATAAGTTTCTGCATACTTGTATGTGTATTTTTGTCTCTGCAATAAAAGCCAATGTTTAAAGTATAAAGTTATAGCTAATAAAGCAGGATACACAGCTGCTACACCAAAGTAAAGGCACTATTACTTAACACCCACTGAAACCTGGTGTGTAAAACTGTGACTAGCAATAAGATTGTACATGTAAAACATAAAAAGTAAAGTGTAGATTTGCCAATTTCTGCTGAGTCACTTTGGAACATTTGCACAACTGGTTGTTTCAGGTTGCATCACTCTCTGTATGGTAGGATAGATTTAAAGTGTACAGATGCGTCCTCATACATCCAGCCTCAATATGCCATGCAGTGTGAGATGCCTGGCATAAGCCGCCAGGTCCCGTGCAACTCTGCTAATGTCGGGCAGGAATTTTGTGCAGAAAAATAAGAATTTACTTACCGATAATTCTATTTCTCGGAGTCCGTAGTGGATGCTGGGGTTCCTGAAAGGACCATGGGGAATAGCGGCTCCGCAGGAGACAGGGCACAAAAGTAAAGCTTTTACAGGTCAGGTGGTGTGTACTGGCTCCTCCCCCTATGACCCTCCTCCAGACTCCAGTTAGGTACTGTGCCCGGACGAGCGTACACAATAAGGGAGGATTTTGAATCCCGGGTAAGACTCATACCAGCCACACCAATCACACCGTACAACTTGTGATCTAAACCCAGTTAACAGTATGATAACAGAGGAGCCTCTGAAAGATGGCTTCCTAAACAATAACCCGAATTAGTTAACAATAACTATGTACAAGTATTGCAGATAATCCGCACTTGGGATGGGCGCCCAGCATCCACTACGGACTCCGAGAAATAGAATTATCGGTAAGTAAATTCTTATTTTCTCTATCGTCCTAAGTGGATGCTGGGGTTCCTGAAAGGACCATGGGGATTATACCAAAGCTCCCAAACGGGCGGGAGAGTGCGGATGACTCTGCAGCACCGAATGAGAGAACTCCAGGTCCTCCTTTGCCAGGGTATCAATTTTGTAAAAATTTACAAACGTGTTCTCCCCTGACCACGTAGCTGCTCGGCAGAGTAGTAATGCCGAGACCCCTCGGGCAGCCGCCCAAGATGAGCCCACCTTCCTTGCGGAATGGGCCTTAACAGATTTAGGCTGTGGCAGGCCTGCCACAGAATGTACAAGTTGAATTTTGTTACAAATCCAACGAGCAATCGACTGCTTAGAAGCAGGTGCACCCAACTTGTTGGGTGCATACAGTATAAACAGCGAGTCAGATTTTCTGACTCCAGCCGTCCTTTAAATGTATATTTTTAAGGCTCTGACAACGTCCAACAACTTGGAGTCCTTCAAGTCGTCTGTAGCCGCAGGCACTACAATAGGCTGGTTCAGGTGAAACGCTGATACCACCTTAGGGAGAAAATGCGGACGCGTCCGCAGCTCTGCCCTATGTCGAATGGAAAATTAAATAAGGGCTTTTATAAAACAAAGCCGCCAGTTCAGATACTCTCCCGGCCGAAGCCAGGGCCAGTAACATAGTCACTTTCCATGTGAGATATTTCAAATCCACCTTCTTTAGTGGTTCAAACCAATTTGATTTGAGGAAATCTAAAACTACATTTAGATCCCACGGTGCCACCTTAGGCACCACAGGAGGCTGTATATGCAGTACTCCTGTGATAAAAATCTGGACCTCAGGGACTGAGGCCAATTCTTTTTGGAAGAATATTGATAGGGCCGAAATTTGAACCTTAATAGATCCCAATTTGAGACCCATAGACAATCCTGATTGCAGGAAATGTAGGAAAACGACCCAGTTGAAATTCCTCCATCGGAGCACTCCGCTGCTCGCACCACGCAACATATTTTCGCCAAATACGGCGATAAAGCTTCGCGGTGATTTCCTTCCTTGCCTTTATCAAGGTAGGAATGACTTCTTCTGGAATGCCTTTTCCTTTTAGGATCTGGCATTCAAACGCCATGCCGTCAAACGCAGCCGCGGTAAGTCTTGAAAAAGACAAGTACCCTGCTGAAGCAGGTCCCTTCTCAGAAGTAGAGGCCACGGATCGTCCGTGACCATCTCTTGAAGTTCCGGGTACCAAGTCCTTCTTGGCCAATCCGGAGCCACTAGTCTTACTCCACTTTGCCGTATAATCCTCAATACCTTTGGTATGAGAGGCAGAGGAGGAAACACATATACCGACTGGTACACCCAAGGTGTTACCAGCGCGTCCACAGCTATTGCCTGCGGATCTCTTGACCTGGCGCAATACCTGTCCAGTGTTTTGTTGAGGCGAGACGCCATCATGTCCACCATTGGTTTTACCCAACGGTTTAATAGCATGTGGAAAACTTCTGGATGAAGTCTCCACTCTCCCGGGTGAAGGTCGTGTCTGCTGAGGAAGTCTGCTTCCCAGTTGTCCACGCCCGGGATGAATACTGCTGACAGTGCTATCACGTGATTCTCCGCCCAGCGAAGGATCCTGGCAGCTTCTGCCATTGCCCTCCTGCTTCTTGTGCCGCCCTGTCTGTTTACATGGGCGACTGCCGTGATGTTGTCCGACTGGATCAACACCGGTCTTCCTTGAAGCAGAGGTTCCGCCTGGCTTAGAGCATTGTAGATTGCTCTTAGTTCCAGAATGCTTATGTGAAGAGACTTTTTCAGGCTCGACCACACTCCCTGGAAATTTCTTCCCTGTGTGACTGCTCCCCAGCCTCTCTGGCTGGCACCCGTGGTCACCAGGATCCAATTCTGCATGCCGAATCTGCGGCCCTCCAATAGATGAGCCTCCTGCAACCACCACAGAAAGGATACCCTTGTCCTCGGCGACAGGGTTATCCGCAGGTGCATCTGAAGATGCGACCCTGACCATTTGTCCAACAGATCCCTTTGCATGGAATCTGCCGAAAGGGATTGCTTCGTAAGAAGCTACCATTTTTTCCCAGGACTCTTGTGCATTGATGTACAGACACCTTTCCTGGTTTTAGGAGGTTCCTGACCAGGTCAGATAACTCCTTGGCTTTTTCTTCGGGAAGAAAAACCTTTTCTGAACTGTGTCCAGAATCATCCCCAGGAACAGCAGACGAGTTGTCGGCATTAATTGGGATTTTGGAATATTCAGAATCCATCCGTGCTGCTTTAGCACCTCTTGAGATAGTGCTAAACCCATCTCTAGCTGTTCTCTGGACCTTGCCCTTATTAGGAGATCGTCCAAGTATGGGATAATTAATACGCCTTTTCTTCGAAGAAGAAATATTATCTCGGCCATTACCTTTGTAAAGACCCGAGGTGCCGTGGACAAACCAAACGGCAGCGTCTGAAACTGATAGTGACAGTTTTGTACAACGAACCTGAGGTACCCCTGGTGTGAGGGGTAATTGGAACGTGGAGATACGCATCCTTGATGTCCAAGGATACCATAAAGTCCCCTTCTTCCAGGTTCGCTTATCACTGCTCTGAGTGACTCCATCTTGAACTTGAACTTCTTTATGTACAGGTTCAAGGACTTCAGATTTAGAATAGGCCTTACCGAGCCATCCGGCTTCGGTACCACAAAAAGAGTGGAATAATACCCCTTCCCTTGTTGTAGAAGAGGTACCTTGACTATCACCTGCTGAGAATACAGCTTGTGAATGGCTTCCAAAACCGTCTCCCTTTCTGAGGGGGACGTTGGTAAAGCAGACTTCAGGAAACGGCGAGGTGGCTCTGTCTCTAATTTCAACCTGTACCCCTGAGATATTATCTGCAGGATCCAGGGATTTACCTGCGAGTGAGCCCACTGCGCGCTGTAATTCTTGAGACGACCGCCTACCGCCCCCGAGTCCGCTTGCGAAGCCCCAGCGTCATGCTGAGGCTTTTGTAGAAGCCGGGGAGGGCTTCTGTTCCTGGGAAGGAGCTGCCTGTTGCTGTCTCTTCCCTCGTCCTCTGCCTCGTGGCAGATATGAATAGCCCTTTGCTCTCTTATTTTTAAAGGAACGAAAAGGCTGCGGTTGAAAGGTCGGTGCCTTTTTCTGTTGGGGAGTGACTTGAGGTAGAAAGGTGGATTTCCCGGCCGTAGCCGTGGCCACCAAATCCGATAGACCGACCCCAAATAACTCCTCTACGCATCGCCTGTCCACTGTCGTGTCCATAAAGCTCTTCTGGCCGAAATGGACATAGCACTTACCCGTGATGCCAGTGTGCAGATATCTCTCTGTGCATCACGCATATAAAGAAATGCATCCTTTATTTGTTCTAACGACAGTAAAATATTGTCCCTGTCCAGGGTATCAATATTTTCGATCAGGGACTCTGACCAAACTACCCCAGCACTGCACATCCAGGCAGTCGCAATAGCTGGTCGTAGTATAACACCTGCATGTGTGTATATACCTTTTTGGATATTTTCCATCCTCCTATCTGATGGATCTTTAAGTGCGGCCGTCTCAGGAGAGGGTAACGCCACTTGTTTTGATAAGCGTGTTAGCGCTTTGTCCACCCTAGGAGGTGTTTCCCAGCGCTCCCTAACCTCTGGCGGGAAAGGGTATAAAGCCAATAACTTCTTTGAAATTAGCAGTTTTTTATCGGGGCACCCCACGCTTCATCACACACGTCATTTAATTCTTCTGATTCGGTAAAAAATAAGAATTTACTTACCGATAATTCTATTTCTCGGAGTCCGTAGTGGATGCTGGGGTTCCTGAAAGGACCATGGGGAATAGCGGCTCCGCAGGAGACAGGGCACAAAAAAGTAAAGCTTTACTAGGTCAGGTGGTGTGCACTGGCTCCTCCCCCTATGACCCTCCTCCAGACTCCAGTTAGGTACTGTGCCCGGACGAGCATACACAATAAGGGAGGCATTTTGAATCCCGGGTAAGACTCATACCAGCCACACCAATCACACCGTACAACTTGTGATCTAAACCCAGTTAACAGTATGACAACAGAAAGGGCCTCTTAAAGATGGCTCCTTAACAATAACCCGAATTAGTTAACAATAACTATGTACAAGTATTGCAGATAATCCGCACTTGGGATGGGCGCCCAGCATCCACTACGGACTCCGAGAAATAGAATTATCGGTAAGTAAATTCTTATTTTCTCTATCGTCCTAAGTGGATGCTGGGGTTCCTGAAAGGACCATGGGGATTATACCAAAGCTCCCAAACGGGCGGGAGAGTGCGGATGACTCTGCAGCACCGAATGAGAGAACTCCAGGTCCTCCTTTGCCAGGGTATCAAATTTGTAAAATTTTACAAACGTGTTCTCCCCCGACCACGTAGCTGCTCGGCAGAGTTGTAATGCCGAGACCCCTCGGGCAGCCGCCCAAGATGAGCCCACCTTCCTTGTGGAGTGGGCTTTTACAGTTTTAGGCTGTGGCAGGCCTGCCACAGAATGTGCAAGTTGAATTGTGTTACAAATCCAACGAGCAATCGACTGCTTAGAAGCAGGTGCGCCCAACTTGTTGGGTGCATACAATATAAACAGCGAGTCAGATTTTCTGACTCCAGCCGTCCTTGCAATGTATATTTTTAAGGCTCTGACAACGTCCAACAACTTGGAGTCCTCCAAGTCGCTAGTGGCCGCAGGCACCACAATAGGTTGGTTCAGATGAAATGCTGATACCACTTTAGGGAGAAAATGCGGACGAGTCCGCAGTTCTGCCCTATCCGAATGGAAGATTAGATAAGGACTTTTATAAGATAAAGCCGCCAATTCAGATACTCTCCTGGCAGAGGCCAGGGCTAGTAACATAGTCACTTTCAATGTGAGATATTTCAAATCCACCTTTTTCAATGGTTCAAACCAATGGGATTTGAGGAAATCTAAAACTACATTTAGATCCCACGGTGCCACCGGAGGCACCACAGGAGGCTGTATATGCAGTACTCCCTTGACAAAAGTCTGGACCTCAGGGACAGAGGCCAATTCTTTTTGGAAGAATATTGACAGGGCCGAAATTTGAACCTTAATGGATCCCAATTTGAGACCCATAGATAATCCTGATTGCAGGAAATGTAGGAAACGACCCAGTTGGAATTCCTCCGTCGGAACCCTCCGATCCTCGCACCACGCTACATATTTTCGCCAAATGCGGTGATAATGTTTCACGGTGACTTCCTTCCGTGCCTTAATCAAGGTAGGAATGACTTCTTCTGGAATGCCTTTCCCTTTTAGGATCTGGCGTTCAACCGCCATGCCGTCAAACGCAGCCGCGGTAAGTCTTGAAAAAGACAGGGACCCTGCTGTAGCAGGTCCCTTCTCAGAGGTAGAGGCCACGGTTCGTCCGTGAGCATCTCTTGAAGTTCCGGATACCAAGTCCTTCTCGGCCAATCCGGAACCACTAGTATTGTTCTTACTCTTCTTTGCCGTATGATCTTCAATACCTTTGGTATGAGCGGCAGAGGAGGAAACACATACACTGACTGGTACACCCAAGGAGTTACCAGTGCGTCCACAGCTATTGCCTGTGGATCTCTTGACCTGGCGCAATATTTGTCCAGTTTCTTGTTGAGGCGAGACGCCATCATGTCTACAATTGGTCTTTCCCAACGGTCTATTAACATGTTGAAGACTTCTGGATGTAGACCCCACTCTCCCGGATGAAGATCGTGTCTGCTGAGGAAGTCTGCTTCCCAGTTGTCCACGCCCGGGATGAACACTGCTGACAGTGCTATCACGTGATTCTCCGCCCAGCGAAGAATCTTGGCAGCTTCTGCCATTGCACTCCTGCTTCTTGTGCCGCCCTGCCTGTTTACATGGGCGACCGCCGTGATGTTGTCCGACTGAATCAACACCGGCTTTCCTTGCAGGAGAAGTTCCGCCTGGCTTAGAGCATTGTAGATTGCTCTTAGTTCCAGAATGTTTATGTGAAGAGACTTTTCCAGACTCGTCCATACTCCCTGGAAGTTTCTTCCTTGTGTGACTGCTCCCCAGCCTCTCAGGCTGGCGTCCGTGGTCACCAGGATCCAATCCTGAATGCCGAATCTGCGGCCTTCTAATAGGTGAGCCTTCTGCAACCACCACAGAAGTGACACCCTTGTCTTTGGTGACAGGGTTATTCGCAGGTGCATCTGCAGATGCGACCCTGACCATTTGTCCAACAGATCCCTTTGGAATATTCTTGCATGGAATCTGCCGAATGGAATTGCTTCGTAAGAAGCCACCATTTTTCCCAGGACTCTTGTGCATTGATGTACTGACACTTTTCCTGGTTTTAGGAGGTTCCTGACCAGATCGGATAACTCCTTGGCTTTTTCCTCTGGAAGGAAAACCTTTTTCTGAACCGTGTCCAGAATCATTCCTAGGAACAGCAGACGAGTTGTCGGGATTAAATGGGATTTTGGAATATTCAGAATCCACCCGTGTTGTCTTAGCACCTCTTGAGATAGTGCTAAAGCTGTCTCCAGCTGTTCTCTGGACCTTGCCCTTATTAGGAGATCGTCCAAGTATGGGATAACTAATACGCCTTTTCTTCGAAGAAGAATCATCATCTCGGCCATTACCTTGGTAAAGACCCGAGGCGCCGTGGACAATCCGAACGGCAGCGTCTGAAACTGATAGTGACAGTTTTGAACAATGAACCTGAGGTACCCCTGGTGTGCGGGGTAAATCGGAACGTGTAGATACGCATCCTTGATGTCCAAGGATACCATAAAGTCCCCTTCTTCCAGGTTCGCTATCACTGCTCTGAGTGACTCCATCTTGAACTTGAACTTTTTTATGTAGAGGTTCAAGGACTTCAGATTTAGAATAGGCCTTACCGAGCCATCCGGCTTCGGTACCACAAATAGAGTGGAATAATACCCCTTTCCTTGTTGTAATAGGGGTACTTTGACTATCACCTGCTGAGCGTACAGCTTGTGAATGGCTTCCAACACCCTCTCCCTTTCGGAAGAGACGGTTGGTAAGGCAGACTTCAGGAAACGATGAGGAGGATCCGTCTCTAATTCCAACCTGTACCCCTGAGATATTATCTGCAGGATCCAGGGGTCTACCTGCGAGTGAGCCCACTGCGCGCTGTAATTTTTGAGACGGCCCCCCACTGTCCCCGAGTCCGCTTGAGAGGCCCCAGCGTCATGCTGAGGTTTTTGCAGGAGCCGGGGAGGGCTTCTGTTCCTGGGAAGGAGCTGCCTGTTGGTGTCTCTTCCCTCTTCCTCTGCCTCGTGGCAGGTACGACAAGCCCTTTGCTCTCTTATTTTTGTAGGAGCGAAAAGGCTGCGGTTGAAAGGTCGGTGCCTTTCTCTGTTGGGGAGTGACTTGAGGTAAAAAAGTGGATTTCCCGGCAGTAGCCGTGGCCACCAAGTCTGATAGACCAACTCCAAATAACTCCTCCCCTTTATACGGCAAAACCTCCATGTGACGTTTTGAATCCGCATCGCCTGTCCACTGTCGTGTCCATAAGGCTCTTCTGGCTGAAATGGACATAGCACTCACCCGAGATGCCAGTGTGCAAATATCCCTCTGTGCATCACGCATATAGATAAATGCATCCTTTATTTGTTCTAACGACAGTAAAACATTGTCCCTATCTAGGGTATCAATATTTTCAATCAGGGATTCTGACCAAACTACTCCAGCACTGCACATCCAGGCAGTTGCTATAGCTGGTCGTAGTATAACACCTGCATGTGTGTATATATTCTTTTGAATAACTTCCATCTTTCTATCTGATGGATCCTTAAGTGCGGCCGTCTCAGGAGAGGGTAACGCCACTTGTTTGGATAAGCGTGTGAGCGCCTTGTCCACCTTAGGGGGTGTTTCCCAGCGCGCCCTAACCTCTGGCGGGAAAGGGTATAATGCCAATAACTTTTTTGAAATTATCAACTTTTTATCAGGAGCAACCCACGCTTCATCACACACGTCATTTAATTCTTCTGATTCAGGAAAAACTGTTTGTAGTTTTTTCACACCATACATAATACCCTGTTTTACGGTATCTGTAGTATCAGCTAAATGTAACGTCTCCTTCATTGCCAAAATCATATAACGTGTGGCCCTACTGGAAAATACGTTTGAATTTCTACCGTCGTCACTGGAATCAGTGCCCGTGTCTGGGTCTGTGTCGACCGACTGAGGCAAAGGGCGTTTTACAGCCCCTGACGGTGTTTGAGGCGCCTGGACAGGCATTAATTGATTGTCCGGCCGCCTCATGTCCTCAACTGACTGTTTAAGGGAAGATAAACCATCACGTAATTCCACAAATAAAGGCATCCATTCTGGTGTCGACCCCCTGGGGGGTGACATCTGCATATTTGGCAATTGCTCCGCCTCCACACCAATATCGTCCTCATACATGTCGACACCACGTACCGACACACACCGCAAACTCACAGGGAATGCTCTAATGAAGACAGGACCCACTAGCCCTTTTGGGGAGACAGAGGGAGAGTCTGCCAGCACACACCACAAAGCGCTATATATACAAGGGATATCCTTATATTAAGTGCTCCCTTATAGCTGCTTTAATATATATATATATAGCCATTAATGTGCCCCCCCTCTCTGTTTTACCCTGTTTCTGTAGTGCAGTGCAGGGGAGAGACCTGGGAGCCGTTCTGACCAGCGGAGCTGTGACAGAAAATGGCGCCGTGTGCTGAGGAGATAGGCCCCGCCCCTTTTTCGGCGGGTTCTTCTCCCGCTATTTTTCCAGTCAGGCAGGGGTTAAATATCTCCATATAGCCCCTATGGGCTATATGTGAGGTATTTTTAGCCTTGTATAAGGTTTATATTTGCCTCTCAGAGCGCCCCCCCCCAGCGCTCTGCACCCTCAGTGACTGCCCAGTGAAGTGTGCTGAGAGGAAAATGGCGCACAGCTGCAGTGCTGTGCGCTACCTTATGAAGACTGAGGAGTCTTCAGCCGCCGGTTTCCGGACCTCTTCACGCTTCAGCATCTGCAAGGGGGTCGGCGGCGCGGCTCCGGGACCGGACTCCACGGCTGGGCCTGTGTTCGATCCCTCTGGAGCTAATGGTGTCCAGTAGCCAAGCAGCAAATCCACTCTGCATGCAGGTGAGTTTACTACTTTCCCCCTAAGTCCCACGTTGCAGTGATCCTGTTGCCAGCAGGACTCACTGTAAAGAAAAAAACCTAAACTAAACTTTCTCTAAGCAGCTCTTTAGGAGAGCCACCTAGATTGCACCCTTCTCGTTCGGGCACAAAATCTAACTGGAGTCTGGAGGAGGGTCATAGGGGGAGGAGCCAGTGCACACCACCTGACCTAGTAAAGCTTTACTTTTTTGTGCCCTGTCTCCTGCGGAGCCGCTATTCCCCATGGTCCTTTCAGGAACCCCAGCATCCACTTAGGACGATAGAGAAACTACTGGTAGTTTTTTCACACCCCACATAATACCCTGTTTAGTGGTACCTGTAGTATCAGCTAAATGTAACATCTCCTTTATTGCCAAAATCAGATAACGTGTGGCCCTTTTGGAAAATACGGTTGATTCGTCACCTTCACTACCGGAATCAGTGCCTGTGTCTGGGTCTGTGTCGACCGACTGAGGCAAGGGGCGTTTTACAGCCCCTGACGGTGTTTGAGGCGCCTGGACAGGCACTAAGTGAGTGTCCGGCCGCCTCATGTCGGCAAACGACTGCTTAAGCGAGTTGACGCTATCCCGTAATTCCACAAATAAGGCATCCATTCTGGTGTCGACCCCCTAGAAGGTGACATCCTCATATTTGGCAATTGCTCCGCCTCCACACCAATAACGTCCTCATACATGTCGACACACACGTACCGACACACAGCAGACACACAGGGAATGCTCTATACGAAGACAGGACCCACTAGCCCTTTGGGGAGACAGAGGGAGAGTCTGCCAGCACACACCAAAAAGCGCTATATATGACAGGGATAGCCTTATGATTAAGTGCTCCCTTATAGCTGCTTTTATATTAATATATTGCCATTTATTTTGCCCCCCCTCTCTGTTATACCCTGTTTCTGTAGTGCAGTGCAGGGGAGAGACCTGGGAGCCTTCCTGACCAGCGGAGCTGTGACAGAAAATGGCGCCGTGTGCTGAGGAGATAGGCCCCGCCCCTTTTCCGGCGGGCTCGTCTCCCGCTATTTAGTACATTTAGGCAGGGGTAAATATCTCCATATAGCCTCTGGGGCTATATGTGAGGTATTTTTAGCCTTTTTAAAGGTTTACATTTGCCTCCCAGGGCGCCCCCCCCCAGCGCCCTGCACCCTCAGTGACTGCCGTGTGAAGTGTGCTGAGAGGAAAATGGCGCACAGCTGCAGTGCTGTGCGCTACCTTAAGAAGACTGCAGGAGTCTTCAGCCGCCGATTCTGGACCTCTTCTTGCTTCAGCATCTGTGAGGGGGCCGGCGGCGTGGCTCCGGTGACCATCCAGGCTGTACCTGTGATCGTCCCTCTGGAGCTTCATGTCCAGTAGCCAAGAAGCCAATCCATCCTGCACGCAGGTGAGTTCACTTCTTCTCCCCTCTGTCCCTCGTTGCAGTGATCCTGTTGCCAGCAGGAATCACTGTAAAATAAAAAACCTAAGCTAAACTCTCTAAGCAGCTCTTTATGAGAGCCACCTAGAATTGCACCCTTCTCGGCCGGGCACAAAAATCTAACTGGAGTCTGGAGGAGGGTCATAGGGGGAGGAGCCAGTACACACCACCTGACCTGTAAAAGCTTTACTTTTGTGCCCTGTCTCCTGCGGAGCCGCTATTCCCCATGGTCCTTTCAGGAACCCCAGCATCCACTTAGGACGATAGAGAAAATAGGAATTACCTACCGGTAAATCCTTTTCTCGTAGTCCATAGGAGGATGCTGGGGTCCACATTAGTACCATGGGGGTACAGACTGGTCCTTTGGGAGCCACTGCCACTTTAAGAGTTTAATAGTGTGGGCTGGCTCCTCCCTCTATGCCCCTCCTACCAGACAGTCTAGAAACTGTGCCCGAGGAGACGGACATACTTCGACAGAAGGAAATACACAGATAGTGGTGAGATTCACACCAGATCACACATAACAAAGAAGGAAAGCCAAGCTAACCAACTTGGAACAATTCAGCAACAGCTGAAACAATAATACTGAACCAAGTAACAATGCAGGAATACGAAGCACCCAGCATCCTCTACGGACTACGAGAAAAGGATTTACCGGTAGGTAATTAAAATGACAAAACTTTAGGTCCTCAGAGGCCAAAGTATCGAACTTGTAGAACTTAGAAAACGTGTTCGACCCAGACCAAGTAGCTGCTCAGCAAAGCTGTAAAGCCGAGACACCCTGGGCAGCCGCCCAGGAGGAACCCACTTTACGAGTAGAGTGGGCCTTAACAGATTTTGGACACGGCAAGCCTGCCGTAGACTAAGCATGCTGGATAGTAAACCTGATCCAACGAGAAATTGTCTACTTAGAAGCAGGACACCCAACCTTGTTGGGATAATAAATGACGAACATAGCGTCCGACTTTCTGTGACAAGAGGTTCTCTTCACATAAATCTTCAAAGCCCTCACCACATCCAAGGACTTTGATGTAATTGAGGAGTCAGTAGCCACTGGCACAATAGGCTGGTTGATATGAAAAGCAGACACAACCCTAGGAAGAAATTTCTGACGTGTTCGGAGTTCAGCTCTATAGTCACGGAAAATCAAATAGGGACTCTTGCAAGACAAAGCCCCTAATTCAGACACACGTCTAGCAGATGAAAATGCCAACAGTGTGACTGCCTGCCAAGTAAGAAACTTGACGTCCACCACATGCAAAGGTTCGAAGCAATCCGATCGCAGGAACTGCAGCACCACATTAAGATCCCAAGGTGCCGTAGGAGGCACAAAGGGTGGTTGGATGTGCAGAACCCCTTTCAAGAATGTCTGAACCTCAGGGAGGGCAGTCAATAGTTTCTGGAAGAAAATGGACATGGACGAAATCTGGACCTTTATGGAGCCCAAGCATAACACCATCCAGATCTGCTTGCAGAAAGAGGAGAAACCGTCCCAGTTGAAACTCCACCGTTGGAAACTTCTTAGATTCACACCAAGACACATACTTTTTCCAAATCCGATGGTAATGTTTAGACGTAACCCCCTTCCTAGCTTGTATCAGCGTAGGAATGACCTTTTTTCAGAATACTCTTCTGAGCCAAGATCTGGCGCTCAAACTCCATGCCATCAAACGTAGCCGCTGTAAGTCTTGCTAGGCGAATGGCCCCTGTTGCAGAAAGTCCTCGCGAAGAGGAAGAGGCCTCGGATCCTCCAGCAGTAATTACAGAAGATCCGCGTACCAAGCCCTCCTTGGACAGTCCGGAGCAATGAGGATCACCTGAACTCTTGTTCTTTTTATTAGTTTGTTTGATAATCCTTGGGATGAGTGGAAGTGGAGGGTATACATGCACTGACTGGAACACCCACGGAGTTACCAGTATGTCCACCGCCTGTGGGTCTCTCGACCTGGAACAGTACTTCCGAAGCTTCTTGTTGAGGAGAGAGGCCATCAGGTCTACCTGAGGTACACCACATCAGCTTGTCACCTCTGCGAACACCTCCGGGTGGAGGCTCCATCCTCCTGGATGGAGATCGCGTATGCTGAGGAAGTCTGCTTCCCAGTTGTCCACTCCTAGAATGAAGATAGCAGATAGCGCCACCGCGAGCCTTTCTGCCCAGAGGAGGATTCTTGTTACCCGTGTCAGTTTATGTAGGACACTGCCGTTAAATTGTCCAACAACCTGAATGGCCTGATCTTGCAGAAGATGTGCCGCTTGTAGAAGGCCGTTGTATATGGCCCTAAGTTCCAGAATGTTTATCGGAAGGATGGATTCCAGACTTGACCACTCTCCTTCAAAGTTTTCCCCTTGGGTGACCACTCCCCAACCTCTGAGACTTGCATCCATGGTTAGAAGGATCAAATTCTGAATCCCAAACATGCGGCCCTCGAGTAGGTGAGAAGTCTGCAGCCACCAGAGGAGTGAAATTCTGGCTTTCGGCAACAAGCGTATCCGTTGGTGCATATGAAGATGTGATCACGACCATTTGTCTAGGAGATCTAATTGTAAGAACCTTGCATGGAATATTCCGTACTGAAGAGCCTCGTAGGTTACCAACTTCCCCAGAAGGCGAATGCACTGATGAACCGGTACCTGGGCTGGCTTCAGGACATCCCGTACCATTGATTGGATCACCAACACTTTCTCTACTGGTAGAAACACCCTCTGCACTTCCGTGTTGAGTATCATCCTCAGGAAGGTCAGTCTCCTTGTCGGCTCCAAATGTGACTTTGGAAGGTTCAGGACCCACCCATGATCCTGGAGTAGTCGAGTTGAGAGAGCAATACTCTGCAACAACCTCTCCCTGGAAGATGCTTTTATCAGCAGATCGTCCAGCTATGGAATTATGTTCACTCCTTGCCTGCGGATTAGCATCATCTCTGTCATGACCTTGGTGAACACTCTCGGTGCCAAAAGGCTGAGCCTGAAACGGAGTGACAATCCAGCAGCGCAAACCTGAGATAAGCCTGGTGTGGTGGTCAGATCGGAATGTGAAGGTATGCATCCTTGATATCCAGGGATACCAGGAACTCCCCCTCCTCCAGACCTGAGATCACCGTTCTCAGAGACTCCATCTTGAATTTCAATTCCATCAAGTAGGGGTTCAATGACTTTAGGTTTAATATCGGCCTTACCGAACCTTCCAGTTTCGGTACCACAAACAGGTTTGAGTAATAACCCTTGCGTTTTAGGTGAGGTGGAACTGGAACAATAACATTTGTTTGGACCAATTTTTGAATGGCTTCCTGCAGGATAGAACTTTCTGCCAGCAAAACTGGTAAGCCTGTTTTGAAGAATCTGTGAGGTGGGAGTTCCTGAAACTCCAGTCTGTAGCCCTGGGTAACAATGTCTGTAACCCAGGTGTCTAGGCATGACGACACCCAGATGTGACTGAAATCTTTTAGTCTCGCTCCCACCTGCCCGATCTCCAGGCTGGGAGGTCCACCATCATGCTGAAGATTTTGAGGAAGCAGAACCTGGTTTCTGTTCCTGAGAACCTGTTGGTCAGGTTTTCTGGATTTTCCCCGACCACCCCTGAAGAACGTGGAAGCGGATTTGGATTTTAAATTTTGCGGTCCCAAAGGACTGCAGTGTAGACGCAGGATAAGATTTCCCAGTCGGTGGTACTGCTGAGGGGAGGAAGGTTGACTTACCCACAGTTGCTATGGAGGTCCACGCATCCAATGCTTCCCCAAACAGAGCTGTCCTGCGAAGGGTAGGTTCTCCACACTTTTCTTGGATTCTGCATCCGCAGTCCATTGGCATAGCTAGAGTCCTCTGCATGCCGTCACCACCATGGAAGTAGCCCGTGCATTCAGCATGCCAAGATCCTTCATGGCCTTCACCATGAAGCCAGCAGAATCCTGTATTTGACGTAAAAACAAGTCAATGTCACTACTATCCATAGTATCTCTAGTAATGTGCCTGACCACTTTACTATGGCTTTAGAAATCCACACACAAGCAATAGTGATTTGAACGTAGTCTCAATCTTGCGGTCAGCCGGCTCTTAAGGCGGTTGAACCAGGGACAGGTAAAACCACCTTTTTAGACAACCTAGATACAGAAGCGTCTACTATAGGTGGGTTTTCCCACTTCTTTCTATCCTGTTCAGGGAATGGGAAAGCAATGAGAATTCTTTTAGGGATCTAGAGTTTTTTCTCCGGGTTTTCCCAGTATTTTTCAAATAAAGGGGGAGATTCAAATGTTTGAAAAAGCAGTTGGGAGTCTGTTTTTCCCCCATCTAATAGACAGGAAAAAACAGACACCCAACCAACTTTTCAAACATTTGAATCTCCCCCAGCGAGTTTAACTCCTTAGAAGCAGGGAAGGTAAGCGGGGATTTCCTATTTTATGTAAAATAAGATTTCTCTACTTGTTCAGGTACCTTATCAGAAATATGTAAAACATCCCTAATGGCTTCAATCATTAGCTGCACCCCTTTAGCAAGGGATGCATCACCCTCCTGCAAATCCCCATCACCGTCTCCTGTATCAGAGTCGGTATCCGTGTCATCTGGGCAAGTGTAAGTTTTTTCGGGTATGTAGGTGGGGTATTTGAGGAAGTAGTGGGAGCTGAATACTTCAAACCCTCTACATATTTTCTCAAAAACTGCGTCTCTTTCTCATTATGTGACACCCTTGATGAAATCTGGGATATCATTCCCCTTAAAGAATCCACCCATGAGGGTTCGGATTCAGAAGGCTGTGAAAGCACATTGCAGTCCTGAGTACATGAAATAGACTCCTCAGGAGAAGATACACACTCTGCAGCACATGACACAGAGCCCTTAGACATGGTAATGTGGATATATACACTTACACACACATACAGGAAAATGTCAGACACAGTTTCCCCCAGAGTACCTTCAGAGAGTCACAGAGTATGAGGAGCCAGCCACACAGCGCCCCTGTGGGCAGTTATCATCATAAAAGCCCAGCGCTGACTAACCTACCTTAACAGGTAATTAGTACCAACTACACTCTCCCCCCTGTCTATAATACCCTGGTACCGCAGAGGATAACTGGAGTTATGTTGGGGTCAGCGCTCCCTGTCAGCATCCTGCTTCGGTGATCTGCAGGGAGAAAATGGTGCTGGTGAGTGCTGGACCAGCTCTGAGAAGCCCTATCCCCTGTAATGGTGCGCAGCTACCCGCAAAAATAAGAATTTACTCACCGGTAATTCTATTTCTCGTAGTCCGTAGTGGATGCTGGGAACTCCGTAAGGACCATGGGGAATAGCGGGCTCCGAAGAAGGCTGGGCACTCTAGAAAGATTTATGACTACCTGGTGTGCACTGGCTCCTCCCACTATGACCCTCCTCCAAGCCTCAGTTAGGACACTGTGCCCGGACGAGCTGACATAATAAGGAAGGATTTTGAATCCCGGGTAAGACTCATACCAGCCACACCAATCACACTGTACAACTCGTGATACTATATCCAGTTTGACAGTATGAAAAACAACTGAGCCTCAACAGATGGCTCAACAAATAACCCTTTAGTTAACAATAACTATTTACAAGTATTGCAGACAATCCGCACTTGGGATGGGCGCCCAGCATCCACTACGGACTACGAGAAATAGAATTACCGGTGAGTAAATTCTTATTTTCTCTGACGTCCTAGTGGATGCTGGGAACTCCGTAAGGACCATGGGGATTATACCAAAGCTCCCAAACGGGCGGGAGAGTGCGGATGACTCTGCAGCACCGAATGAGAGAACTCTAGGTCCTCCTCAGCCAGGGTATCAAATTTGTAAAATTTTGCAAACGTGTTTGCCCCTGACCAAGTAGCTGCTCGGCAAAGTTGTAAAGCCGAGACCCCTCGGGCAGCCGCCCAAGATGAGCCCACTTTCCTTGTGGAATGGGCATTTACAGATTTTGGATGTGGCAGGCCTGCCACAGAATGTGCAAGCTGAATTGTACTACAAATCCAGCGAGCAATAGTCTGCTTAGAAGCAGGAGCACCCAGCTTGTTGGGTGCATACAGGATAAACAGCGAGTCAGATTTTCTGACTCCAGCCGTACTGGAAACATATTTTCAGGGCCCTGACAACGTCTAGCAACTTGGAGTCCTCCAAATCCTTAGTAGCCGCAGGCACCACAATAGGCTGGTTCAGGTGAAACGCTGACACCACCTTAGGTAGAAACTGGGGACGAGTCCTCAATTCTGCCCTATCCATATGGAAAATCAGATAAGGGCTTTTACATGATAAAGCCGGCAATTCTGACACTCGCCTGGCTGAAGCCAAGGCCAATAACATGACCACTTTCCACGTGAGATATTTTAGATCCACGGTTTTAAGTGGCTCAAACCAATGTGATTTTAAGAAACTCAACACCACGTTGAGATCCCAAGGTGCCACAGGGGGCACAAACGGGGGCTGAATATGCAGCACTCCCTTCACAAATGTCTGAACTTCAGGTACTGAAGCTAGTTCTTTTTGAAAGAAAAAAAATCGACAGAGCCGAGATCTGTACTTTAATGGAGCCTAGCTTTAGGCCCATATTCACTCCTGCTTGCAGGAAATGCAGAAATCAACCCAGCTGAAATTCCTCTGTTGGGGCCTTTTTTGCCTCGCACCATGCAACATATTTCCGCCATACGCGGTGATAATGCTTTGCCGTAACATCTTTCCTGGCCTTAAGCGTAGGAATTACTTCTTCTGGAATACCCTTTTCCTTCAGTATCCGGTGTTCAACCGCCATGCCGTCAAACGCAGCCGCGGTAAGTCTTGGAACAGACAGGGCCCCTGCTGTAGCAGGTCCTGTCTGAGCGGTAGAGGCCACGGGTCCTCTGAGAGCATCTCTTGAAGTTCCGGGTACCACGCTCGTCTTGGCCAATCCGGAACCACGAGAATTGTGTTTACTCCTCGCTTTCTTATTATTCTCAATACCTTTGGTATGAGAGGCAGAGGAGGGAACACATAAACCGACTGGTACACCCACGGTGTCACTAGAGCGTCCACAGCTATCGCCTGAGGGTCCCTTGACCTGGCGCAATATCTTTTTAACTTTTTGTTGAGGTGGGACGCCATCATGTCCACCTGTGGTTTATCCCAACGGTTTACCAGCATCTGGAAAACTTCTGGATGAAGTCCCCACTCTCCCGGGTGGAGGTCGTGTCTGCTGAGGAAGTCTGCTTCCCAGTTGTACACTCCCGGAATGAACACTGCTGACAGTGCTAGTACACGATTCTCCGCCCATCGGAGAATTCTTGTGGCTTCTGCCATCGCCACCCTGCTTCTTGTGCCTCCCTGTCGATTTACATGGGCGACTGCCGTGATGTTGTCTGACTGGATCAGCACCGGCTGGTGTAGGAGCAGGGATTTTGCTTGACTTAGGGCATTGTAGATGGCCCTTAGTTCCAGAATATTTATGTGAAGGGAAGTCTCCTGACTCGACCATAGTCCTTGGAAGTTTCTTCCCTGTGTGACTGCCCCCCAGCCTCGAAGGCTGGCATCCGTGGTCACCAGGACCCAGTCCTGTATGCCGAACCTGCGGCCCTCTAGAAGATGGGCACTCTGCAGCCACCACAGTAGAGACACCCTGGTTCTTGGAGACAGGGTTATTAAGCGATGCATCTGAAGATGCGATCCTGACCACTGGTCCAACAGGTCCCACTGAAAGATTCTGGCATGGAACCTGCCGAAGGGAATTGCTTTGTAAGAAGCCACCATCTTTCCCAGGACCCGCGTGCAGCGATGCACTGATACCTGTTTTGGTTTCAGGAGGTCTCTGACTAGAGATGACAACTCCCTGGCTTTCTCCTCCAGGAGAAACACTTTTTTTCTGGACTGTATCCAGAATCATACCCAGGAACAGTAGCCGTGTCGTCGGAACCAGCTGTGACTTTGGGATATTCAGAATCCAGCCGTGTTGGTGCAGCACCTCCTGAGATAGTGCTACTCCCACCAACAACTGTTCCTTGGACCTCGCTTTTATTAGGAGATCGTCCAAGTACGGGATAATTAAAACTCCCTTTTTTCGAAGGAGTATCATCATTTCCGCCATCACCTTGGTAAATACCCTCGGTGCCGTGGACAGTCCAAACGGCAGCGTCTGGAATTGGTAATGGCAATCCTGTACCACAAATCTGAGGTACTCCTGGTGAGGATAGTAAATGGGGACATGCAGGTAAGCATCCTTGATGTCCAGGGATACCATGTAATCCCCCTCGTCCAGGCTTGCAATAACCGCCCTGAGCGATTCCATCTTGAACTTGAATTTTTTTATGTATGTGTTCAAGGATTTCAAATTTAAAATGGGTCTCACCGAACCGTCCGGTTTCGGTACCACAAATAGTGTGGAATAGTAACCCCGGCCTTGTTGAAGTAGGGGTACCTTGATTATCACCTGCTGGGAATACAGCTTGTGAATTGCCGCTATCACCGCCTCCCTGTCTGAGGGAGCAATCGGCAAGGCAGATTTTAGGAACCGGTGGGGTGGAGACGCCTCGAATTCCAGTTTGTACCCCTGAGATACTATTTGAAGGATCCAGGGATCCACCTGTGAGCGAGCCCACTGATCGCTGAAATTCTTGAGGCGGCCCCCCACCGTACCTGGCTCCGCCTGTGGAGCCCCACCGTCATGCGGCGGACTTGGAAGAAGAAGCGGGGGAGGACTTTTGCTCCTGGGAACCTGCTGTTTGTTGCAGCCTTTTTCCCCTACCTCTGCCTCTGGACAGAAAGGACCCGCCTTTTCCACGCCTGTTTTTCTGGGTCCGAAAGGACTGAACCTGATAAAACGGCGCCTTCTTAGGCTGTGAGGGGACATGGGGTAAAAATGCTGACTTCCCAGACGTTGCTGTGGAAACTAGGTCCGAGAGACCATCCCCAAATAATTCCTCACCCTTATATGGCAACACTTCCATGTGCCTTTTAGAATCTGCATCTCCTGTCCACTGGCGAGTCCATAAGCCTCTCCTAGCAGAAATGGACAATGCACTTACTTTAGATGCCAGTCGGCAGATTTCCCTCTGTGCATCTCTCATATATAAGACTGAGTCTTTGATATGGTCTATGGTTAGCAGGATCGTGTCTCTGTCTAATGTGTCAATATTTTCTGACAGTTTATCTGACCACGCAGAGGCAGCACTGCACATCCAAGCTGACGCAATAGCTGGCCTAAGTATAATGCCCGAGTGTGTATATACAGACTTCAGGATCGCCTCCTGCTTTCTATCAGCAGGTTCCTTGAGGGCGGCCGTATCCGGAGATGGTAGTGCCACCTTTTTAGACAAACGTGTGAGCGCTTTATCCACTCTAGGAGGTGTTTCCCAACGTGACCTATCCTCTGGCGGGAAAGGGAACGCCATTAGTACCTTCTTAGGAATTACCAATTTTTTATCAGGGAAAGCCCACGCTTCTTCACACACTTCATTTAATTCATCTGATGGGGGAAAAACTACAGGTAGTTTTTTCTCCCCAAACATAATACCCTTTTTAGTGGTACCTGTATTTATATCAGAAATGTGTAACACCTCTTTCATTGCCTCTAGTGGGCATCAGGTTAGACTCATCGTCGTCGACACTGGTGTCCGTATCAGTGTCGACATCTGGGTCTGCAGTCTGAGGTAGCGGGCGTTTTAGAGCCCCTGATGACCTGTGCGACGCCTGGACAGGCACGGGCTGAGAAGTCGGCTGTCCCACATTTGGCATGTCGTCAAATTTCTTATGTAAGGAGTCTATACGTGCACTCATTTCCTTCCATAAGCTCAACCACTCAGGTGTCTGCCCCGCAGGGGGTGACATCCCTTCTAAAGGCATCTGCTCCGTCTCCACATCATTATCCTCAAACATGTCGACACAGCCGTACCGACACACCGCGCACACACACAGGGAATGCTCCAACAGAGGACAGGACCCACAAAAGCCCTTTGGGGGGACAGAGTGAGAGTATGCCAGCACACACCAGAGCGCTATATAATGCAGGGACTAACTGAGTTATGTCCCCTATAGCTGCTTTTTCTATATAATTGTATACTGCGCCTAAATTTAGTGCCCCCCCCCTCTTTTTTTACCCTTTTCTGTAGTGTTGACTGCAGGGGAGAGCCAGGGAGCTTCCTTCCAGCGGATCTGTGAAGGAGAAATGGCGCCAGTGTGCTGAGGGAGATAGCTCCGCCCCTTTTCCGCGGACTATTCTCCCGCTTTTTCCTATATTCTGGCAGGGGTATTTTCCACATATATAGCCTCTGGGGCTATATATTGTGGTATTTTTGCCAGCCAAGGTGTTATTATTGCTTCTCAGGGCGCCCCCCCCCCCAGCGCCCTGCACCCTCAGTGACCGGAGTGTGAAGTGTGTGTGAGGAGCAATGGCGCACAGCTGCAGTGCTGTGCGCTACCTTGGTGAAGACTGATGTCTTCTGCCGCCGATTTTCCGGACCTCTTCTTGCTTCTGGCTCTGTAAGGGGGACGGCGGCGCGGCTCCAGGACCGAACACCAAGGACTGGGCTTGCGGTCGATCCCTCTGGAGCTAATGGTGTCCAGTAGCCTAAGAAGCCCAAGCTGGCTGCAAGCAGGCAGGTTCGCTTCTTCTCCCCTTAGTCCCTCGCTGCAGTGAGCCTGTTGCCAGCAGGTCTCACTGAAAATAAAAAACATAATTTCTATCTTTCTTTCTAAAGGCTCAGGAGAGCCCCTAGTGTGCATCCAACCTCGGCCGGGCACAAAATCTAACTGAGGCTTGGAGGAGGGTCATAGTGGGAGGAGCCAGTGCACACCAGGTAGTCATAAATCTTTTCTAGAGTGCCCAGCCTCCTTCGGAGCCCGCTATTCCCCATGGTCCTTACAGAGTTCCCAGCATCCACTAGGACGTCAGAGAAATTAGATTATACTGCTCTGAGGTCTTTGATGCCAACAGCGGGATTAGCCCGTTAGCTGTATTTACCAGTCTTAGGGTGATTGCACTGGCCCAGGACGCCCGTCAGCAGCATCTACATATTCATGTTGCTGAGCCTTCATGGAGCGCAGCCTGTCAGAGCTGCGCTCCCACCCTTGTGCCGCCATTCCCACCGGCGACCCACTAACCGGGCCGCGACGGCGCTGTACTCGCCACTTCTTTCTTCTGGCTTTGTTAGGGGTGGCGGCCGTGCTGCGGGAGTGAGCGGTCGCCTCGTGGGCTTGCGATCCGCACCCTCAGGAGCACAGTGTCCTGTCCGCAGAAATAAAGAACCATTAACTTCAAAAGGTGGTTCCTACCCCCCCCCCCCCCCCCCCCCCCTCCTAAGTCCCACAAAGCAGGGAGGCTGTTGCCAGCAGCCTTTCTGTACCTAACAACTCTGAGAAAAAAAAAAAAAAAACAACAACTACAAAAACTCCTAGGAGCTCCCCTAGCTGTGATCGGCTCCTCCTGGCACATTTTCTAAACTTAGTCTGGTAGGAGGGGCATAGAGGGAGGGGCCAGCCCACACTATTAAACTCTTAAAGTGCCAGTGGCTCCCAAAGGACCAGTCTATTCCCCATGGTAGAAAATGGACCCCAGCATCCTCTAGGACGTAAGAGAAAATATGGGTTATTCACAATGTAACGCCGCTAGGATGCATGAGATTGTGTGGATTAAATGACACTTTTATATCGTGTGACAGACTGTATATAGAGCAGAGTAGAAAATAGATGCAGCTGTATGTGTATATATTCAGGGACTCCGTTACAAACAGATATAAAAGTGTCCAACCAAATTAAATCAGCACGGACTGTGTGCGCATCCTGGTCGCATTGTGCTGTGAATAATACACATTTTCATGAAAAAAGGAGCCCATCTCTAGAATATTCTCATGTTATCTGGTGTGACTGCTGCAAGATGTATGAGGACACAACTGTATGCTCTTTATGTACAGTTTACCTGAGGTTTCATGGCTTATGTATTAGAATTTAATGCATCAGCAATTCCATTGTACCATGCTTTTTACATACCTGTCTGCAGTCTTGATTGACACTTGAGCTTTTGTTATAGAAGAGACACACTCATCTACGTCTTTGTTGATCTTATCTAGTTTGTCCTGCTGAGCTTTTAATTTATGGTTGTTGATATCAACTATGAGTTTGTGAAGTCTCTTTACTTCTGCTTCTACTTTTCCAGCTTTCTCTGCAGCCTTTTCATACTCTTCATTCAATAAAATAAGGGGTAAAAAAAAACATCACTCACATCAACGACAGTATGTTCTCATATGTGATTTAAAAGAAAAAAATACCATGATTAGGGAATGTTTGCAGTGCTTTGTAATGTTTAGGTTTTAATCCCTTTGCTAGAATGCAGCAAATTAATTATCCCTCTTTGCAAAAATATTAACATTTGGACTTTTACGGTGATCACAAATAGTAAAGGTGCATACACACTAGGTGATATTGTAAACAATATCGCTCATTTTTACCCTCCTGAGTGATACTGTTTACGATATTGGCCAGTGTGTATATGCTGCAAACAATGAATGATGCGCAATCCCACACATCGTTATCGTACCCCTGTGTTGCCTGTGCATGCAGCTCAATTTGGAAAATCGTCCAAAGCTGCATGCATGGGCTGGCATGACGTTACTGTGCGATATCACACAGTGTGTAAACCAGTGGTTCACAAACTGTGCGCTGTGACACCGTGGGGTGCCTCGGGACACTTGCAGGGGAGCCTTGGATTCGTGGCCCAGGACCAATTCAGATTATTTATGGTCAGTGTAATAGGCAAAATCAGTGCTGGTGGCTGCCAACCATAAAATATGTGGACAAACAAATCTCGTCTGTCGCCACACAATTGAACCTAAGGATGAAATACACAATTTACTAAATGTAGTATTTCTTTATAAATTTCTCAACAAGAAACTTTTGGCCTAGGGGTGCAGTGAAAAATATTCAAAAAAGTTTGGGAACCACTGGTGTATACACTATGTCGGCAGCCCGGGCGAGGCTGGGAAACACGAATTGCATAGTGTGTATGCACCATTAGTTCTTGTTTATTTATCCTGTTTATGCATCATGGAAATCCATACCAGTTATGGCATTAGTACGGATTTGCAAATGATACAGCCAAGCCCCGAACCCTGAAGGGTGATGGGGAATTGCCAGAGCCAACTAGAATGCCTACCCTTTGTAAAAGTTTCCAAGCTTTTATCCATCTGCTTTTGTTGATTTTTGTCAGGTGCAGCGGCAGCTACATTGGTCTCGAGCTCTTTGACCTGAGTTTTCAGGTGTGCCTCTTGCTCAGAAAGATTCTAAAAAGTAACAAACCACCGTTAAACCGTACAGTGTCTATACTGATCTTATGAAACAAAAGTAATGCACATATAAAAGAAAAAGTGTATTTACCTGCAAACTGGCTGTGTACTTCTCAAAGGTATTCTTCATCTGTCTTGTGGATTGCCGCAATTTAGACAGCTGTTCCTCAAGATCTACTTTGCAATCCTGAATTGCTGTTGCTTTATCAGAGTCAGATTTCAGTTTGGACTCCATCTTTTGCAGCTGCAAATAAGACAAAACAAATAAAATAAGATTTTACTCACCGGTAATTCTATTTCTCGTAGTCCGTAGTGGATGCTGGGGACTCCGTAAGGACCATGGGGAATAGACGGGCTCCGCAGGAGACTGGGCACTCTAAAGAAAGATTCAGTACTATCTGGTGTGCACTGGCTCCTCCCTCTATGCCCCTCCTCCAGACCTCAGTTAAGGAAACTGTGCCCGGAAGAGCTGACATTACAAGGAAAGGATTTTGGAATCCAGGGTAAGACTCATACCAGCCACACCAATCACACTGTACAACTTGTTATAAACTTACCCAGTTAACAGTATGAACAACAAATGAGCATCACTCAACCGATGCTACATAACCATAACCCTTTGTTAAGCAATAACTATATACACGTATTGCAGAAAGTCCGCACTTGGGACGGGCGCCCAGCATCCACTACGGACTACGAGAAATAGAATTACCGGTGAGTAAATTCTTATTTTCTCTAACGTCCTAGTGGATGCTGGGGACTCCGTAAGGACCATGGGGATTATACCAAAGCTCCCAAACGGGCGGGAGAGTGCGGATGACTCTACAGCACCGAATGGGCAAACACCAGGTCCTCCTCAGCCAGGGTATCAAACTTGTAGAATTTTGCAAATGTGTTTGAACCCGACCAAGTAGCAGCTCGGCAAAGCTGTAATGCCGAGACCCCTCGGGCAGCCGCCCAAGAAGAGCCCACCTTCCTTGTGGAATGGGCTTTCATTGATTTTGGATGCGGCAATCCAGCCGCAGAATGAGCCTGCTGAATCGTGTTACAGATCCAGCGAGCAAAGGTTTGCTTTGAAGCAGGAGCACCCAGCTTGTTGGATGCATACAGGATAAACAGCGAGTCAGTTTTCCTGACTCCAGCCGTCCTGGCAACATAGATCTTCAAAGCCCTGACTACATCAAGCAACTTGGAATCCTCCAAGTCACGAGTAGCCGCAGGCACCACAATGGGTTGGTTCAAATGAAAAGATGACACCACCTTTGGCAGAAACTGCGGACGAGTCCGCAATTCTGCCCTATTAATATGGAAAACCAGATAGGGGCTTTTACATGACAAAGCCGCCAATTCTGACACACGCCTAGCTGAAGCCAAGGCCAACAGCATGACCACTTTCCACGTGAGATACTTTAGGTCCACTGTCTTAAGTGGCTCAAACCAGTGGGATTTCAGGAAACCCAAGACCACGTTAAGATCCCAAGGTGCCACTGGTGGCACAAAAGGAGGCTGAATATGCAGCACTCCCTTAACAAACGTCTGAACCTCAGGCAGTGAAGCCAGTTCTTTTTGAAAGAAAATGGATAGGGCCGAAATCTGGACCTTTATGGACCCTAATTTTAGGCCCATAGTCACACCTGACTGTAGGAAGTGCAGGAATCGACCCAGCTGGAATTCCTCTGTAGTGGCCTTCCTGGCCTCACACCAAGCAACATATTTTCGCCATATACGGTGATAATGTTTTGCGGTCACATCCTTCCTAGCCTTTATCAGCGTAGGAATAACTGCATCCGGAATGCCCTTTTCCGCCAGGATCCGGCATTCAACCGCCATGCCGTCAAACGCAGCCGCGGTAAGTCTTGGAACAGACAGGGCCCCTGTTGCAACAGGTCCTGTCTGAGAGGCAGAGGCCATGGGTCCTCTGTGAGCATATCTTGCAGTTCCGGGTACCAAGTCCTTCTTGGCCAATCCGGAACAATGAGTATTGTTCTCACTCTTTTTCTTACGATTCTCAGTACTCTGGGTATGAGAGGAAGAGGAGGAAACACATAGACCGACTGGAATACCCACGGTGTCACCAGTGCTTCCATAGCTATCGCCTGAGGGTCCCTTGACCTGGCGCAATACCTCTTTAATTTTTTGTTGAGGCCGGACGCCATCATGTCCACCTGTGGCAGTTCCCATCGATTTACAATCTGCGTGAAGACTTCTTGATGAAGTCCCCACTCTCCCGGGTGGAGATCGTGTCTGCTGAGAAAGTCTGCTTCTCAGTTGTCCACTCCCGGAATGAACACTGCTGACAGTGCTTGCACGTGATTCTCCGCCCAACGAAGAATCCTGGTGGCTTCCGCCATTGCCACCCTGCTTCTTGTGCCGCCCTGGCGGTTTACATGAGCGACTGCCGTGATGTTGTCTGACTGAATCAGTGCTGGTTGGCCTCGAAGCAGAGGCTCCGCTTGACTCAGGGCGTTTTATATGGCCCGTAGCTCCAGAATATTTATGTGCAGACAAGTCTCCTGACTTGACCACAGCCCTTGGAAGTTCCTTCCTTGAGTGACTGCCCCCCACCCTCGGAGGCTTGCATCCGTGGTCACCAGGACCCAGTCCTGTATGCCGAATCTGCGGCCCTCGAGGAGGTGAGCACCTTATAGCCACCACAGAAGAGACACCCTGGCCCTGGAGGACAGGGTGATCATCCGATGCATCTGTCAGCTGCGACTTTGGAATGTTCAGAATCCAGCCGTGCTGACGCAACACTTCCTGAGAGTGTGCTAAGCTGATCAGCAACTGCTCCCTGGACCTCGCCTTTATGAGGAGATCGTCCAAGTATGGGATAATTGTAACCCCTTGCTTCCGAAGGAGCACCATCATTTCCGCCATCACCTTGGTAAAAACTCTCGGTGCCGTGGACAGGCCAAACGGCAACGTCTGGAATTGGTAATGACAGTCCCGTACCACAAACCTGAGGTACTCCTGATGAGGCGGATAAATGGGGACATGCAAGTAAGCATCCTTGATGTCCAGAGACACCATAAAATCCCCCTCTTCCAGGCTTGCAATGACCGCTCTGAGCGATTCCATTTTGAACTTGAATTTCTTCAGATAAATGTTCAGGGATTTTAAATTTAAAATGGGTCTGACCGAACCGTCCGGTTTCGGTACCACATAGTGGAATAGTAGCCCCTTCCCCGTTGAATGGGGGGAACCTTGACCACCACCTGCTGGAGAAAAAGTTTGTGAATTGCCGCCAACACCATCTCCCTTTCCATGGGGGAAGTTGGTAAGGCCGATTTTAGGTAACGGTGAGGGGGCATCACCTCGAATTCCAGCTTGTATCCCTGAGACTCAATTTGTATAGCCCAAGGATCCACCTGTGAGCGAACCCACTGGTGGCTGAAATGTCGGAGATGCGCCCCCACGGCTCCGCCTGTGGAGCCCCAGCGTCATGCGGTGGATTTAGTGGAAGCCGGGGAAGACTTTTGTTCCTGGGAACTAGCTGCATGGTGCAGCTTTTTTCCTCTACCCCTGCCTCTGGCAAGAAAGGACGCACCTCTGACCTTCTTGCTCTTCTGAGAACGAAAGGACTGCATTTGGTAATACGGTGCTTTCTTAGGCTGTGGAGGGACATAAGGCAAGAAATTTGACTTCCCAGCCGTAGCTGTGGAAACTAGGTCCGAGAGACCGTCCCCAAACAATTCCTCACCCTTATAAGGTAAAACCTCCATGTGTTTTTTAGAGTCGGTATCCCCTGTCCATTGCCGAGTCCATAAGACCCTTCTGGCAGAAATGGACATTGCGTTAACTCTAGAGCCCAGCAGGCAAATGTCCCTCTGGGCATCCCGCATATATAGGACCGCGTCCTTGATATGTGCCAGGGTCAGTAGAACAGTGTCCCTGTCCAGGGTATCTATCTCCTCAGAGTATCCGTCCATGCAGCTACCGCACTACACATCCAGGCCGAAGCAATTGCTGGCCTCAGCAGTGTGCCAGAATGTGTATAAACAGACTTCAGGATAGCTTCCTGCTTTCTATCCGCAGGATCCTTTAGGGCGGCCGTATCCTGAGACGGCAGGGCCACCTTCTTAGACAAGCGTGTCAACGCCTTGTCTACCCTAGGGGAGGATTCCCAGCGTAACCTGTCCGTTGGCGGGAAAGGATACGCCATAAGTAATCTCTTGGAAATTATCACCTTCCTGTCAGGGGAATCCCACGCTTTTTCACATAATTCATTTAATTCATGTGAAGGGGGAAAAGTCGCTTCATGCTTTTTCTCCCCATACATATAAATCCTCTTGTCAGGGACAGGATTTTCCTCAGAAATGTGTAGTACATCCTTCATTGCTACAATCATGTAGCGGATGGCTTTAGTCATTTTAGGCTGCAACTTTGCCTCATCGTCATCGACACTGGAGTCAGATTTCGTGTCGACATCTGTGTCAACTATCTGGGATAGTGTGCGCTTTTGAGACCCTGACGGCATCTGCGCTGTAGGATCAGGCATGGGCTGAGACCCTGACTGTCCCAAGGTTACAGTTTTATCCAATCTGTTATGCAAGGAGTTTACATTATCATTTAACACCTTCCACATATCCATCCAATCAGGTGTCGGCACCATCGGCGGCGGCACCACACTCAGCTGCACTTGTTCTGCCTCCACGTATCCTTGCTCATCAAACATGTCGACACAGGCGTACCGACACACAGCACACACACAGGGAATGCTCTGACTGAGGACAGGACCCCACAAAGGCTTTTGGGGAGACAGAGAGAGAGTATGCCAGCACACACCCCAGCGCTATATGACCCAGGGATTACACTGTACCTTAGTGTTTACCCCGTAGCTGCTGTTAAATATATATCTCTGCGCCTAAATTTATGTGACCCCCTCTCTTTTTTACCCTCTATTGCACCTGTATACTGCAGGGGAGAGCCTGGGGAGCGTCTTTCCAGCAGAGCTGTGAAGAGAAAATGGCGCTGGTGTGCTGAGGAAGAAGGCCCCGCCCCCTCAGCGGCGGGCTTCTGTCCCGCTTTAATGTGTAAAAAATGGCGGGGGTTCGGGTATATATACAGTCCCAGACTGTATATATGTCTATTTTTGCCAAAAAGGTAATTAATTGCTGCCCAGGGCGCCCCCCCCTGCGCCCTACAGTGACCGGAGTGTGCAGTGTGCTGTGGGAGCAATGGCGCACAGCTGCAGTGCTGTGCGCTACCTTAAGTGAAGACAGGAGTCTTCAGCCGCCGATTTCGATGTCTTCATGCTTCTGCACTTCTGGCTCTGCGAGGGGGACGGTGGCGCGGCTCCGGGAACGGACGATCAAGGTTAGGTACCTGTGTTCGATCCCTCTGGAGCTAATGGTGTCCAGTAGCCTAAGAAGCGCTACCTAGCTGCCGTGAGTAGGTTTGCTTCTCTCCCCTCAGTCCCTCGTAGCAGAGAGTCTGTTGCCAGCAGAAGCTCTCTGAAAATAAAAAAACCTGACAAAATACTTTCTTTTCTAGCAAGCACAGGAGAGACCACTAGGAGCACCCAGCTCTGGCCGGGCACAGATTCTAACTGAGGTCTGGAGGAGGGGCATAGAGGGAGGAGCCAGTGCACACCAGATAGTACTGAATCTTTCTTTAGAGTGCCCAGTCTCCTGCGGAGCCCGTCTATTCCCCATGGTCCTTACGGAGTCCCCAGCATCCACTAGGACGTTAGAGAAAATTAGGATGGGTAGGGGAAAGAGGAGAAATGATGGACCCTCAATTACTAGTACATCTAACCTGTTCTTCTGAAATTTCAACCACAATTGCATTTCCCATTCTGCCTTTCATCGCCTTGCCCCCACCACCAGTCATTGTACCTAGGAATAAAAAGTACAGGATTCATGGATACAACATATTAGAAAGACATTTTATATCTCAATAAAGCTAACTGGAAAGAGACCTACATCAGATTATACAAGATGGCTAAGGATTATTTCCCCTTGTTTATTTGATTAAAGGGTTTCTCTACACACTGTATTTGGTGTCTGAGTTATCTTCACAGTGCAAACAGATCAATGATCAACTATAACTTTGAAAGCTAATGCATAAAATTATATTCAGACAGTTTAATGCAAGAAACTTAAAATCAAGCGACAAAATATGGATTTCTAGGACTTTTTTGTAAATTAGGAACTCTAAATAAATTATAGCATTACAAAATAAATACTCTAAAGCAGTGGTTCTTAACCCGAGTTCGATCGAACCCCAGGAATTCGGTGAGTCAGTCTCAGAGGTTCGGCGGAGGCGTGTGTCCATTCCATTCGCCAGGTGCATTAATATACTTTTAGCATTCACACATTACTTTTATGGCATTTTCAATGTTTCACCATAAGAATATGAAGGCAATTGACGAATGCCAAAAAATGCCATACATGGCATGACCTGGCAGCCCTGCCGTTCACCCCACTCGTATGATTCGTGACGTCACGCTCAGCATGGCCATCATTGGCTGCTCGCTTGATCTTGATATCTATGCTGCAGGGAACTTGGTGCGCTCAGTAGTCGACTTGCGACTGTTGCGATTGTACATCATTTGTGATTTCCTTTTTAATATTCCAATCCCTTCGTACTATGTCGAGCAAAATAAGGAAGTGGTCGGACGAACACTGTCAAAGTCGAAAAATATTGCAGTACACACATCACGTACAAACTACACACAGATGGCCTCCCTGCGTGCACTTGTTCTGTCGTGCGTGCGCATATCCGCAATTTGCGTATGGTCGCTCCCGCGGTCCTGCGCATTAGCGGGTGGTATGAGTATTTACGGTAGAGTTTGTGAACGCACGGAAGGCTACCAAAACACATTACATATTTAATCCAAATAGTGCACAATGTACACATAGTATCCCTGCACCACATCAGAAAGTAACAACAGTTTAAATGGTAACAGAACAAAGGGATTCACCTTTACAGAATAGGAGGGGACAGAACAAGGTCATAAGGTGGTGTTTGGTATCCAGCTGAAGAGTATTTTAAGGGTAACATTCCGGTGTTGGTTTGAGAAAGATCGCATGTTCCTGCGGATAGTTATGTACAGGAGCAGAATATAGATATAAACTGTATTTACTGTACATTATGTATGCGGCGGGAATCCAGAGCAGACCACCCACAAGAGCAGTTGGGAAAGACATCTCCTACCTATTCAAACCGACCTATGACCTCTCCTGTACTGTAAATGTGCATTCCTGTGTCCAATGGACAAAGAGATTACAGTATCTATTGTATTGCTTTTTGGAAGAATTGTATAAAGAGAGCTGCTGCAGGCCTGGTCTGACACAAGACTCACAAAGTTATCTATCAGATGACAGAGGACCGGGCCGGGAAGCGCAAGCGAATCTACTCACGTATGTACCATTGAATGTAGCCATTTACTCTGTTATATTATATTGTTTGTATTGTAACCCCCCTTTTAGCAATAATCCACTGTGGTGTCGGAACCCAGCGGTAAAATCACAATTGGTGTCGTGTCTTCATTGCCCTGCTAAGGTTTAAAGCGTATTTTCATTGCATTGCATAACTGTTCAGGGTTTGTGGTGTATCTCTGGGTGTGTACGCGCTGTGAGTACTTTGTACCGTCATCGCGGCGTTTGTATGCGAAGTCCGTACGCAGTACGGGATTTTGTACGCTAGTGCGAAGAGTGTGTGTTAAGTACAGCGGCCGCAGCGGCTCCATGGTAAAGTGTATTTAAGGTGTGTTTAAGGTATAGCTTTCTTTCCTAAGGATATTTCAGCATTATCAATACGTACAATATGAGTTCACATGTATAACGGAATGTGATGGAGGTCAGCGTACTCAAGGCATGATTTGCAAAGCCAAGTTGAGCAATTCTAGTCTAGCATCGGTAAAACTAAGGGAACACTTCCTAAAGCTGCATGGAGATGGGAAATACAAGAACACAACGCTTGCTGAATTCAAGGTGAATAGAGCCAGGTTCGATGAAAGGGCTACTCTGCCTGTTCTCGGCTTTGTACCCATCGACAAACCGATCTTAACAGCATCATACGAAGTTGCGTACCTGATCGCAAAGCAGGGAGAACCACACTTCATTGGTGAAATACTTGTAAAACCAGCTGCGTTGAAGTTGGCGAAAATCATGCTGGGAAAAGCTGCTGAAAACAAGTTGTCCCAAATTCCTCTTTCAAATGACACCATCAGCAGCAGAATAAATGACATGAGCAATGACATCTTGCCTCAAGTAGTTGCAGATCTAATTTCAAGCTCAGCAAAATTCATCCTCCAACTCGTTGAGACCACCGATGTTTCCAATCTAAGCCAGCTTGTTGCATTTGTGTGCTATGTGAAAGACTACATGATAAAGGAAGATTTTTTATTTTGTAAGCACTTGTGGATGGCTTCTTCAGAGACAACGATCTTTCGTAGGATATGGTTTCTGCAATTTGTTCGGACGGAGCTCCAGCCATGCTGGGATGAAACTCTGGTTTTGGTGCACTGGTGAAAGTCGCAGCACCACACATCACTGTTACGCACCGTGTTCTGCACAGGCATGCGTTGGCAACAAAAAACTTGCCCCCAAAACTGGCAGAAGTATTAAAAATTGTAGTGGAATGAGTGAACTATGGGCCCAATTCAGATCTGATCGTAGATGTGCTAAATTTAGCACATCTACAATCAGTCACGCATACACGCGGGGGGACGCCCAGCACAGGGCTAGTCCGCCCCACATGTCAGGCCCGATCCACCCACACAAGTACAAAAGTATCGCACAGTGGCGATGCTTTTGTACTGTAGGAGAAGCTCCCTGTCAGCAAAGCTCCTGCGCGCTGGCAGGAGCTACTTGTCACTGTGAGGGTTGCAGCGGCTGCGTGTGATGTCACGCAGATGCCGCGTTCCGCCCCCCCCCCCCCCCCCCCCAAGCAGAGGATATCACAGGGTGAGACAGCCGGCGGCATGCGCAGTTCAAACCTGATCGACTGCTGCACGAAAATTCACAGCAGCGATCAGGTCTGAATTAGCCCCTATGTGCAAAATAGTGCTCTGAAGCACCACATCTTCAAAGAGCTGTGTAATGAAATGGGCCCTGAATTCGAGGTACTTCTGTACCATTCTACATTCGGTGGTTATCTCGGGGAAAGGTGCTGAATCATGGTTTTGCCATGCGTGTGGAATTAGCCCTGTTTTTGCGAAAGCACCAACACTGTCATGCAGATTGCTGTGAAAATTCAGAGTTCCTTCTCATTTCGGCGTACATGGCAGATATCTTCGATGCTCTCAATCAACAGATGCAAGGGGATGGAATCAACATTATCAAAGAGTAAGAAAACCTGAAGGCTTTTCCAAAAAAAAATAAAAAAAAACTGCCGTTATGGAAACATCGAAGACGAGTTTGGAATCTGAGACATTTCTGTACCCGGGGAACTGAAGCAAGCAATTGCCATGCACTTAGATGAGCTCGCAAAATCTCTCGACGGATACTTCCCCACCAGAGTCATATCCAGCATGGGTGAAACAGCCGTTCACATTTAGTATTGCGACAGCAGATGTCAATGATGAGTACCTCGACGAAATCATTGAACTTCAGCAGAGCCAGGTTCAACAGCAACTCTTCAGAACAACAACGCTCTCAACGTTTTGGTGTCACCAAATCGTACCGTACCCCTCTTATTGCTAAGAAAGCCCTGGAGATACTCATACAGTTTGTTACAACGTATCTTTGCGAGCAATCCTTTTCGAGTATGGTAGACCTAAAAACGAAGAAAAGGAACAAACTTTGTTTTGCGAAAATGATATGGGAGAGGCACTTGCCAAGGTGAAGCCGCGCATTTCTGAACTTGTCTCTAAAAGGTAACAGCAAAAGTCACATTGATTTGCAGTACATTTTCATTGAGTGAGGTTTGTGTGTGACATTCATGTTTTGTTAGTTTTGTTCTTTGAACACAGTGATTTTACGTGCAACTGATGCATGGTTTATTTTGTGCACTAATAAAATATATATCCCTGAACCACTGATCTAAAAAGTACCTAATTTCCAATAGTTAAATATTCACTATGGTCCAAAAGGGTGTGGATCATTAGGTCGACCACTATAGGTCGACAGGGTTTCTAGGTCGACAGGTCAAAAGGTTGACATGATGTTTTTTGTTTTTTTTGGTGTTGTTTTCTCCGTAGAGTGACCGGGAACCACAATTAGTGCAGTGTCCCCTCGCATGGCTGGCCATGCTTCGGGCAAGGTGCCTCGATTCTCTCGGCACAGATTACCGTTCCAATCGTAGTCCACGTGGATCGTTAAGTATGAAAAAGTTCAATAAAATATATTTTTTTTTTTAAAAACTCATGTCAACCTGGCACACGTCGACCTAGAAACTCTGTCGACCTTCCAACCCTGTCGACCTAAACATTGTTGACCTAGACAGTGTCGATCTTCAGACCGGATCCCGGTCCAAAAGGCTACGTGCACTTACTTGAGTGTTCAAAGCTGGGTACACACCGAAGCAAAGTCATTCCAAAATGCAGTTTTGGAACAACATATCGCTTACATCGCTCAGTGTGTACGAAGGATTGCACACTCCCGCGAACATGTGACAGTCGCCAGGCTTGATGTGCTGCACATCAAATCTAGCGATATCCTTGTTTATGACAATGAAGGACGGAACATGATCGCTCCAACCTTCATTAACATCGCTGCAGTGTGTATGGGCAATCTGAGTTGACTGGCATCAGTTCCGATGTTGGAAAGAATTCCAGTCATTCCTCATCCCCCCCGAAAAAAAAGAAAAAAAAGAAGAAGACAGAACCTTGCCAGTTATAACTACAATGTAATATTTGAAAGAGCCACAAGCCCGGCATACATTATGTAATCATCAACAGATCAGACCGGTAAATTACATAGTGTATGACAGCTACTGATCAGATGATTGGGCATGAAAAATCTTCCAACATGCCTGATGGATCCTATCATTAGTCAGCTGCATCTGAGAGTGTATACACTGCCAGCCAGACATTTCCCTTGTTCCATCACAGGGGAAGAAAGGAAAAAACTGTTTTCTCCATGGGAACAGATATTGTGTGGCCATACACTATGAAATATCTCCGTGTATGGCCATGATATCTGCCATACACTATGAAATATCTCAGTGTATGGCCATGATATCTGCCATACACTATGAAATATCTCAGTGTATGGCCATGATATCTGCTTTCAGATAAAGGGGTATATTCATAAAGAGTCGGATCCATTCCGACATGCAGTTGTCAGAATTGATCAGACAACCCCCATTCAATGGACGGCCAAATCCGACTGTCGGGGGACATGTGTGGGGCAGCGAGGGGAGGCGCTGCAGGGAGAGGGGTGCCTGTGGGCGGCGTGGGGAGCAGAGATCGGTGGCAGGCGGGAGGGGCTGGCTGCGGAGGGACAGGTCTGCGGCGGGGGGTGGCGCTGCAGGGAGAGAGGTGCTTGTGGACGACGTGAGGAGCACAAATCGATGGCCGGGGCTGGCTGCAGAACGACAGGTCTGCGGCGGCGGGGAAGAAGCGCTGAAGGGAAAGAGGTGCCTGGCCGGGGGATGGCCAGGCACCTCTCTCACTGCAGCGCCTCCCCCCGCCGCAGACATGTTTCCCCGCTGGCCATCGATCTCAGCTCCCCAGCCGCCCGCAGCAACACTCGTCTCCTCACCTCAATCCGACTTGTTTTCAAGTCGGATTGAGTTTGTTGGAAAGGGGGCCAAAACCTGTCGGATTTGGCCCCATTTCCGACAGAAGCACGTGGATCGGTGTCTATTCTGTCGATCCACGTGTTATCCGACAAGTCGGCAATTCCTGACTTATCGAAAAAAAATCAGCCTCTATTGAATTCGTCAGAACCCCTTCCGACCTATTTCTGTCGGAAGCTGCCGTCTTTCCGACAAGGCGGCAGCTTCTGACAGTCATTGAATACACCCCAAAATGTCTGTTGGTTTGACAAACATTTTATCCGACAATGTATGCCCTGCATTATAAATGAATGAAAACTCAGCAATATTGAAATACTAGGCCCTTTACCAGTGCAGAATAATAAAGTTATTAGAAACAAGTGAATTTAAGTACCTGACTGCTCAATAATTTGTCCATGTAAAGTCACCACTCTCCACCTCTTGTCTTTCTGAAAGGCCACTCTGGTCGCTTGATCTAAACTATCTGCAACAAGGGTATCCCTTAGTGCAAAGTAGAACGCAGGTCTTATCTGCTCATCTTTAACTATGACCATGTCAAACAAACGTGGGATGCCTTCAGGGGTCTGTATAGTAGCCGTTCCCTTTTCCCACACCTTCATCTGTGATTTAAAAAAATATATATAAATATAATAACAACAACAACATATACATATATACACATACACACACACACACACACACACACACATACATATATATAAAATAAGCAGGTTCAAAACCGCCTGTTCGTAAACAAATAAAGAAGTCTTCGTTCTCTTTTATTGCAACCAATGGCCAGACACACTACAGCAAGGAGGATCAATACTAACAAAATTACACTAAGCCAGTTTCATATCAGAGCAGTAAGAGAAGCCAGGGTAAACCAAAGGAAAGAAAAGAGAAAAAATAAAAATAATAAAAGCGTACAGCTTGATGTCTAGATGAGCCACATATCATGAAAACTGAACACTAGAGCTAGGACAGCAAGAAGGCCATGGGATCTATGAACAGGAGTGTAGCCGAGGCCTGGTGATGAAAAGCCCATGAAGTGCTGGCATACCGGAGAGGGGGCATTGCTACATAAATGGTTGTTACCCCCTATGGAGCACACATAGCAGTTAACACCATGAAATCCACAGGCAATCGTGTATTTCAATGCTGTTTTCTGGGATCATAAACAGAAACAGCAGTACAATGGAAAGTCATTGTGATTTTTAAGGAAACACAAAAAGGCTCCACAAACAGTGGGGATGATTCATACCCGATCGTAGAGGTACTAAATTTAGCACCTCTACGATCAGTTTCTCTGATATGCGGGGGGACCCGCCAACTAGCTCCATACAGGTAGATACTCGCCGCGTTCCGGGTCGCAGCTGCTGCGTGTGACGTTACACAGCTGCCACGGCCCAACCCTGCAGCGGTCCGGACACGCCTGCATCATCTGTACTGCATCCTACCAACGCCGTTCTAACGCCGTTGGCACGTCCCCTCCTGCCCACGACTGCCTCTGCCTGTCAATCAGGCAGAGGTGATCACAGCCCTGACATGCTTTCGCATCTCACTGGTTCTCACAGTGCACGCATGCACACTCCAGCAAGGGCTTCAGGCTGTGATCGCTATTGTACTAGCGATCGGGTCTGAATAAGGCCCAGTTTTGTTTAGGTCCATAACTTTCATAATAGTATATATGTGTATGTGTGCGAGACACACCTTTATATGCACACCACACACACAGGTAATTTCAGGCGCAAACCACAGTCCGTTATATATAAATTAATCTTTAGCCGTGCTGATCACTTTAAGACCTTTAAATCTGCAGCTCCCACACAGTAGTCTGAAATGGTCTACAGAAAGAACAATTAAACATATAAAGAGAGCGCAGTACAGTTAATAAATGTAATATTTGGTTAAAACAACAATATAGAGAAAATTTCATAAAAGGATAAGCACACCAAATGCTGGCTCGAGCCGTTCAATCAGACTATATACACACACACACACACACACACACACACACACACACACACACACACACACGTGTCCAAGATCCAATAGTAGAATATCACTAGATTGTTCGGGATATTATGAATTATCACTTCTATAGTCTGCTCCGTCCTCACACTCCAAATAGCACATAGGGCAGCGCTATGCTCCACCTCCTCTTTACAATAGCCGCTAGTGTCAATAAAAGCTTACTGCTGACCAAGTCCAACTCTAGAGCGCTGTATTTGCAGGTAAATTAGTCAGTGAGACAGCTGTGAACATCTATCAGTATATCAAATAATAATGGTACTTTGCCGTTCATGATGTAGAATTTGCGGCGGGGAGGGAGGGCACTATCCGGTGAGCGGGCAATTAAACAAGGATCCGATGGAAGGACAGATCCAAGTACAGGTGAAAACACCTGCTATTGTGAAGCCCTGTGTGCATTAGATGACAGGCAGTCCCCCCAGATTGGTGTAGTGCTAAGATGTAAAATGGCAGTTGGGGGTGGAGCTCTACTGTGAGGCATCCTTGAGAGGAAGAATGGTGCCTAAGTACTGAGGAAATTCCTGCCAGAGAGGATGTCTGGGGAGCGCTAGACTCCCAAAGTAACGTTTTGCCTCCCTCACAAAAAACCCTGAAACAAAACACAGCAGGGAGACCGCAGGACGCCCATATAGTGCTGGCAATGCAGAGCTGCGTTAACAGAAGCATGCATACAGGGAGCCAATGTGGAACAGGGACATAGACCAGTACTACATCAGGCTGTGGCTGTTCCTACATGAACCAGTGCCTCCTCTGTTTCTGTGAGCGGGGAGGGAAGACGCAGGGACTTCATCCACGTAGTGACTGCCCCAGAGGTAGTACAGAGTAAGAAAACGGAGCTCATAGAAGCTCTCTATCCTAATTAATCTCACTCTGGTTGTGTTTGTCGCCTGTAATAGGAACTAAACACCAAATAAAAAACACATTAGAAATAATAAGATTTTACTCACCGGTAAATCTATTTCTCGTAGTCCGTAGTGGATGCTGGGAACTCCGTAAGGACCATGGGGAATAGACGGGCTCCGCAGGAGACTGGGCACTCTAAAAGAAAGATTAGGTACTATCTGGTGTGCACTGGCTCCTCCCTCTGTGCCCCTCCTCCAGACCTCAGTTAGGATACTGTGCCCGGAAGAGCTGACACAATAATGAAGGATTTTGAATCCCGGGTAAGACTCATACCAGCCACACCAATCACACCGTATAACTCGTGATACTATACCCAGTTAACAGTATGAAATATAACTGAGCCTCTCAACAGATGGCTCAACAATAACCCTTTAGTTAGGCAATAACTATATACAAGTATTGCAGACAATCCGCACTTGGGATGGGCGCCAAGCATCCACTACGGACTACGAGAAATAGATTTACCGGTGAGTAAAATCTTATTTTCTCTGACGTCCTAGTGGATGCTGGGAACTCCGTAAGGACCATGGGGATTATACCAAAGCTCCCAAACGGGCGGGAGAGTGCGGATGACTCTGCAGCACCGAATGAGAGAACTCAAGGTCCTCCTCAGCCAGGGTATCAAATTTGTAGAATTTAGCAAACGTGTTTGCCCCTGACCAAGTTGCAGCTCGGCAAAGTTGTAAAGCCGAGACCCCTCGGGCAGCCGCCCAAGATGAGCCCACTTTCCTCGTGGAATGGGCTGTTACTGATTTAGGATGCGGCAATCCAGCCGCAGAATGCTCCAGCTGAATTGTGCTACAAATTCAGCGAGCAATAGTCTGCTTAGAAGCAGGAGCACCTATTTTGTTGGGTGCCTACAGGATAAAAAGCGAGTCAGTTTTCCTGACTCCAGTTGTCCTGGAAATATAAATTTTTAAGGCCCTGACTACGCCCAGTAACTTGGAATCTTCCAAGTCCCTAGTAGCCGCAGGCACTACAATAGGTTGGTTCAAGTGAAAAGCTGATACCACCTTAGGGAGAAACTGGGGACGAGTCCTCAATTCTGCCCTATCCATATGGAAAATCAGATAAGGGCTTTTACATGACAAAGCCGCCAATTCTGACACACGCCTGGCCGAAGCCAAGGCCAATAACATGACCACTTTCCACGTGAGATATTTCAAATCCACAGTTTTAAGTGGCTCAAACCAATGTGATTTCAGGAAACTCAACACCACGTTGAGATCCCACGGTGCCACAGGAGGCACAAAAGGGGGCTGAATATGTAGCACTCCCTTTACAAAAGTCTGTACTTCAGGCAGTGTAGCCAGTTCTTTCTGGAAGAAAATCGACAGAGCCGAAATCTGGACCTTAATGGAACCCAATTTTAGGCCCATAGTCACTCCCGACTGTAGGAAGTGCAGAAAACGACCCAGCTGAAATTCCTCTGTTGGGGCCTTCCTGGCCTCACACCCCGCAACATATTTTCGCCAAATACGGTGATAATGGTTTGCGGTTACTTCTTTCCTGGCTTTTATCAGCGTAGGAATGACTTCCTCCGGAATGCCCTTTTGCTTTAGGATCCGGAATTCAACCGCCATGCCGTCAAACGCAGCCGCGGTAAGTCTTGGAACAGACAGGGCCCCTGCTGTAGCAGATCCTGTCTGAGCGGTAGAGGCCATGGGTCCTCTGATAATATTTCTGTAAGTTCTGGGTACCAAGCTCTTCTTGGCCCATCCGGAACCACGAGTATCGTTCTTCCTCCTCGTTTTCTTATTATTCTCAGTACCTTTGGTATGAGAGGCAGAGGAGGGAATACATAAACCGACTGGTACACCCACGGTGTCACTAGAGCGTCCACAGCTATTGCCTGAGGGTCCCTTGACCTGGCGCAATATCTAGTTTTTTGTTTAGGCGGGACGCCATCATGTCCACCTGTGGCCTTTCCCAACGGTTTACCAACAGTTGGAAGACTTCTTGATGAAGTCCCCACTCTCCCGGGTGTCGGTCGTGTCTGCTGAGGAAGTCTGCTTCCCAGTTGTCCACTCCCGGAATGAACACTGCTGACAGTGCTAAGACGTGATTTTCCGCCCATCGGAGAATCCTTGTGGCTTCTGCCATCGCCATCCTGCTTCTTGTGCCGCCCTGTCGGTTTACATGGGCGACTGCCGTGATGTTATCTGATTGGATCAGTACCGGCTGGTTTTGACGCAGAGGCCTTGCCAGACTTAGGGCATTGTAAATGGCCCTCAGTTCCAGAATATTTATGTGTAGGGACGACTCCTGACTTGACCAAAGTCCTTGGAAGTTTCTTCCCTGTGTGACTGCCCCCCCAGCCTCGAAGGCTGGCATCCGTGGTTACCAGAACCCAGTCCTGTATGCCGAATCTGCGGCCCTCTTGAAGAGGAGCACTCTGCAGCCACCACAGTAGAGATACCCTGGTCCTTGGAGACAGGGTTATCAGCCGATGCATCTGAAGATGCGATCCCGACCACTTGTTCAAGAGGTCCCACTAAAAGGTTCTTGTATGGAACCTGCCAAATGGAATGTTGCTTCGTAAGAAGCTACCATTTTTCCCAAGACTCGTGTGCAGTGATGCACCGATACCGGTTTTGGTTTCAGGAGGTCTCTGACTAGAGATGACAGCTCCTTGGCTTTCTCCTGCAGGAGAAACACTTTTTTCTGTTCTGTGTCCAGAACCATCCCCAGGAACAGTAGTCGTGTGGTAGGAACCAGCTGTGACTTTGGAACGTATAGAATCCATCCGTGCTGATGTAGCACTTCCCGAGATAGTGCTACTCCGACCAACAACTGCTCCTTGGACCTCGCCTTTATAAGGAGATCGTCCAAGTACGGGATAATTAAAACTCCCTTTTTTTTTTCTCGAAGGAGTATCATCATTTCTGCCATTACCTTGGTAAAGACCCTCGGTGCCGTGGACAGTCCAAACGGCAGTGTTTGGAATTGGTAATGGCAATCCTGTACCACAATTCTGAGGTACTCCTGATGAGGATGGTAAATGGGGACATGTAGGTAAGCATCCTTGATGTCCAGGGATACCATGTAATCCCCCTCCTCCAGGCTTGCAATAACCGCCCTGAGCGATTCCATCTTGAACTTGAATTTTTTAATGTATGTGTTCAAGGATTTCAAATTTAAAATGGGTCTCACCGAACCGTCCGGTTTCGGTACCACAACCAGTGTGGAATAGTAACCCCGTCCTTGTTGAAGTAGGGGCACCTTGACTATCACCTGCTGGGAATACAGCTTGTGAATTGCCTCTAGCACAGCCTCCCTGCCTGAGGGAGTTGTCGGCAAGGCAGATTTGAGGAAACGGCGGGGGGGGAGACGCCTCGAATTCCAGCTTGTACCCCTGAGATACTACTTGAAGGATCCAAGGATCCACCTGTGAGCGAGCCCACTGAACGCTGAAATTTTTGAGGCGGCCCCCCACCGTACCTGGCTATGCCTGTGGAGCCCCCGCGTCATGCGGTGGACTCAGAGGAAGCGGGGGAAGAATTTTGATTCTGGGAACTGGCTGACTGGTGCAGCTTTTTCCTTTGACCCGCTTGCTTTTCTTTAGCCGAAAGGACTGTACCTGATAATACAGTGCTTTTCTTAGGCTGTGAGGAAACCTGAGGTAAAAAAATTTCATCCCAGCTGTTGCTGTGGATACGAGGTCCCAAAGACCATCCCCAAACAATTCCTCACCCTTATAAGGCTCTATGTGCCTTTTAAAGTCAGCATCACCTGTCCAGTGTCGGGTCTCTAATACCCTCCTGACAGAATGGACATTGCAATAATTCTGGATGCCAGCCGGCAAAATATCCCTCTGTGCATCCCTCATATATAAGACGTCTTATGTTCGCAAAATAGTATCCCTGTTTGAAAGGGTTACAGACCACGCTGCAGCAGCATTATCTGCAGGTCTCAGTCTAGAACCTGAGTGTGTAAATACAGACTTCAGGATAGCCTCCTGCTATTTATCAGCAGGTACCTTCAAAGTGGCCGTATCCTAAGACGGCAGTGCCACCTTTTTTGACAAACGTGTGAGCGCCTTATCCACCCTAGGGGATATCTCCCAGCGTAACTTATCCTCTGGCGGGAAAGGGTACGCCATCAGTAACTTTTTAGAAATTACCAGTTTCTTACCGGGGGAACCCACGCTTTTTCACACACTTCATTCACTCATTTGATGGGGGAACAAAACACTGCCTGCTTTTTCTCCCCACACATAAAACCCTTTTTTTAGTGGTACTTGGGTTAATGTCAGAAATGTGTAACACATTTTTTATTGCCGAGATCATGTAACGGATGTTCCTAGTGGATTGTGTATATGTCTCAACCTCGTCGACACTGGAGTCAGACTCCGTGTCGACATCTGTGTCTGCCATCTGAGGGAGCGGGCGTTTTTGAGCCCCTGATGGCCTTTGAGACGCCTGGGCAGGCGCGGGCTGAGAAGCCGGCTGTCCCATAGCGGTTACGTCATCCAGCCTTTTATGTAAGGAGTTGACACTGTCGGTTAATACCTTCCACCTATCCATCCACTCTGGTGTCGGCCCACAGGGGGCGACATCCCATTTTCAGCATCTGCTCCGCCTCCACATAAGCCTCCTCATCAAACATGTCGACACAGCCGTACCGACACACCGCGCACACACACACAGGGAATGCTCTGACTGAGGACAGGACCCCACACAGCCCTTTGGGAAGACAGAGAGAGAGTATGCCAGCACACACCAGAGCGCTATATACTGTAGGGATAAACACTATCACTGAGTGAGTTTTCCCCAATAGCTGCTTGTATAACCAATATTGCACCTAAATTTAGTGCCCCCCCTCCTCTCTTTTTAACCCCTTGAGCCTGAAAACTACAGGGGAGAGCCTGGGGAGCTGTCTTCCAGCTACACTGTGAAGAGAAAATGGCGCCAGTGTGCCGAGGGAGATAGCTCCGCCCCTTTTTCGGCGGACATTTCTCCCGCTTTTTTCTGTATTCTGGCAGGGGTAATTACCACATATATAGCCTCTGGGGCTATATATAGTAGTTATTTTGCCAGCCAAGGTGTTTTTATTGCTGCTCAGGGCGCGCCGCCCCCCCCCCCCCCCCCCCCCCGCCAGCGCCCTGCACCCTCAGTGACCGGAGTGTGAAGTGTGTATGAGGAGCAATGGCGCACAGCTGCAGTGCTGTGCGCTACCTTGGTGAAGACTGAAGTCTTCTGCCGCCGATTTTCCGGACCATCTTCATGCTTCTGGCTCTGTAAGGGGGATGGCGGCGCGGCTCCGGGAACGAACACCAAGGACGGGTCCTGCGGTCGATCCCTCTGGAGCTAATGGTGTCCAGTAGCCTAAGAAGCCCAAGCTAGCTGCAAGCAGGTAGGTTCGCTTCTTCTCCCCTTAGTCCCTCGTTGCAGTGAGCCTGTTGCCAGCAGGTCTCACTGTAAAATAAAAAACCTAATTTTAAACTTTCTTTCTAGTAGCTCAGGAGAGCCCCTAGTGTGCATCCAGCTTGGGCCGGGCACAGAAATCTAACGGAGGTCTGGAGGAGGGGCATAGAGGGAGGAGCCAGTGCACACCAGATAGTACCTAATCTTTCTTTTAGAGTGCCCAGTCTCCTGCAGAGCCCGTCTATTCCCCATGGTCCTTACGGAGTTCCCAGCATCCACTAGGACGTCAGAGAAAAAATCTAACTAAAATCTAGGAGTACATAAAAGTGTGCCTTCACTCCAAAGCAAAAAAACTAGACTGTGTACTGCTGGAGGAGGAGTCAGCTTTTAGTGTTCTTGTGCCTAAGCTATGAATAACGCAGTGTCCCCCAGATAGATGAAAAAGGAGATTTATGGTAAACTTACCATGGTTAAATCTCTTCCTACGAGGTACACTGGGTTCCACAGGAAATACACTGGGGTGTAGAGATGGATCTTGATCCAGAGGCACCAACAGGCTAAAGCTTTAGACTGTCCCAGGATGCATTGCAGGGTCTCGTCTATATAACCTCGCCTCCAGGCACTGTGAGCTCAGTTTAAGTTAACCAGTCCAATGCAGAAGCAGGTAAAAAGAGAAGGTAGATGTTAGTCACATAGAACCACGTTCTCACAACAGGAGAAGGGACAAGCGGCAAAAGCCATACAAACCCAATGAAGCTATGAGCGTCAGGGTGGGCGCTCTGTGGAATCCAGTGTACCTTGCAGAAAGATTTAACCATGGTAGGTCTACCATAAATCTCCTTTTCTGCAGCGGGGTACACTGTGTTCCACAGGGAATACATCGGGGATTTCCTAAAGCAGTTACTCAAGGGAGGGGACGCACGTTAGCAGGTATGAGAACCCGGCGTCCAAAGGAAGCATCCTGGGAGGCATAAGTATCCAAGCCATAGAACCTAATGAACGTGTTCACTGAGGACCACATAGCCGCCTTGCACAATTGTTCTGCGGACGAGTCACGGCAGGCCGCCCAAGAAGGTGCAACAGACTGAGTAGAATGAGCAGTAATAGCGGCAGGAGCCGGGATCCCAGCCTGCCCATAAGCTTGTGCAATCACCATTCTAATCCATCTGGCCAAAGTTTGCTTATTCGCATGCCAGCCACGTTTGTGGAAACCAAAAAGTACAAAAAGGATATCCGACCTCCTGAGAGAGGCAGTCCTCTCTACATAAACACGGAGAAGCTCTTACCACATATACCAAAGACCGCTCTTTGGAGGACAAGTCAGAAGAGATGAAGGCTGGAACCACAATCTCCTGGTAAAGGTGAAAATATGACACCACTTTAGGTAAGAAACCTGGGCGAGTACTCAGAACTGCCCGGTCACGATGGAATATCAAAAAGGGTGGACGACAGGACAAAGCGCCTAAGTCAGACACCCTCCTAGCTGAGGCAATAGCCAGAAGAAACAGGACCTTGGCTGCGAGCCATTTAAGGTCAACCGACTCAAGAGTTTCAAATGGAGGCTCTTGCAGGGCATTCAGGACAACAGACAGATCCCATGGGAGCCACAGGAGGGACATAGGGAGGCTGAATCCACGCCCTGAGTGAATGTATGAACGTCAGGAATAGACACAATTTTCCTCTGAAAGCACAGTGACAAGGCAGATATGTGAACCTTGAGGGAGGCCAGATAAAGTCCTAAATCCAGGCCTTGTTGCATAAAAGCCAGAAGCCTGGAAGTACTAAACTTGTAAGCATCATAATTCTTAGTAGCACACCAGGTGAAGTAAGAATTCCAGACCCTATAAGAAATCTGTCCAGAAGCCAGTTTGCGGTGCTTTAGCATAGTTTTGATAACTGCCTCGGAGAATCCTTTGGCCCTCAGGAGTGAAGCTTCAAGAGCCACAGAGTCAAAGCAAGTCTGGCCAGGTCTGGGTAGACACAAGGGCCCTGAACGAGGGGGTCTGTGTGTTGAGGAAGTAGAAGTGGACGCTCTATCGATAGACCCTGCTGGTCTGAGAACCAATGCCGTTGGGGCCACGCTGGAGCGACTTGAAGTAGCATTCCTCTTTCTTGCTCGAACTTCTGTAGTACCCTGGGCAGGAGTGACACTGGAGGGAACACGTAGGGCAGCCAAAAGTTCCATGGAATTGCCCAGCGCGTACACGAACGCTGCCTGTGGATCCCTTGTCCTTGATCCGAAGACCGGAACTTTGTGATTGTATCAAGACGCCATCAGGTCTACATCTGGTAGGCCCCACTTGTCTACTAGGAGTTGAAAGACTTCCAGATGAAGACTCCACTCGCCGGTGTGTACATCCTGACGACTGAGGATTCCCAGTTGAGGACCCCTGGAATAAACACTGTCGATATAGCAGGCAGATGGCATACCGCCCAATAAAGGATTTTTGATACTTCCATCATTGCCATGCGGCTTCGAGTGCCGCCTTGATGATTTATGTACACCACCATGGTGGCGTTGTCCGATTGTACTTGAACAGGCCTGTTCTGTATCAGAGGCAGGGCAAGAGTCAAAGCATTGAACACTGCCCGCAATTCCAGAATGTTTATTGGGAGGAGCGATCCCTCCCTGGTCCACCGACCCTGGAGAGGGTGTTGCTGCAGCACCACGCCCCAACCCCTCAGACTGGTGTCCGTAGTCAAGAGGACCCAGTTGGGAATCCAGAAGAGATGGCCCCTGCTCAACTGTTGGTCCTGTAGCCACCAGCTCAGTGATAACGAACCTCCGGAGTCAAGGAGATTATTTGAGACCTGATCTGATGAGGCGGGTCATCCCACTTGGAAAGGATTAACCACTGTAGAGGGCGGGAATGAAATTGAGCGTACTCTACCATGTCGAACGCCGACACCATGAGGCCTAGTACTAGCATCGCCGAGTGTACTGACACTCTTGTGCGATAGAGGAAGCAACGTATCCTGTCTGGAGACAGAAAGTGTCTTTGGCTGTGTATGTTCAGCAGCAGCAGCCGCCCCCCCCCCCAGGTGCACCATGCTCCGAGCAGGGACCAGAGAGGACTTCTTCCAGTTGACGAGCCACCCGTGGGCTTGTAGGAAGTTTACAGTCGGTTGTAGATGACTGAGAAGGACACAGCTATAACCTTGGTGAAAATCCGAGGGGCCGTGGCCAGTCCATACAGCAGAGCCTGGAACTGATAATGAAGGTTGCCAACAGCAAACCGCAGATATTGCTGATGCGATATAGCAAAAGGTATATGTAGATAGGTATCTTGAATATCCAGGGATACCATATAATCTCCGGGTTCCATGGCCAGTACAATCGAGCGCAGCGTTTAAATAGGAAACTTGGACACTAAAAAATTTGTTCAGTGATTTGAGGTCGAGAATAGGCCGGAAAGACCCATTTGGTTCCGGGACTAGAAACAGGGTCGAGTAGTATCCTCCGCCTCTCTGAGACAGGGGGATCGGCACTACCACTCCTGTATCCAGGAGGGAACGCAGAACCAGGTGTAGAGCTTGCGCCTTCAACGGAACGGAAGGGACAACCGTCTGTCGGAACTGGCGAGGGGGACGTCTCTTCAAAGAGACTGCGTACCCATGAGAGACGACATCTCGCACCCATGCGCCTGAAGTGGTCTTTAACCAGACCTGGGTGAATGGCAGAAGTCGGCCTCCCACCCTGGGATCCCGCAGGGGGAGGCCCGCTCCGTCATGCAGCAGGCTTGTCTTGTTTGGAAGCAGGCTGACGGGCAGCCCAGGATTGTTTTGCTTTGGGCTTAGTGGTTTTGGGAGCATAAGCTTATCTTAGGTATGCCTGACATTTTGCTTTTTCTTGAGGTCGAAAGGAACAAAAAACGAGATTTATGGTAAGAACTAACCGTTGTTAAATCTTTCTGCGAGGTACACTGGGCTCCACAAAGAATCACATCGGGGTGTAGGAGTAGGATCTTGATCCGAGGCACCAACAGGCTCAAAGCTTTGACTGTTCCCAAGATGCACAGCGCCGCCTCCTCTATAACCCCGCCTCCGTGCACAGGAGCTCAGTTTCGTTAACCAGCCCAATGCAGTAGCAGATACTAGAGACGACAATCGCTCGTAGCCAATTACATCACAGGAGAGGGTGTCAGCGGCTATGCCATAACAACCCAAAGAAGCTAAGTGCGTCAGCGTGGGCGCCTTGTGGAGCCCAGTGTACCTCGCAGAAAGATTTAACAATGATAAGTTCTTACCATAAATCTTGTTTTCTGCTGCGGGGTACACTGGGTACTGTAGCGGTCAAAAGAACCCAGCGTCCAAAGGAAGCATCCTGGGAGGCGGAAGTATCAAAGGCATTGGACCTTATAAACGTGTTCCCTGAGGACCACGTAGCCGCCTTGCACAAAATTATTCATGGGTCGCACCACGGTGGGCCGCCCAAGAAGGTCCAACCGACCGAGTAGAATGGGCTTTGATGGTAGCAGGAGCTGGACGAACAGCTTGTACATAAGCATGTGCAATCACCATTCTAATCCATCTGGCCAGAGTCTGCTTGGAAGCAGGCCAGCCACGTTTGTGAAAACCAAACAGAGAATCATATTTCCTAATGGAGGATGTTCTCTTCACATAGATACGGAGAGCCCATACCACATCCAAAGACTGCGCTTTGGAAGACAGCCCAGGAGAATTAAAAGGTCAGAACCACAATCTCCTGGTTAAAGGTGGAATGAAGACACCACCTTGGGTAAATAAACCGGTCGCGTTCTAAAAAACGCCCGGTCACGATGAAAAATCAAATGGGGGGGGGGGGACTTACAGGATAAGGCACCCAAGTCCGAGTCCCTTCTAGCTGAAGCAATAGCCAGCAAAAAGAGCACCTTAAGGGACAGCCACTTAAGGTCAGCAGAGGCAAGAGGTTCAAATGGAGACTCTTGCAAGGCCTCCAATACCACCGACAGATCCCAAGGGGCCACGGGAGGTACATAAGGAGGCTGGATCCGCAACACGCCCTGAGAGAATGTATGAACATCCGGAAGGGCAGCAATCTTTCTCTGAAACCAAACCAACAAGGCAGAAATGTGAACCTTGAGGGAGGCCAGACGCAGGCCTAAGTCCAGGCCCTGTTGTAGGAAGGCCAACAGTTTGGCAGTGCTAAACTTGAAAAAGTCATGATTGTTAGACGCACACCAAGTAAAGTAAGCATTTCAGACCCTATGGTATATCCGAGCAGAAGCCGGCTTACGGGCCTTCAACATAGTTTGAACGACCTCCTCAGAAAAACCTTTGGCCCTCAGGACGGAAGCTTCAAGAGCCATGCTGTCAAAGCCAGACAGGCAAAGTCCTGGTAGACACAAGGGCCCTGAACGAGGTCTGGTCATTGTGGAAGTAGAAGGGAACGATCTAGCGAGACGTCCTGTAAATCGGAGAACCAGTGCCGTCTGGGCCACGCTGGAGCAATCAGAAGTAGGTTTCCTCCTTCTTGCTTGAACTTCCGTATTACTCTGGGCAGGAGAGACACCGGAGGGAACACGTACGGCAGCCGAAAGTTCCATGGGATTGACAGAGCATCCACGAACGCTGCTTGAGGATCCCTTGTCCTTGCTCCGAAAACCAAAACCTTGTGATTGTGTCGAGACGCCATCAGGTCCACATCTGGAAGGCCCCACTTGTCCACGAGAAGTTGAAACACCTCTGGATGGAGGCTCCATTCTCCGGCGTGTACGTCCTGATGACTGAGAAAGTCCGCTTCCAAGTTGAGGACCTCCGGAATGAACACTGCAGATATGGCCGGCAGATGGCGTTCTGCCCACAGAAGATACTTCCCTCATTGCCATGCGGCTTCGAGTGCCGCCTTGGTGATTGATGTACGCCACCGTGGTGGCGTTGTCAGATTGTACTTGAACAGGTCTGTTCTGTATTAGATGCTGGGCCATTGTCGACGCATTGAACACTACCTGCAGTTCCATAATATTTATCGGGAGTAGAAACTCCTCCTTGGTCCAACGATCCTGAAGAGAGTGTTGTTCCAACACCGCGCCCCAACCTCTCAGACTGGCATCAGTCGTCAGCAGGACCCAGTTGGATATCCAGAAGGGACGGCCCCTGCTCAATTGTTGGTCCTGAAGCCACCAGCTCAGTGACAGGCGGACCTCCGGAGAAAAGGAGATCATGGGGTATATGCAAGTAGCGGCGAATCGCTGCAATTTTTCGCCCGTTTTTTAATTCTACACAATTTGACCGTCGAATTCCGGCAAGTGGGTGCCGAAATTTACCATATTCAATAAAAAACGGATTCGACAGTCCCGCTGTCGAAAAACGGCCGATTTGACGGATTTTGATCCGATTTTCTAAAAACTGAAAAAAACCCGGAAAAAAATGGCGTGGGGTCCCCCCTCCAAAGCATAACCAGCCTCGGGGGGGGGGGCGCGGCGGGGGGGGGGGGAAATGACAGGGGATCCCCCATATTTTTTATACCAGCATCGGGCTCCACTAGCTGGACAGATAATGCCACAGCCGGGGGTCACTTTTATACAGCGCCCTGCGGCCGTGGCATTAAATATTTAACTAGTCACCCCTGGCCGGGGTACCCTGGGGGAGTGGGGACCCCTTCAATCAAGGGGTCCCCCCCCCCCCCCCAGCCACCCAAGGGCCAGGGGTGAAGCCCGAGGCTGTGTTTCCCCCCCCCACCAGTCGCTCCCAGGTGTATCATGCTCCGAGCAGGAACTAGGGAGGATTTCTCCCAGTTGATCAGCCACCCGTGGGCTTTCATGAACTGGACAGTCAGATCTAGATGACACAGGAGAAGTTCTGGGGAATTTGCCAGGATCATCAAATCGTCCAAGTACGGTAGGATCCTGACCCTTTTGACGGCAGAGTGTAGCCATCATGACAGCCATTACTTTGGTGAAAACTCGGGGAGCCGTTGTCAAACCAAAGGGGAGCGCCTGAAATTGGTAATGAAGATTACCCACTGCAAACCTGAGGTACTGCTGATGAGACATTGCAATAAGAATATGCAGGTAGGCATCCTGTATGTCCAGGGAGACCATATAGTCCCCAGGCTCCAAGGCTATAACAATAGAGCGCAGAGTTTACATACGAAACTTGGAGTACCGCACATACTTGTTCAAGGACTTCAGATTGAGAATGGGCCGTGAGGACCCGTTAAGTTTCGGGACTAGAAAAAGCGGCGAATAGTACCCCTTGCCTCTCTGAGCAAGAGGGCACCTGTACTACCACTCCTGTGGACAGGAGGGAATGTACCACCGAATGCAGAGTGTTTGCCTTTGTCGGGTCCAGAGGAACATCTGTCAGGTAAAATCGATGAGGGGGGACGATTCTTGAAGGATACGACGTAACCTCAAGTGACTACTTCCCTTACCCAGGCTTCGGAAGTGGTCTTCAACCATTCCTGGGCAAAACCTAGAAATCGGCGCGCCACCCTGGAATCCCTCAGAGGGAGACCCGCCCCGTCATGCGGCAGGCTTGTCAGTTTTGGAAGCTGGCTGACGGGCAGCAAAGGCTCGCTTCGGTCTGGAAGCACGAGCTTGGTTTGGGTACGCCTGACCTTTTGCTTTACCTGGAGGACAAAAGGGCAGAGGGAAAGTACTTTTAGCCTTCTGCGTGGAAGGAGCCGTACTGGGTAGGCAAGCTGTTTTAGCAGTAGCCAGATCAGCCACAATCTTATTGAGGTCTTCTCCAAAGAGAATGTCTCCCTTGAAAGGAAGCACCTCCAGGGTTTTCTTGGAATCCATATCCACCGACCAGGATCTCAACCAAAGGATACGTCTGGCCAAGACGGACGTAGTAGCAGCCTTGGCCAACAGCCCCCCGGCATCGGAGGACGCCTCCTTAAGATACAGAGAAGCCGTGGTAATATACGAGAGACATTGTCGAGCATGCTTAGATACATTAGAAGGCAGCTCCGCCTCTAGCTCCTGAGCCCACGCCTCAACAGCCCAAGTTGCTGCAATGGTTGGCCTATGCACAGCCACCGTTAGGGTGTAAATCGCTTTCAAACAACCCTCCACACATCTATCCGTCGGTTCCTTCAGAGAGGTGACGGTAGTTACTGGCAGGAACTACCATGCGTGCCACATGAGAATCTACGGGCGGAGGAGTTTCCCAATTTTTACATAGCTCCGCAGAGAGAGGATAGCGAGCCAACAGTCTTATTCGATTTGAATTTCGTCCCCGGATTTTCCCAGGACTCCTGACGTATGTCAGCCAGGTGTTGAGAATGAGGTAAAACTTGTTTAACCCCCTTCTTACGTTTAAATCTGTCCAGCTTTTTAGAAACAACCTCAGGCTCAGGTTCATCAGAGACCTGAAGAATGAGCCTGATAGCCTCAATCAAATCAGGGACATCCACCATTGACTTCCCCTCCCCATCAGAAGCAACTGAGTCAGTGTCTGTGGGGTCAGTATATGCACCATCCTCCTTAGAGGATGTGTCCGGGATAGTAGTGGATTGTGAGGAGGTAATGGCCCGTTTAGAAGACGTCTTAGGTAGGCGAGAATGAGATTTAGATTTAGTCAGTGACCGGTTCAATTGCTGTAACTGAGTGGAGATTTGATCTGCCCATGGCGGATTAATTGCAGGGACCATAAACTGCTGCATTGGCACAGGTGGTCCCACATGGGCACCAGTTTAGTTACAAGCGTGTTTAACAGCGTGGAAAAGGTAGCCCAAAGTGGGTAATTTGTTGCCCCCGATACTACAGGCCCACTGGGGGGTAAGGAACCCCCTCAACCTGAACTCTCTGCTGCCATATTTTGCTCCAAAATGTCCGCATCACCACCACGCAATGTGGGAGAATCCCCAGCTCCGTCGCCCCGTGTAGCCGACATACTAGTAAGCACAATATTGGTCAACCCGGTACAATCTTAGCAGCGATATACCTAGCAAGAACTCTCAGTGCAGTGTGACTTTCCTGTCAGCACAAACTGGGAATCCAGGAGATATATGGTGACTATAAATCACAAAGAATAATACACATCTTGTGAAATACCTAGATTATTTTAGAAAACCTGACACACTTAGCCCCCTCAGGTTACAGAACATGGGAGTAGCACGCTGAGTGAAATACCAGATATGGCAGCCACGCAGCAGCTACATGCACACACACATATATAGTCACAAGCGTACCATGCAGAAATTATACACCATAAAACTGCACTGGACTAACAATACAAAGTGATGCTCAGTATAGCTATATAGGTTAACAATAGATGTAACAAAGCACAGTAGATACTGGATGTATATCACAGGGTGTTTGTACCACACAGCCCTGAATGTATGCACTCTCTTAACTAACACTGTCCCAGTGACAGGTAGAATACTTTAGTGTCCTGTAAAATGCTTAGCGCTGGCTAGCAGGCGGCTTTACAGAGAAGGATTTGCCCCAGCAGTCCCAGGAACAGCTCAGCTCCTTTGTGATGACGGCTGACAGGGAGTGAGGGAAAGATATACAGCTCCAGGGCAGGAACATTCACTGAAATGGCGCCCTGAGGCTGGGGCTACAGGTTAGGCCTTATCCCCCTGCTGGCTTCCCCACCGGGCGCTGCGGGCTATGTAAAAACGGGATTTTAATGAGGTGATTAGTCCCGGTGACTAGTGGAGTGGCTGCCCGATTACAGTGTCCACGCCACCGCGCACGGAAGCGCTGGATCGCGGTTAACAGCGGGCCAGAGAGACCTCTTTCCTCCCCTTGTACCTGCGGCCACGCGATCCAGGAGGGCAGAGGCGGGTGGGTGTGACTGACAGGAAAGACACCGGAGCCTCCGATGTAGTTACCCGGCAACCAGGGTGTGGGAGTATACAGCGCCGCTGGGGGAGTGATGGAGCTGCAGCAAAGTATGTCTTATGACATACATAAAAGCTGCAGCCCTTGAAGTCTTCAAAGTTTTTCTTCGGTCTTCAATTTAAGCTATAATATGGGCTGCAAGGGTAGCCCCCCTGTTGATTGCCTGCTTACTTCATGGCACCAACTTACAAACTGAGCTCCTGTGCACGGAGGCGGGGTTATAGAGGAGGCAGCGCTGTGCATCTTGGGAACAGTCAAAGCTTTGAGCCTGTTGGTGCCTCGGATCAAGATCCTACTCTAAACCCTGAAGTTAATCCTTGTGGAGCCCAGTGTACCCCGCAGCAGAAAATAAGAATTTACTTACCGATAATTCTATTTCTCGGAGTCCGTAGTGGATGCTGGGGTTCCTGAAAGGACCATGGGGAATAGCGGCTCCGCAGGAGACAGGGCACAAAAGTAAAGCTTTCCGATCAGGTGGTGTGCACTGGCTCCTCCCCCTATGACCCTCCTCCAAGCCAGTTAGGTACTGTGCCCGGACGAGCGTACACAATAAGGGAGGAATTTTGAATCCCGGGTAAGACTCATACCAGCCTCACCAATCACACCGTACAACTTGTGATCTAAACCCAGTTAACAGTATGATAACAGCGGAGCCTCTGAAAAGATGGCTCACAACAATAATAACCCGATTTTTGTAACTATGTACAAGTATTGCAGATAATCCGCACTTGGGATGGGCGCCCAGCATCCACTACGGACTCCGAGAAATAGAATTATCGGTAAGTAAATTCTTATTTTCTCTATCGTCCTAGTGGATGCTGGGGTTCCTGAAAGGACCATGGGGATTATACCAAAGCTCCCAAACGGGCGGGAGAGTGCGGATGACTCTGCAGCACCGAATGAGAGAACTCCAGGTCCTCCTTAGCCAGGGTATCAAATTTGTAGAATTTAGCAAACGTGTTTGCCCCTGACCAAGTAGCTGCTCGGCAAAGTTGTAAAGCCGAGACCCCTCGGGCAGCCGCCCAAGATGAGCCCACCTTCCTTGTGGAATGGGCATTTACATATTTTGGCTGTGGCAGGCCTGCCACAGAATGTGCAAGCTGAATTGTATTACACATCCAACTAGCAATAGTCTGCTTAGAAGCAAGAGCACCCAGTTTGTTGGGTGCATACAGGATAACAGCAAGTCAGTTTTCCTGACTCCAGCCGTCCTGGAACATATTTTCAGGGCCCTGACAACATCTAGCAACTTGGAGTCCTCCAAGTCCCTAGTAGGTGCAAGGCACCACAATAAGCTGGTTCAGGTGAAACACTGACACCACCTTAGGGAGAGAACTGGGGACGAGTCCGCAGCTCTGCCCTGTCCGAATGGACAAACAGATATGGGCTTTTTTTGAGAAAAAAACACCAATTTGACACTCGCCTGGTCCAGGCCAGGTCCAAGAGCATGGTCACTTTTCATGTGAGATGCTTCAAATCCACAGATTTGACTGGTTTTAAACCAATGTGATTTGAGGAATCCCAGAACTACGTTGAGATCCCACAGTGCCACTGGAGGCACAAAAGGGGGTTGTATATGCAATACTCCCTTGACAAACTTCTGGACTTCAGGAACTGAAGCCAATTCTTTCTGGAAGAAAATCGACAGGGCCGAAATTTGAACCTTAATGGACCCCAATTTGAGGCCCATAGACACTCCTGTTTGCAGGAAATGCAGGAAACGACCGAGTTGAAATTTCTTTGTGGGGCCTTCCTGGCCTCACACCACGCAACATATTTTCGCCACATGTGGTGATAATGTTGTGCGGTCACCTCCTTTCTGGCTTTGACCAGGGTAGGAATGACCTCTTCCGGAATGCCTTTTTCCCTTAGGATCCGGCTTTCCACCGCCATGCCGACAAACGCAGCTGCGGTAAGTCTTGGAACAGACATGGTACTTGCTGAAGCAAGTCCCTTCTTAGCGGCAGAGGCCAGAAGACCTCTGTAAGCATCTCTTGAAGTTCCGGGTACCAAGTCCTTCTTGGCCAATCCGGAGCCATGAGTATAGTTCTTACTCCTCTACGTCTTATAATTCTCAGCACCTTAGGTATGAGAAGCAGAGGAGGGAACACATACACCGACTGGTACACCCACGGTGTTACCAGAACGTCCACAGCTATTGCCTGAGGGTCTCTTGACCTGGCGCAATACCTGTCCCGTTTTTTGTTCAGACGGGACGCCATCATGTCCACCTTTGGTATTTCCCAACGGTTTACAATCATGTGGAAAAAACTTCCCGATGAAGTTTCCACTCTCCCGGGTGGAGGTCGTGCCTGCTGAGGAAGTCTGCTTCCCAGTTTCCATTCCCGGGATGAAACACTGCTGACAGTGCTATCACATGATTTTCCGCCCAGCGAAAAGTCCTTGCAGTTTTTGCCATTGCCCTCCTGCTTCTTGTGTCGCCCTGTCTGTTTACGTGGGCGACTGCCGTGATGTTTTTCCCACTGGATCAATACCGGCTGACCTTGAAGCAGAGGTCTTGCTAAGCTTAGAGCATTATAAATTTACCCTTAGCTCCAGTATATTTATGTGGAGAAAAGTCTCCAGACTTGATCACACTCCCTGGAAATTTTTTCCTTGTGTGACTGCTCCCCAGCCTCTCGGGCTGGGCTCCGTGGTCACCAGCATCCAAACCTGAATGCCGAATCTGCGGCCCTCTAGAAGATGAGCACTCTATAACCACCACAGGAGAGACACCCTTGTCCTTGGATATAGGGTTATCCGCTGATGCATCTGAAGATGCGATCCGGACCATTTGTCCAGCAGATCCCACTGAAAAGTTCTTGCGTGAAATCTGCCGAATGGAATTGCTTCGTAGGAAGCCACCATTTTTACCAGGACCCTTGTGCAATGATGCACTGTTTTTAGGAGGTTCCTGACTAGCTCGGATAACTCCCTGGCTTTCTCTTCCGGGAGAAACACCTTTTTCTGGACTGTGTCCAGAATCATCCCTAGGCACAGCAGACGTGTCGTCGGGATCAGCTGCGATTTTGGAATATTTAGAATCCACCCGTGCTGTTGTAGCAGTATCCGAGATAGTGCTACTCCGACCTCCAACTGTTCCCTGGACTATGCCCTTATCAGGAGATCGTCCAAGTAAGGGATAATTAAGACGCCTTTTCTTCGAAGAAGAATCATCATTTCGGCCATTACCTTGGTAAAGACCCGGGGTGCCGTGGACAATCCAAACGGCAGCGTCTGAAACTGATAGTGACAGTTCTGCACCACGAACCTGAGGTACCCTTAGTGAGAAGGGCAAATTTGGGACATAGAGGTAAGCATCCCTGATGTCCCGGGACACTATATAGTCCCCTTCTTCCTGGTTCGTTATCACTGCTCTGAGTGACTCCATTTTGATTTGAACCTTTGTAAGTGTTCAAAAATTTTTTTAGAATAAGTCTCACCTAGCCTTCTGGCTTCAGTACCACAATATAGTGTGGAATAATACCCCTTTTCTTGTAGTAGGAGGGGTAATTTAATTATCACCTGCTGGGAATACAGCTTGTGAATTTTTTCCCATACTGCCTCCTTGTCGGAGGGAGACCTTGGTAAAGCAGACTTCAGGAGCCTGCGAAGGGGAAACGTCTCGACATTCCAATCTGTACCCCTGGGATACTACTTGTAGGATCCAGGGGTCCTGTACGGTCTCAGCGCCATGCTGAGAACTTGTCAGAAGCGGTGGAACGCTTCTGTTCCTGGGAATGGGCTGCCTGCTGCAGTCTTCTTCCCTTTCCTCTATCCCTGGGCAGATATGATCTTATAGGGACGAAAGGACTGAGGCTGAAAAGACGGTGTCTTTTTCTGCAGAGATGTGACTTAGGGTAAAAACGGCGGATTTTCCAGCAGTTGCCGTGGCCACCAGGTCCGATGGACCGACCCCAAATAACTCCTCTTCCTTTATACGGCAATACACCTTTGTGCCGTTTGGAATCTGCATCACCTGACCACTGTCGTGTCCATAACATCTTCTGGCAGATATGGACATCGCATTTACTCTTGATGCCAGAGTGCAAATATCCCTCTGTGCATCTCGCATATATAGAAATGCATCCTTTAAATGCTCTATAGTCAATAAAATACTGTCCCTGTCAAGGGTATCAATATTTTTAGTCAGGGAATCCGACCAAGCCACCCCAGCTCTGCACATCCAGGCTGAGGCGATCGCTGGTCGCAGTAGAACACCAGTATGTGTGTATATACTTTTTATGATATTTTCCAGCCTCCTGTCAGCTGGTCCTTGAGGACGGCCCTATCTATAGACGGTACCGCCCCTTGTTTTGATAAGCGTGTGAGCGCCTTATCCACCCTAAGGGGTGTTTCCCAACGCGCCCTAACTTCTGGCGGGAAAGGGTATACCGCCCATAATTTTCTATCGGGGGGAACCCACGCATCATCACACACTTTATTTAATTTATCTGATTCAGGAAAAACTACGGTAGTTTTTTCACATCCCACATAATACCCTCTTTTGTGGTACTTGTAGTATCAGAAATATGAAACACCTCCTTCATTGCCTTTAACGTGTGGCCCTAATAAGGAATACGTTTGTTTATTCACCGTCGACACTGGATTCAGTGTCCCTGTCTGTGTCGACCGACTAAAGTAAACGGGCGTTTTAAAACCCCTGACGGTGTTTTTGAGACGTCTGGACCGGTACTAATTGTTTGTCGGCCGTCTCATGTCGTCAACCGACCTTGCAGCGTGTTGACATTATCACGTAATTCCCTAAATAAGCCATCCATTCCGGTGTCGACTCCCTAGAGAGTGACATCACCATTACAGGCAATTGCTCCGCCTCCTCACCAACATCGTCCTCATACATGTCGACACACACGTACCGACACACAGCACACACACAGGGAATGCTCTGATAGAGGACAGGACCCACTAGCCCTTTGGAGAGACAGAGGGAGAGTTTACCAGCACACACCAAAGACGCTATAATTATATAGGGACAACCTTATATAAGTGTTTTCCCTTATAGCATCTTTTTTATATATTTCTAACGCCAATTTAGTGCCCCCCCTCTCTGTTTTAACCCTGTTTCTGTAGTGCAGTGCAGGGGAGAGCCTGGGAGCCTTCCCTCCAGCCTTTCTGTGAGGGAAAATGGCGCTGTGTGCTGAGGAGATAGGCCCCGCCCCTTTTTCGGCGGCCTCGTCTCCCGCTCTTAACGGATTCTGGCAGGGGTTAAATATCTCCATATAGCCTCCGGAGGCTATATGTGAGGTATTTTTAGCCAAAATAGGTATTCATTTGCCTCCCAGGGCGCCCCCCTCCCAGCGCCCTGCACCCTCAGTGACTGCCGTGTGAAGTGTGCTGAGAGGAAAATGGCGCACAGCTGCAGTGCTGTGCGCTACCTTTAGAAGACTGAGGAGTCTTCTGCCGCCGATTCTGGACCTCTTCTTACTTCAGCATCTGCAAGGGGGCCGGCGGCAAGGCTCCGGTGACCATCCAGGCTGTACCTGTGATCGTCCCTCTGGAGCTGATGTCCAGTAGCCAAGAAGCCAATCCATCCTGCACGCAGGTGAGTTCACTTCTTCTCCCCTAAGTCCCTCGTTGCAGTGATCCTGTTGCCAGCAGGACTCACTGTAAAATAAAAAACCTAAGCTAAACTTTTCTAAGCAGCTCTTTAGGAGAGCCACCTATATTGCACCCTTCTCGGCCGGGCACAAAAATCTAACTTGCTTGGAGGAGGGTCATAGGGGGAGGAGCCAGTGCACACCACCTGATCGGAAAGCTTTACTTTTGTGCCCTGTCTCCTGCGGAGCCGCTATTCCCCATGGTCCTTTCAGGAACCCCAGCATCCACTAGGACGATAGAGAAATACAGAATGAATGATATAGCGCTCATAACATGACACAACCAGACAGAAATTCTTATAATACGTTTGCGAGACTTAAGTAGTTCCTTTCTTTCCTTTTATCTCTGCAATTGAATAGTTTGCTTAACAAAGTCATGACATTTCATGTTACATGAAGGGTACAACCCCTTTTAATGATTGTGCTTTCATTGAAATACTTCATGGCAGCCATTACATTGTATAGCTTCACTTCTAGGTTAGCAAGGGGCAGGTAAATAAACGCATATCCAGACCATGTATAGTGCAGCTGCTCTGCTTTCCATGTGTCTAAGTAGCTTCGGAAAACAGATAACAACTTAAACAAGATCAGTGTGGAATTTGGTCTGTCATGATTTAAAAGAAAAATAATTATATCGGTAAATATATATATATATTTTTTTTTCTGTTTTTCTATTCACAAATCCATGGAAGCCATTACAATCAGATGTTCCCTAAACAATATAGCAGTGAGGCCTACAAAGAAACCAAGCCACATATACTGTAAAATTAAAAAGTGCATTTAAGTCGCTGTATGGTGGACATATCTCCAAAATGGAGTAAGAAGTGGGTAAGACAAAAAACAAATTATAGTGACAAGAGAAGGCATGGATAGATGTCCAGCCTGCTGTCTTGCAGAGCAATCACTAAAGTTTGAGAACATGATGTTGCCTCTGCACGTGTTGGGTGTGCGGCACCTTATGACTATTCTTTTTGAATGCCTTATTTAAACCATCTAGAAATTACTTGCTTTGAATCACAAATAATTGTCCAATATATGTTAAGAGCCACCCTCCCGAATAAACATACAGTGATTGCATGCACAAAATGTAGTGTAGTTTACTATGCTTTTTAGCTCTATTAAAAACTGTACAAGTAAACGGTACCTTGTCTAAGCCAATGAACGTTGCTACGCCAACATTCTGTTTCTTCAAAAAATTAACACACTCTTGTGCAGTATCAATTGTATCCACAACAATATGATCCAGAGCTCCGCATGATGATGAAATGGCAACATCATATTTTTCATCAATAGCTCCAAGATCACCCTAACCGTAAAAATGAAAAAAAAAAAAAAAAAAAAAAAAAAAAAAAAAAAAAATCAATGCAAAAGGGTTAATAAAATTTTACAATAACGGGAGAAACTTTAAAGTACAGAAGAGTGAAAAATACAGTGGCAATAAAAATGTTCACCATTTTGACAATTTTTCGAACTTCAAACTTGCTTACATCATTTAATAAAAATTCTGCAGATCGAAACTCCTCCCTCTCCTTTCTTGTTCTAACAAAACCCAACAATACAGCAAAGAAAAAAAGAAAAGATGAATGTGTGTAAGAGAGGGGAGGGAGGGGGCTCCCAAAATCTGGGCACAATGTATATTGAATAGTCACATAAAAGTAATTTGCGGCATTGATTTATGAAATTTGGTAATTGTCCTAGTTTAGGAGTAGGCAGCCTGTGGCATTCCAGCTGCAGTAGAAATACACATTTCAGCATACCGTGCCAGTTTTAGCATGCCCTTACATTTATGTGTGTAATTCCACAACAGCTGGAGTGCTACAGGTTGCCTAGATCATGTATTGTATTACACTACGCATTGCTTCATCTGCCCTTCCTTTTCTCTTTCAGTACCCTATCTATTAGCAAATGGTTTGAAAACTTAATTTGGGGTGGGGGTGGTGGTCAAGTGTCGCACCAATTTTCCCTATTATCAGGGTTGGGGGGAAAAATACCTCCAAAAATGTTGTGTTACTTTTTTTTTTTTTTTTTTTGGGTTTAAACCATTTTTTTTGCATTGTTTAAATGGAAAAAACAATGAATCCTGCTCATTATACAGTACATATTAATACTGAGAAATATTGCTCTGTATTAGAACCTTGATCAACCATTTTAATGTGTTCTAACATTAAGAATCCAAAGTTATTAGGCTTTAATATGATTTTACATCTTTCAATAAAACCAATTTTGTACTGCTTATTCCTACTACATCTGAATATATGTATCTAAACATATTAAAACATTCAAAGTAAACTCAGATCGATGAAACTGAAAATGACAAAAAGTTAATGTTAAGCATTGGTCCTACTTATTACATATAATTAAATAAATATGAATAGAAATAGAAAAAGGAAAAAGCACTTTTGACAGAAACACACAGGAGGAATTAACCATTAGCACTGGGCATGCCACTGGCATTAAACATTTTTAATAAAATAGTTTATTTTAGTATAACAATCTTTTTTTATTCTGAAGAAGTCATGGCACCATGCCTGTAGTCACAGCATAATAATAATAATAATAAAAAATAATATCACTAATAAAAAGAGGCAAGAGTACTTTAAATAAATAAAAAATGGTTTAAAGCCAACTCTGCCTCCTATAAATACACCATTTGGATGAACAAATAAGGTGACTATTACTACTCTACTGACTAAAAAAATTTTTTATTACAATTTTAGATATATAAACTTAATTCAGTCTAGTTTTATTAAATATGCAGGTTTGTTAATAAAATTATACTGAATAATGGATCAATAACCCCCCCCCCCCCACAAAAAAAACAAAAAAAAAAACAAAAAAACATTGCCCAACTCTCCTTACTCGTATCTCCAACTGTCTCTCTATCTTTTCCTGGATGTCCCAACACTTTCTTAAATGTAAACTTGTCTAAGATTGAGCTGATCATCTTCCCTAACGCCCGCATAACCTCATTTCCCATAATTTCATTATCCATTGATGGCACTACTATTTCCTCTAGTCCCTAAGTGCACTGTCTTGGAGTAATCTTTGACTCCTCCCTCTCCTTCAAACCACACATCCAGTGCCTCTCACAAACCTTCCGTTTGCATCTCAAAAACATCTCCAGGATCAGATCCTCTCTCACCCAGGACGCTACTAAGCCCACTCACTGGTCATCTCCAGATTGGACTACTGTAATCTCCTACTATCTGGACTCCCTGAAAAATGCCTCTCTCCACTCCAATCTATCCTCAATGCTGCTGCCAGTCTCATCTTCCTCACCAAACGTACTACATCCACATCCCCTCTCTTGTAGGTCCTTCATCGGCTACCCTTCCCGTTCAGAATTCAATTCAAGTTTCTCACACTCACCTACAAAGCCCTCATCCACTCTTCTCCCTCTTACATCTCTGCCCTTCTCTCTCTCTCTCTTTACATTCCCATCCATCCTCTTCGCTCTGCTAATGCACGCCATCTCTCCTGCCAACTGATTACCTCCTCCCACTACAAGATTTTGCACGTGCTCATCCCTCTCTGGAATTCTCTCTCTCCCCAAAACTTCCAACGGGCTCTGAAAACCTACTTCTACACCAAACCCAGCCAATTATCCTCCTAACCCTCTTGTCTATGCTCACTGTCTACTCCTTCTGTGTCACAATGGTCTGTCATCTCTCCCCCTTTTAGTTGTAAGCTCGTAAGAGCAGGGCCTTCTTTACTCATGCGCCTTTCCATTCTTATACTCCATACTTCCTGTGATGGCGTCTAACCTCTGGTTTTCCAAACCTGTCTTATATTGTCTTGAACTGTAAGTGCTATTTTCTTGTTTGCTCATTTGTGGTTCCATATAAAAAGGATAATAAATATAATAATAATAACTTTGTTGTTATTATTATTATTATTGGTGAGCAACAATTGCAATTAAAAAAATGTTAATAGTAAATTTGTTTTAAAAAAAATTGCAGCTTTAAAAAGGCATGTAACTTTAAAACCAGTGTACTTAGCCTAAGATTTGGGAGTTTTCTTGTCGGCCATGACAGCATTTTTCTTTTTCATTACAGATTATGCTGGAGAATGAGCTGTGCCAGGCAAAGTACTCTGAAAACCGCCTGAGTTCCACCGACTGACGTGCAACTGCTCACCCACTCCCATAAACAGGCGCCGGTGGTGAGCATGACCTAGGTCCTAAATTCGAATGGGTTAGCCTCTGTCCAGGTGGGACTGAAGGAGCCACCACAAGAAGGAGCAATGGACCGCTTTCTTGAGAGGATGCTCATTTGTGACTGGAGCAGCAGTTGGGATTTGTTCCACCTGGACAGTCTCCCTCTGGAGCAGTAATTGAAATTGGACATACTCTACCATGTCAAAAGGTGAAACTAGAGAGGCCAGTATCTGCACGCAAGAGTGTACAGACACTCAGTGATAACAAACAAATGAGCAAAGTATGGCCTGCAAGTCCAGGAGTTTGTCCACAGGAAGGAACTTTTGCTGAATTTGTTAAACCAGCAAGGCCCTTAAAAAAAAAAAAAAAATAATAATAAAAAATCTGTAGAGATGGGGACAAGGAAGATTTCCTCACTTATGATACATCGGTAAAACTGAAGGTCTACCGTGAGAAAAACACATCTCCAGAGAAAATATAGCAACCGGCCAGGTGAAGCAGGTCTCCCAGATATGGAAGAATGCGGGACTCCTCTGCTTCAAAGAAGAGCTGCCGTGACCTTCATGAAGACACACAAAGCCGTGGAAGGCCCCAAAACTGCAAGTCTTCCCCCCGTTGTACAAACATCAAGAAGCTCTTTTAACAGAACTGAATGGGAATAGGCCCAGAGGCATCCCCTATGCCCAAGGAGCCCATGAAGTCCCTGGTTCTAAGACCGTAAAATTGAGTGAAGAGATTCCATGTTGAATCTAGGAACCCGTAAGAACCTGTTGAGCAACATAAGGCTAAGGTTTGGCCGGAATGAACAGTTCGGCTCCCGAACCAAGAGATTGGCATGGAAACCAGTGCCTCACTGAGACAGGGTTATATGCTAATGCATGTGCAGGTGAGATCCCGACCATTTGTCCAACAGATGCAGTTGAAATGGCCGTGCATGGAACCTGCCGTACTGTATTGCCTCGTAGGAGGCCACCATCTTGCCCAGCAAGCAGATGCAAAAATGAAGTGAGATCCTGCGTGGTTTCAATACCAAATGGACCATAGACTGAATAGTCAGAGCCTTGTCCATTGGATGGTAAACCTTCTGAGACACTGTATCCAAGATCATTCCTAGGAACTGAATTCTCTGAGACGGTTCCAGGTGAGATTTCTGGAAATTGAGGATCCATCCGTGGTCCTTAAGCAGACGGAGTAGTCAAGCTAATGCTGTGCAGCAGCTGTTCCCAGGACGCCACCTATATCAGGAGATCGTCCAGGTACGGGATTATGTTGACACCGATCATGCACAATTGTAGCATTATCTCCGCCATGACTTTCGTGAAAACCCTTGGGGCTGTGGAGAGACCAAAGGGTACGGCCTGAAACTGGAAATGTTGGTACAGTACAGCGAACCGGAGGAACACTTGGCAAAGGGGCCATATTGGGATCCGCATTCTTGATAATCAGGGACAATAGAAACTCCCCCTCCTCCAGACTAGATATCACTGCTCTTAGTGATTCCATCTTAAATTGGAACACTCAAAGATAAGGGTTCAGGGATTTGAGGTTCAAGATCGGATGTACAGAGCCGTCCGGCATCGGGAATACAAAGACTTGAGTAAAACGCCTTTGTGTTCAGCGGAGGTGGTACTGGAATAGTAACTCCTGTAGAAAGCAGTTTTTGCACTACCTTCTGCAAGGAATCTGAGAGGAAGGAGTTCCTGGAAATCCAGCCGGTATCCTTGGGATATGAGGTCCCTCACCCAAGGATCCCGGCAGGACTCTGCCCATATGTGGGCGAAGTGTTGACGGCAAGCACCTACCTGAAAGTCGCTTTGCTGCTGGGGCCAACCGTCACGCGGAGGGCTTCGTGGAAGAGGATCATGAGGCCTGGTCCGAAGTTCCTACAGCAGCTGGTTTACAGGACTTACCGCGAGTTCCTCTAGCAGCATTGAAGGCACCTCTGGCCTTGCCTCTGAACCTAGCCACCCGAAAGGACTGCAGAGAGGGCCCAGGATAGGGACGTCTAGCTAGTGGCGTAGCAGACAGGTGATATGTAGATTTACCTGCAGTCGCCTGAGATATCTACTTGTTCAGTTCTTCCCCAAACAAGGCATCACCTGCAAAAGGAAGGTGCTCAACTCCTTTTTTTAGAATCAGCATCTGCTGACCATTGTCGCAGCCACAGGGATCTACAAGCAGATACTGCCATAGCAGTGGTACAGCCGTTAAATGATACCAAGTTCCTTTACAGCCTTACTCATGAAGTTTGCAGCATCTTGGATATGTTGCAGTAATGTAACTATCTCATCCTGAGGTAGTGTAAACAACCCTTTCAGAATATCATCAGACCATTTTACCATGACACTAGAAATCCAGCCGCATACTATGGTAGGGCGTTGGGCTACTCCTGCTGCAGTATAAATTGATTTAAGAGTGGTGTCAATCATGCAATCAGCTGGGTCTCCGAGACAAATGGCCCCAGGTACAGGTAGTACAATTTTACATGACAGTCTGGACACAGATATTTACTGTCGGCGGGTTTTCCCAGATTGTTCTATAGTCTGTAGGGGAAGGAAAGGATATTAGTAACCGTTTGGGGGTAATACATTTTAACAGGATTTATCCACGCTGCCTTAGGGAATCTAATTCCTTAGAGACCGGGAAGGTTGCAGAGTACTTTGGTTTCACGTTAAAAAACAATTACTCTGCTGGTTCCGCTTTGCTATCTGGGATATTGAGGACCTCTCTAATAGCATAAATTAGGGCCTCAACTCCCAGGGACAGGGAATTATCCTCGTCCACCTCTAAATCTCCCTCATCTAACTCTGGTAATTCAGAATCAGCCAGACTGCAATATCTGTGGGAGAGTGCGTTTATGAGAGACCAACAGGGGGGCTGAGGAGCCCTCCTGTGGTTGGCAGCAGCTAACATAAAAGTGTCCATAGACTGTTTCAGGGTTTGCCTTTCTTGCTTAGCCATAGCTAGCTCTGAATTTATACTTCTAATCATGGTTTTAAATGATTCCATCCACTCAGGTTCCTGCATATCACTACCCTGTGAAGATAGTGAGCATTGGGTACATACTAGGGACCCCTGTGAGGAAGGTGTAAACCTAGCCTTGCATGTAGTACACACAGACTTATTTGCAGACATGCCTTAGCAGAAAACACAGAGCTAAGTAGGAAACACAGTGCAGTTGTTAGTGAGACAGCACATTTATTCCAGAATGGGACCAGTACACAACCACACAGAGCAGCACCCCGCTGGTAGTCTCTTATGTGAAATTTACCTCACAGCAGTATAACCGCTAACTATGTGCTCCCCCCTTCACTATAACCCACTGGTACCATACAATTAGCAATTCAGTGGGTCCTGTGGAAGGTCAGTCTCTGCATGCAGCCTATTCAGAGCAGCAGCAGAAAATGGCACCTTTTAGCCTTTGGTACTGCTCTCCGGGATGCCCTGCCCCCCTAATGGCGAGCGGTCCCTCTATGTTACTTATACTGGCTTCTCCATATATGTGTAAAAAGAGTGCGCAACACCCTTTTAAGAGTATGCCAGTGTGGGTACACAGCGGGCACCGCGGCCCTTAGCCGGGTGATCGCTGTCCCTTCATACAGCCATCTGCACCGGGAACCTGCTAACCCGGACCCCGGTGTAGTACTCACCGCGTCTGATTCGTGCATCTGTTAGGGGTGGCGGCATGCTGCCGGCGTGGGCTCACACTCTAGGAGTGCGAAAAACATCACCTCAGGAGCTCAGTGTCCTATCAGCGGGGATACGAACCATTAACTCTTTAGGAAGTTGGTTCGATCTCCCCCTAAGTCCCACGACGCAGGCAGACTGGTTACAAACCAGTGTGCCTGAAAAGAACAAACTAAAATAAATTTGTGAAGAAAACTCTCTGGAGATCAACAGAATGCACCCGGCTCCTTGGGCATAGAGGGGAGGAGCCAGCGCACACTAATGATTTCTAAAAGTGCTAGGCTCCAATGGACCTGATCAATACCCCATGGTAATCTACTATTCCCCAGTATCCACTAGAACGTTAGAGAAATAAAATTAGTACAAAGCTTGCAAGAGACTTAGGACAGGATTTATGTTTCTGCAGGACAATGAACCACAAATCCACACTGAAGAGGTTTCAAAACATTAAACAAACTCCACAATTCCATCATAATTCTGTAGGATTATTTGAAAATTGCTGTTGGCTTGAAACGTTCGATTGCCTACGGTCATTCACATTAGTAAGCATTATGGTTGTACAAAATCTACATATATACTATGACCCATGTATTTTTTAACAAGGGTACATTGAGATTTCAGAATAGGTGTTTCTTGTATGCAGCTATTTTGGTTTTAACGTAATTTAATGCATATTTTTACATATATTTGAAGGAGTGATTACCAGAGATAAATGATCTAGAAGCAGACACGTCCATGGGATTGTAGCTCCACTAAAGCATAGAAAATATTTAGCGGTAATTATAGAAGCCTTTTCAGAGCCTATAGTAAATACATTAAGATTGCCATAAAAACAAAACACAAATTACCTGCAGGACACTGATACCACATGAAAGAAACAAAACATGAACATACCAGTCTTCCATAGATGCCAGGGATTTTTCCCAATTTCTTCTGCTGAATCAAAGCATCAAGAACCTTTCCTCTGCTACGATTTGCAGATAAAGAACTTCTTGCTTCTTCCACTTTCTGTCGTATCTCTCGAACGCCATTCTTTACAGTGATTTCTTCTCGTATGAGTTTTTCAAAATCACTTTCTTTCTGCAAATGTATTTCATTACATTTTAATCTAATGAACAGTAAAGGGCACCATACACTAAAAATAAGAATTTACTTACCGATAATTCTATTTCTCGGAGTCCGTAGTGGATGCTGGGGTTCCTGAAAGGACCATGGGGAATAGCGGCTCCGCAGGAGACAGGGCACAAAAGTAAAGCTTTACGATCAGGTGGTGTGCACTGGCTCCTCCCCCTATGACCCTCCTCCAAGCCTCAGTTAGGTACTGTGCCCGGACGAGCGTACACAATAAGGAAGGATTTATGAATCCCGGGTAAGACTCATACCAGCCACACCAATCACACCGTACAACCTGTGATATAAACCCAGTTAACAGTATGATAACAGAAAAGCCTCTAAAAGATGGCTCCCTACAACAATAACCCGAATTAGTTAACAATAACTATGTACAATTATTGCAGATAATCCGCACTTGGGATGGGCGCCCAGCATCCACTACGGACTCCGAGAAATAGAATTATCGGTAAGTAAATTCTTATTTTCTCTATCGTCCTAGTGGATGCTGGGGTTCCTGAAAGGACCATGGGGATTATACCAAAGCTCCCAAACGGGCGGGAGAGTGCGGATGACTCTGCAGCACCGAATGAGAGAACTCCAGGTCCTCCTTAGCCAGAGTATCAAATTTGTAAAATTTTACAAACGTGTTCTCCCCTGACCACGTAGCTGCTCGGCAAAGTTGTAATGCCGAGACCCCTCGGGCAGCCGCCCAAGATGAGCCCACCTTCCTTGTGGAGTGGGCCTTTACAGATTTAGGCTGTGGCAGGCCTGCCACAGAATGTGCAAGTTGGATTGTGCTACAGATCCAACGAGCAATCGTCTGCTTAGATGCAGGAGCACCCATCTTGTTGGGTGCATACAATATAAACAACGAGTCAGATTTTCTGACTCCAGCTGTCCTTGCAATATATATTTTCAATGCTCTGACAACATCCAGTAACTTGGAGTCCTCCAAGTCACTTGTAGCCGCAGGCACTACAATAGGCTGGTTCAGATGAAATGCTGACACCACCTTAGGGAGAAAATGCGGACGAGTCCGCAGTTCTGCCCTGTCCGAATGGAAAATCAGATATGGGCTTTTGTAAGATAAAGCTGCCAGTTCTGACACTCTCCTGGCCGAAGCCAGGGCTAGTAGCATGGTCACTTTCCATGTGAGATATTTCAAATCCACATTATTTAGTGGTTCAAACCAATGAGATTTGAGAAAGTCCAAAACAACATTGAGATCCCACGGTGCCACTGGGGGCACCACAGGAGGCTGTATATGCAGCACTCCCTTAACAAAAGTCTGGACTTCAGGAACTGAAGCCAATTCTTTCTGGAAGAAAATCGACAGGGCCGAAATTTGAACCTTAATAGATCCCAATTTGAGACCCATAGACAATCCTGATTGCAGGAAATGTAGGAATCGACCCAGTTGAAATTCCTCCGTCGGAGCACTCCGATCCTCGCACCACGCAACATATTTTCGCCAAATGCGGTGATAATGTTGCGCGGTTACTTCCTTCCGTGCTTTAATCAAAGTAGGAATGACTTCTTCCGGCATGCCTTTTTCCTTTAGGATCCGGCGTTCAACCGCCATGCCGTCAAACGCAGCCGCGGTAAGTCTTGAAACAGACAGGGACCCTGCTGAAGCAAGTCCCTTCTCAGAGGTAGAGGCCACGGATCTTCCGTGATCATCTCTTGAAGTTCCGGGTACCAAGTTCTTCTTGGCCAATCCGGAACCACTAGTATCGTTCTTACGCCTCTTTGCCGTATAATTCTCAATACTTTTGGTATGAGGCAGAGGAGGAAACACATATACCGACTGGTACACCCAAGGCGTTACCAGCGCGTCCACAGCTATTGCCTGCGGATCTCTTGACCTGGCGCAATACCTGTCCAGTTTTTTGTTGAGGCGAGACGCCATCATGTCCTCCATTGGTCTTTCCCAACGGGTTACCAGCATGTGGAAAACTTCTGGATGAAGTCCCCACTCTCCCGGGTGAAGGTCGTGTCTGCTGAGGAAGTCTGCTTCCCAGTTGTCCACTCCCGGGATGAACACTGCTGACAGTGCTATCACATGATTTTCCGCCCAGCGAAGAATCCTTGCAGCTTCTGCCATTGCACTCCTGCTTCTTGTGCCGCCCTGTCTGTTCACATGGGCGACTGCCGTGATGTTGTCCGACTGGATCAACACCGGCTTTCCCTGAAGCAGAGGTTCTGCCTGGCTTAGAGCATTGTAGATTGCTCTTAGTTCCAGAATGTTTATGTGAAGAGACGTTTCCAGGCTCGTCCACACTCCCTGGAAGTTTCTTCCTTGTGTGACGGCTCCCCAGCCTCTCAGGCTGGCGTCCGTGGTCACCAGGATCCAATCCTGTATGCCGAATCTGCGGCCCTCCAATAGATGAGCACTCTGTAACCACCACAGAAGAGATACCCTTGTCCTTGGAGACAGGGTTATCCGCTGGTGCATCTGAAGATGCGACCCTGACCATTTGTCCAACAGATCCCTCTGGAAAATTCTTGCGTGGAATCTGCCGAATGGAATTGCTTCGTAAGAAGCCACCATTTTTCCCAGGACTCTTGTGCATTGATGTACAGACACCTTTCCTGGTTTTAGGAGGTTCCTGACAAGCTCGGATAACTCCTTGGCTTTTTCCTCCGGGAGAAAAACCTTTTTCTGAACCGTGTCCAGAATCATCCCTAGGAACAACAGACGTGTTGTCGGAATTAACTGGGATTTTGGAATATTCAGAATCCACCCGTGCTGTTTTAGCACTTCTTGAGACAGTGCTAATCCCATCTCTAGCTGTTCTCTGGACCTTGCCCTTATTAGGAGATCGTCCAAGTATGGGATAATTAATACGCCTTTTCTTCGAAGAAGAATCATCATCTCGGCTATTACCTTGGTAAAGACCCGAGGTGCCGTGGACAATCCGAACGGCAGCGTCTGAAACTGATAGTGACAGTTCTGTACGACGAACCTGAGGTACCCTTGGTGTGAGGGGTAAATTGGAACGTGGAGATACGCATCCTTGATGTCCAAGGATACCATAAAGTCCCCTTCTTCCAGGTTCGCTATCACTGCTCTGAGTGACTCCATCTTGAACTTGAACTTCTTTATGTACAGGTTCAAGGACTTCAGATTTAGAATAGGTCTTACCGAGCCATCCGGCTTCGGTACCACAAATAGAGTGGAATAATACCCCTTTCCTTGTTGTAAAAGAGGTACCTTGACTATCACCTGCTGAGAGTACAGCTTGTGAATGGCTTCCAAGACCGTCACCCTGTCGGAGGGGGACATTGGTAAAGCAGACTTCAGGAAACGGCGAGGTGGATTCGTCTCTAGTTCTAACCTGTACCCCTGAGATATTATCTGCAGGATCCAGGGATCTACCTGCGAGTGAGCCCTCTGTTGGGGAGTGACTTGAGGTAAAAAGGTGGATTTCCCGGCTGTAGCCGTGGCCACCAAATCCGATAGACCGACTCCAAATAACTCCTCCCCTTTATACGGCAAAACTTCCATATGCCGTTTTGAGTCCGCATCGCCTGACCACTGTCGCGTCCATAAACTTCTTCTGGCCGAAATGGACATAGCACTTACCCGTGATGCCAGTGTGGAGATATCCCTCTGTGCATCACGCATATAAAGAAAAGCATCCTTTATTTGCTCTAAAGACAGTAAAACATTGTCCCTATCCAGGGTATCAATATTTTCAATCAGGGACTCTGACCAAGCTACCCCAGCACTGCACATCCAGGCTGTCGCTATAGCTGGTCGTAGTATAACACCTGTATGTGTGTATATACTTTTTTGGATATTTTCCATCCTCCTATCTGCTGGATCTTTAAGTGCGGCCGTCTCAGGAGAGGGTAACGCCACTTGTTTTGATAAGCGTGTGAGCGCCTTGTCCACCCTAGGAGGTGTTTCCCAGCGCGCCCTAACCTCTGGCGGGAAAGGGTATAAAGCCAATAACTTCTTTGAAATTAGCATTTTTTTATCGGGGGCAACCCACGCTTCATCACACACCTCATTTAATTCTTCTGATTCAGGAAAAACTATAGGTAGTTTTTTCACACCCCACATAATACCCTGTTTAGTGGTACCTGTAGTATCAGCTATATGTAACGCCTCCTTCATTGCCAAAATCATATAACGTGTGGCCCTACTGGAAAATACGGTTGATTCGTCACCGTCACCACTAGAATCAGTGCCTGTGTCTGTGTCGACCGACTGAGGCAAAGGGCGTTTTACAGCCCCTGACGGTGTTTGAGGCGCCTGGACAGGCACTAATTGATTGTCCGGCCGTCTCATGTCGTCAAACGACTGCTTTAGCGTGTTGACACTATCCCGTAATTCCATAAATAAAGGCATCCATTCTGGTGTCGACCCCCTAGGAGGTGACATCCCCATATTTGGCAATTGCTCCGCCTCCACACCAATATCGTCCTCATACATGTCGACACACACGTACCGACACACAGCAGACACACAGGGAATGCTCTTAACGAAGACAGGACCCCACTAGCCCTTTGGGGAGACAGAGGGAGAGTTTGCCAGCACACACCAAAAGCGCTATATATGACAGGGATAGCCTTATAATAAGTGCTCCCTGTATAGCTGCTTTAATAATATATTTTTGCCACAATTTTGCCCCCCCCTCTCTTTTTTACCCTGTTTCTGTAGTGCAGTGCAGGGGAGAGCCTGGGAGCCGTCCTGACCAGCGGAGCTGTGTAAGGAAAATGGCGCTGTGTGCTGAGGAGATAGGCCCCGCCCCTTTTTCGACGGGCTCGTCTCCCGCTCTTTAGTGGATTCTGGCAGGGGTTAAATATCTCCATATAGCCCCCGGAGGCTATATGTGAGGTATTTTTAGCCAAATTAGGTTTTCATTTGCCTCCCAGGGCGCCCCCCTCCCAGCGCCCTGCACCCTCAGTGACTGCCGTGTGAAGTGTGCTGAGAGGAAAATGGCGCACAGCTGCAGTGCTGTGCGCTACCTTTAGAAGACTGAGGAGTCTTCTGCCGCCGATTCTGGACCTCTTCTCGTTTCAGCATCTGCAAGGGGGCCGGCGGCGAGGCTCCGGTGACCATCCAGGCTGTACCTGTGATCGTCCCTCTGGAGCTAATGTCCAGTAGCCAAGAAGCCAATCCATCCTGCACGCAGGTGAGTTCACTTCTTCTCCCCTAAGTCCCTCGTTGCAGTGATCCTGTTGCCAGCAGGACTCACTGTAAAATAAAAAACCTAAGCTAAACTTTTCTAAGCAGCTCTTTAGGAGAGCCACCTAGATTGCACCCTTCTCGGCCGGGCACAAAAATCTAACTGAGGCTTGGAGGAGGGTCATAGGGGGAGGAGCCAGTGCACACCACCTGATCGTAAAGCTTTACTTTTGTGCCCTGTCTCCTGCGGAGCCGCTATTCCCCATGGTCCTTTCAGGAACCCCAGCATCCACTAGGACGATAGAGAAACGATAATGCTCGATTTCATCGGATTTCGACCTTTCGGGGCGATAAATCAGATGAAAAGTGGCAAATCGGATGTGTTTTAAATCAGATTCGATGCGCGGCCCCGTGAGCATCGGATCGGAGCACCTTGGTCATTAGTGCTGCACTCGTGATAGGTCGGATCCCGCAGGCATGGCTGGGATCGCATACGATACATCGTATGCAAAAGGACCGCATAAGATGTATCGTATGCGATCCTGCCGCTCGGGAGGCTGCCGGGCGGTTCAAGGGAAATCGCATCTGACTTTAGCCTCCGACATGTCGCTGTAGTGTATGCGGTCCTTAAGAAATGCACAGTACATGGACACACAATGGAATATTTACACTTAAGTTAACTCTGAGTACATTGACAAACCACTGGAACTTGGACATCTTAAATTTTACTCTAAAGCTGCACTTGTATAGCCCCATAGCCTGCTAGTATACATTTTTATTTTTAATAACTTAACTGGCATGGTCAGATCACATCCACCCTACCGTGTCCCCCAATTTTTGGCGAGGAGATCCGTTCTTAAGATGTGCATTATATATTTAAAATTTTTTTAAAAATACTTTAAAACTATATTTAAACATTTTTTAAAACACCCACAACAACTATATGAACGGTTTTCAAAGGCAAAATTGTCAGTTAAGTGGTTAAACAAAGTCCTACAGAACAGAACAAGGAGCAATTAAACAAGATGAAAGTAAGTTTCTAAAAACAAAGTCTTTAAACTGTGTTTTTAACAAAGAGAACAAGAAAAAGAACTTTTACAGGTAGGTGTCGAGTGTTCACCAGTGGACATAAGTGGATTTAATATAAATAGAAAAAAATTAGCTATTTACCTCATCCCTATAGGCGACAAGGAATAGGACACAAAGCTGTCCCTACCGAAGGGTACACTGGAAAGCCTGCGTATTTATGCACATTAATGTAAACTTGGTATCTCAGGATGCAAACATACATTTTCTGTAATACATTAACAAGGTAGAGACCAGGTAGCCATCCAATACAGCTGCTCACCTAAGTCCCCATGCTACCCAAGAGGCATTTTCAGGAACAGGCTTACTTGCCAGATGGATTTCCAAAGTAATCTATCTAGCAATGGTTTATTTGGAAGACAGCCAACCTCACAGAAGACCAAATGGTCGTCCATACATTCACTTCACACACCCCTATAAACATAGGTCCTCAAAGCTCTGCCACCATCCAGAGCTTAGAGAAAGCAAAGTTTTCCTACATCATCTGCAACATGAAATTATCTTGAAAATCTATTGATGTGAGAGACCCTCCTTGTTGATATTAGACCGGATCAAATTCACCAATACCATTGGCAGCCAGCATCCATTGACTTTCCCATTTATCTAATGCCCCTTTAAACAATGGATAAATTGTTGAATCATGTAATGGGAAACTTACATTTCCGTTAGTTCATGCCACGGTCAGTAAGTCATTCAATTGCAAGATGAAGAAAAGGAACGGCTATTTTTTTTTTTTCTTACTTAAACAGAGTAGGCAAGGCTCTGCTGAATCCTCTCTCTGTTCTGGAGGTGTATTTGTTCTACACTACCCACACTATACAATCCACCTCACACCTTTTTGCAGAATCCTCGGCAAAAGACAAGGAATTCTCAAAGATCAATCCCTCTGCTACTCGGTCCATCTTAAGTACTCCAAATCTAACCTTACACAGGAAGTTACACAAGGCTGAACTTATCAGAACCAGTAAAATATCTTTGTAATCTGCTCTAATGTGGAGGAAACTTAAACAATATCCTGCAACTACATTGTCAGGCATTGCACCCATCTAGCCTTGTCCAAGTGTATTCAGATGCATGGGATCAGCCGCTGAAGTTTTAGCAAAAGAGGTAGAGGGATGTATTCCTTTGGTCACAACCAAAGTATGTGCAGCAAGCGAATAAAAGCTCAGAAATGGACTGAGCTGGCTGGACTGCATGTGTCAGTTGGCTGTCAACATCAGCAGTCATAAGGCATCTGTTCTTGAATATAGATTAGGAAACTTAGAGCGATAAAATTACACCATTTACTGTATCAGAATTACAAATCATGCATATCGTCTAATGTATATGTCCGATTGTGCTGCCAATCAGACGATACTGTGGGAGACCCGATGCAGTGTAATGAAGGTTGTTCATTACAATGTGCAGTGTGTACCAGCAATCTCTGGCCCTAGATTGACAATTTAAACAAGTGTTACTGATGAACCACCTCCAGTAAGACACCAGGGACTATTTTTCTGTAAAAAAATAAATAAAAAAAAAGGACAGCTACAGTACACATAATGGGAATGATAACGGAATGGCGGCTGGCTTGGACGGGGAAGCACTGGCCACGCCCCCAAAACTACAAAAACGTGGAGATGCTAGGCCACGCCCTCCACCTGAGGCCACACAACCTTTTCACCCGCGGGCATGCGCAGGACCCTATTTGCCATGATTTAAAGTTGGGAGGCACGGGATACTGAGTAGTGTTGGAATTACGGCAACGGTCTTCTGACTGCCAGCATCTAGTCCGTCATGATGGCAACTACATTCCACAGGTACTTATGTAGCCATGCTACCCTATTTACTTTTGAAAATATCTGTAATCACAAATCGCACACTCGATATACTGGTACAAGAAAACCGTTCAAATGAATAAGCCCACACGATCACTAATGATATGTACAAATGCTCAGTTGCCTCCCAGTTACACCCATTCAGCCACAAGTCGAAAATCACCAAGAGATAAGTACGCTTTACTGTGCAGGACGTTCAGTGCTAAAATTAAAAATCAATCCATTAAACAGAGTTTCAAGCAACTCCGAATCCGCATCAATATGGGAATGTGAACACAGTTCAGCAAACAGATACCCTGTAGTTGGAGAAAAATTGCGCTATAATATATTCGTACAGCTGTGAACCCTTGGGAAAAGAAGGTAGCAGCAGCTGTGACTACAGGTCCATTCTGGTGAGCATTAGTCCATGCACTAAAAGCCCACCAAGGAGGTACAATGTTGCCTGTCGCCCAGGGTATAGAACAGTATAGACCACTGTCCTGTTAGAAAATACCACCTTCCAGTGGGCACTTGCCTAATGTCACGCTGCAAACACTCAGGTTTTCCCTACCTGCCAAGCAATACACATGGCTCTGCTCTTCATGTGGGCCCTAAGCATGCTTCTCAGCTGAATTCGAAGAGTACAGCCACTTGGGTGTGAGCTCCGCCTGCATTCACCAAATTGCAAGGCATGGCCCCCCAATCACTACCTGTGAAGGAGGTGCCTCAGAATGGCAGAACCACGTTGGCCAGGAGAAAAAAAAAAAAAGTAGAATTGATGCCCATGTCAAGCAAGGTTGTGTGAAACTAGTAAGATCTACAATGATAAAATTTGTAAATAAAATTCAACTATAGAAACACAACATGGGACCCCTGCAGGATGTGAACATAAGAGAAAAAGGGAAGATACAGACTGAATTTATTTGAATTGTCAAAGTCCTAAATGAAGCTTTATTGACCTTACAGCTCAGTACCCTTTTAAGTGGATGAAAGTGAAAGAAAAAAAAAATAGGATTTTAAATGCCTACCGGTAAATCCTGGTCTCCTAGAACATAAGGGATATTGGGGACACATTAGTACAATGGGTATAGACGGGGTCCAAAGGAGCCAGTGTACTTTAAATTTCTTCAACTGGGTGTGCTGGCTCCTCCCCTCTATGCCCACTCCCACAGGCAGTTATAGGTAAAACAGTGCTCGAAGGAGAAATTACATACTTGAGAGAAGGAACATAACAATAAGTGAAGTGAGATTTACAGACCAGTGCACCATAACATAACTGGGCCAGTAACATCTGGCAACATAAACAGCAACAGCTGAATAGGTAACATATCAGAGAACCCACAGAAAGTCACCGCACAAAGGCGGGTGCACAATATCCCTTATGGACTACGAGAAAAGGATTTACCTTTAGGTATTTAAAATCCTATTTTCTTTAGCATCCATAAGGGATATTGGGGACACATTTGTACGATGGGGATGTCCCAAAGTTTCCAGAATGGGCGGAGACATCTGCAGCACCGCCTGCCCAAACTGGGTATCCTCTTTGGCCAGGGTATCAAACTTGTTAAACATCACAAAGGTGTTCTTCCCCGACCAGGTAGGTGCTCGGCACAACGACCCCACCGATCTTGTAGAGTGGGCCTTCAGAGACTGTGGAACAGGTAAGGCTGCTGACACATAGGCCTGATGGATAGTAAGCCGAAGCCAATGAGCAATGGACTGCTTTGAAGCAGGGCAACCCTTTTTCTGTGCATCATACAGCACAAACAGGGAATCAGTCTTTCTGATCAGAGCCGTCCTCTGGACACAGATCTTCAAGGCTCGCACCGCATCCAATGCCTCCGGAGGGACAGAAGAGCCAGAACTGGACGGGATCACAATAGGTTGATTAAAATGAAACGCGGAAACTACCTTCGGCAGGAACTGCTGTCGAGTCCTGAGCTCTGCTCTGTTCTCGTAAAAGACCAAAGTGAGGACTCTTACATGATGAGGCCCCCAATTCCGAAACACGACTAGCAGAAGCCGGGGCCAGTAACATCACCGTCTTCCACGTGAGGTACTCGTCTTCCACCGTCATCAGAGGTTCAAACCAGGAGGACTGCAGAAATCGTAACACCACATTCAAATCCCAAGGTGCTGTAGGATGCACAAACGGAGGTTGTATGTGAAGCACAGCTTGCAAGAAGGACTGAACTTCAGGCAGCACAGCCAACTTCTTTTGAAAGTGCAAAAATCGTGACCTTAATGGATTCCAGACGTAAGCCTTTATCCACTCCAGCCTGCAGGAAACTAAGGAATCTACCCAAGTGGAATTCGGCAGATGGAAATGTGCGTTCTTCCAGGAGACATATCTCCACCAGATATTATGATAGTGTTTTGACGTCACAGGTTTCCTGGCTTGCACCATAGTGGCAATTACTATTTTAGAAAGTCCCTTGTGAGCTAGGATGTTCCGCTCAACTTCCATGCCGTTAAATGTAGCCGCCATAAGTCCAGGTAGACGAACGGACCTTGCTGAAGAAGATCCCTTCTTACTGGCAGAGGCCAAGGGTCTTCTATGGACATGCCCAGAAGATCCGCGTAGCACACTCTCTGGGGGCAAGCAGAATTGCTTGTACTCCTTGATGATGGATCCTCTTGAGCACCTTTGGGATCAACGGAATCGGAGGAAATACGTAGACCAGCTGGTAAGGTCAAGGCGACGTCAGTGCATCCACTGCGCACGCCTGAGGGTCTCTGGTTGGTGAGCAATACCAGCAAAGTTTCTTGTTGAGGGGGGATGCCATCATGTCGATCTGAGGACAACCCACCCATCTATCTGTTGAAACACCTGAGTATGTAGGCCCCACTCCCCTGTGTGGAGATCGTGGAGACTCAGGAAGTCGGCTTCCCAGCTGTCCACTCCCGGAATGAAGATTGCAGACAGTGCTTTTGCATTTCTTTCAGCCAAGAGGAGTATTCTTGATACTTCTCGCATGCAGGCCTGGCTTTTTGTCCCTCCTTGTCGACTGATGTACGCCACAGCCGTGGCGTTGTCAGACTATACCTGAATTGCCTGATCCCGGAGCAGAAGGGAGGCCTGAAGTTCCAGGATGTTGATCGGAAGTAAGGCCTCTTGGGCAGACCACCTGCCCTGGAACTGCACCCCTTGGGTGACAACATCCCATCCTCTTAGACTCGCATCCGTCGTGAGGAGGATCCAATCCTGAATCCCGAAGCGTTGACCTTCCCAGAGATTTGAAGACTGCAGTAACCACAGGAGTGAAATCCTAGCCTGGGGTGAAAATTAAATCATCCGGTGCATCTAAAGATAGGAACCGGACCACTTGTTCAGGATGTCCAATTGAAAAGGTCTGGCATGGAACCTTCCATACTGAACGGCTTCGTACGAGGCTACCATCTTTCCCAACAATCTTATGCAAATATGAATTAATACTCGAGTCGGTCGGAGAACCATTTCCTAGAGAGTTCTCACTTTGTCTTCTGGGTAGGAACACTTTCTGCGCTACAGTATCCAGTAGCATTCCCAGAAACAGGAGCCGCTGACTCTAGGTCGGACTTCTGTAGATTGAGGATCTACCCGTGGTGTGACAGAAGGTGGATAGTGCGATCTATATCGAGCAGTAGAAGCTCCCTGGAACTCGCTTTTATCAGGAGATCTCCAGGTAAGGGACCACGTTGACCCCCTGGACTCTGAGCTGGAACATTATTTCCGCCATCACCTTCGTGAACCCCTCGGAGCTGTAGACAGGCCGAAGGGCAACGCCTGGAACTGGTAGTGATCGTTCAGCAGGGCGAACCTCAGATAGGCCTGATGAGGAGGCCAAATTGGGATATGGAGGTAGGCGTAACATAGTATCTGAGGTTGAAAAAAATAAGAATTTACTTACCGATAATTCTATTTCTCGTAGTCCGTAGTGGATGCTGGGAACTCCGTAAGGACCATGGGGAATAGCGGCTCCGCAGGAGACTGGGCACATCTAAAGAAAGCTTTAGGATCACCTGGTGTGCACTGGCTCCTCCCCCTATGACCCTCCTCCAAGCCTCAGTTAGGATACTGTGCCCGGACGAGCGTACACAATAAGGAAGGATTTTGAATCCCGGGTAAGACTCATACCAGCCACACCAATCACACTGTACAACTTGTGATCTGAACCCAGTTAACAGCATGATAATAGGAGGAGCCTCTAGAAAAGATGGCTCACTACAACAATAACCCGAATTTTTTTGGTAACAATAATTATGTACCAGTATTGCAGACAATCCGCACTTGGGATGGGCGCCCAGCATCCACTACGGACTACGAGAAATAGAATTATCGGTAAGTAAATTCTTATTTTCTCTGACGTCCTAGTGGATGCTGGGAACTCCGTAAGGACCATGGGGATTATACCAAAGCTCCCAAACGGGCGGGAGAGTGCGGATGACTCTGCAGCACCGAATGAGAGAACTCCAGGTCCTCCTCAGTCAAGATATCAAATTTGTAGAATTTTACAAACGTATTTGCTCCTGACCAAGTAACTGCTCGGCAAAGTTGTAAAGCCGAGACCCCTCGGGCAGCTGCCCAAGATGAGCCCACCTTCCTTGTGGAGTGGGCATTTTAAGATTTTTGGCTGTGGCAGGCCTGCCACAGAATGTGCAAGCTGAATTGTACTACAAATCCAACGAGCAATCGTCTGCTTAGAAGCAGAAGCACCCAGTTTGTTGGGTGCATACAGGATAAACAGCGAGTCAGATTTTCTGACTCCAGCCGTCCTGGAAACATGTATTTTCAGGGTCCTGACCACGTCAAGCAACTTGGAATCCTCCAAGTCCTTAGTAGCCGCAGGTACCACAATAGGTTGGTTCATGTGAAATGCAGAAACCACCTTAGGTAGAAAATTTTGAGGACGAGTCCTCAATTCTGTCCTTTCAGAATGAACTATTAAGTAAGGGCTTTTATATGATAAAGCCGCCAATTCTGACACCCGCCTGGCTGAAACCAGGGCTAACTCGTCACTTCCATGTGAGATATTTTAAGTCCACAGTGGTGAGTGGTTCAAACCAATGTGACTTTAGGAAAACTCAACACAACATTGAGATCCCCAAGGTGCCACTGGAGGCACAAAAGGAGACTGTATATGCAGTACCCCTTTTACAAATGTCTGAACTTCAGGCACTGAAGCCAGTTCTTTTTGGAAGAAAATCGACAGGGCCGAAATTTGAACCTTAATGGACCCTAATTTTAGGCCCATAGACAGTCCTGTTTGCAGGAAATGGATGAAACGACCCAGTTGAAATTCCTCTGTAGGTGCCTTCTTGGCCTCACCCCACGCAACATATTTTCGCCAAATGCGGTGATAATGTTTTGCAGTTACGTCTTTCCTGGCCTTGACCAGGGTAGGGATCTTCAGGATCCGGCGTTCAACCGCCATGCCGTCAAACGCAGCCGCGGTAAGTCTTGGAACAGACAAGGCCCTTGCTGGAGCAGGTCCTTTCTTAGAGGTAGAGGCCACGGTTCGTCCGTGAGCATCTCTTGAAGTTCCGGATACCAAGTCCTTCTTGGCCAATCCGGAACCACGAGTATAGTTCTTACTCCTCTCCTTCTTATGATTCTCAGTACTTTTGGTATGAGGGGCAGAGGAGGGAACCCATACACTGACTGGTACACCCACGGTGTTACCAGAGCGTCCACCGCTATTGCCTGAGGGTCCCTTGACCTGGCGCAATATCTGTCTAGTTTTTTGTTTAGACGGGACGCCATTATGTCCACCTTTTGTTTTTCCCAACGGTTTACAATCAGGTGGAAGACTTCTGGGTGAAGTCCCCACTCTCCCGGGTGAAGGTCGTGTCTGCTGAGGAAGTCTGCTTCCCAGTTGTCCACTCCCGGAATGAACACTGCTGACAGTGCTATCACATGATCTTCCGCCCAGCGAAAATCCTTGCAGCTTCTGCCATTGCCCTCCTGCTTCTCGTGCCGCCCTGTCTGTTTACGTGGGCGACTGACGTGATGTTGTCCGATTGGATCAATACCGCCTGACCCTGAAGCAGGGGTTTCGCTTGACTTAGGGCATTGTAAATGGCCCTTAGTTCCAGAATGTTTTTATGAAGAGATGTCTCCAGGCTTGACCATAAGCCCTGGAAATTCCTTCCCTGTGTGACTGCTCCCCAGCCTCGCAGGCTGGCATCCGTGGCCACCAGGACCCAGTCCCGAATGCCGAATCTGCGGCCCTCTAGAAGATGAGCACTCTGCAACCACCACAGGAGGGATACCCTTGTCCCTGGTGACAGGGTTATCCGCTGAAGCATCTGAAGATGCGACCCGGACCATTTGTCCAGAAGGTTCCACTGTGCGTGGAATCTGCCGAATGGGATTGCTTCGTAGGAAGCCACCATTTTTACCCAGAACCCTTGTGCATTGATGCACTGAGACTTGGTTCGGTTTTAGGAGGTTCCTGACTAGCTCTGATAACTCCCTGGCTTTCTCCTCCGGGAGAAGCACCTTCTTTCTGGACTATGTCCAGAATCATCCCTAGGAACAGAAGACAAGTCGTCGGAACCAGCTGCGATTTTTGGAATATTGAAAATCCAATCGTGCTGCCGCAACACTACCTGATATAGTGCTACACCGATCTCCAACTGTTCCCTGGATCTTACCCTTATCAGGGAATCGTCCAAGTAAAGGATAACTAAAATTCCCTTCCTTCGAAGGAATATCATCATTTCGGTCATTACTTCAGTAAAGACCCGGGGTGCCGTGGACCATCCCTACGGCAGCGTCCGAACTGATACAGTTCTGTACCATAACCTGAAATACCCTTGGTGAGAAGGGTAAATTTTGACATGAAGGTAAACCTCCTTGATGTCCCGAGACATCATGTAGTCCCCTTCTTCCAGGTTTGCAATCACTGCTCTGAGTGACTCAATTTTGAATTTGAACCTCTGTATGCAAGCGTTCAAAAATTTTAGATTTTAGATTTTAAAATCGGTCTCACCGAGCCGTCTGGCTTCGGTACCACAATAGTGTAGAATAATACCCCATTCCCTGTTGCAGGAGGGGTACCTTGATTATCACCTGCTGGGAATACAGCTTGTGAATGGCTTCCAAAACTGCCTCCCTGTCAGCGGGAGACGTCGGTAAAACAGACTTTTGGAAACGGCGAGGGGAATACGTCTCGAATTCCAATTTGTACCCCTGAAATATTATCTGAAGGATCCAGGGGTCTACTTGCGAGTGAGCCCACTGCGCACTGAAATTCATTGAGAACGGGACCCCACCGTGCCTGAATTTGTAAAGCCCTAGCGTCATACTGAGGGCTTGGCAGCGGCGGAAAAGGGTTTCTGTTCCTTGGAACTGGCTGATCTCTGCAGCCATTTTCCTCTCCCTCTGTCACGAGCAGAAAAGAGGAACCCTTTTGTCCGCTTGCCAACCAGGACTGCGCCTGATAATACGGCGTCTTATTTTGAGAGGCGACCTGGGGTACATCCCCTCTTTTAAGGCAATACTTCCAAATGCCGTTTGGAATCCGCATCACCTGACCACTTTACTGGAATAATTGGACAACGCACTTATACTTGATGCCAGTCGGCAAATATTCCGCTGTGCATCCTGCATATATAGAAATGCATCTTTTAATTGCTCTATAGGCAATAATATACTGTCCTTATCTAGGATATCATATTTCCAGTCAGGGAATCCGACCACGCCAACCCAGCACTGCACATCCAGGCTGAGGCGATTGCTGGTCGCAGTATAACACCAGTATGTGTGTAAATACATTTTAGGATACGCTCCTGCTTTCTATCAGCAGGATCCTTAAGGGCGGCCATCTCAGGAGAGGGTAGAGCCCTTGTTTTTACAAGCGTGTGAGCGCTTTATCCACCCTAGGGGGTGTTTTCCAACGCACCCTAACCTCTGGCGGGAAATAACTTTTTAGAAAATATCAATTGTTATCGGGGGGAAACCCACGCATCATCACACACCTCATTTTATTTCTCAGATTCAGGAAAACTACAGGAAGTTTTTCCTCACCAAACATAATACCCCTTTTTTTTTGGTGGTATTCATATTATCAGAAAAGTGTAAACTTTTTTCATTGCCTCAATCATGCAATGTGTGGCCCTATTGGAAATCACGGTTGTCTCTTCACCGTCGACACAGGAGTCAGTACCCCTGTCGGCGTCTGTATCTGAGGTAACGGGCGCTTTAGGGCCCCTGTATGAGACGTCTGGACATGCACAAGCTGAGTAGCCGGCTGTCTCATGTCAACCACTGTCTTTTATACAAAGCTGACACTGTCACGCAATTTCAACAGTACATCCACTCAGGTGTCGACCCCCTAGGGGGTGACAACACAATTTCAGACACTCTACTCCGTCTCCTTATCATTTTTCTCCTCATACATGTCGACACCAACGTACCGACACAGCACACACACAGGGAATGCTCTGATAGAGGACAGGACCCCACTAGCCCTTTGGGGAGACAGAGGGAGAGTTTGCCAGCACACACCAGAGCGCTATATATATATACACAGGGATAACCTTATATAAGTGTTTTTCCCTTTATAGCTGCTGTATTGTTATATACTGCGCCTAATTTGTGCCCCCCTCTCTTTTTTAACCCCTTTCTGTAGTGTAGTAACTGCAGGGGAGAGCCAGGGAGCTTCCCTCCAACTGAGCTGTGAGGGAAAATGGCGCCAGTGTGCTGAGGAGATAAGGACGCCGAGAAAGGGGCGGAGCCTATCATCCTTTTTCTGTATGTTTTGGCAGGGGTTAAATGCATCCATATAGCCCAGGAGTTATATGTGATGCATTTATTTTAGCCATATAAGGTTTTTTTTATCGATTTATTGCGTCTCAGGGCGCTGCCCCCCCCAGCGCCCTGCACCCTCAGTGACCGGAGTGTGAAGTGTGCTGAGAGCAATGGCGCACAGCTGCGGTGCTGTGCGCTACCTTATCTGAAGACAGGATCGTCTTCTGCCGCCGATTTTTCCGGACCTTTTCGCTCTTCTGGCTCTGTAAGGGGGACGGCGGCGCGGCTCCGGTGACCCATCCAGGCTGAACCTGTGATCGTCCCTCTGGAGCTAATGTCCAGTAGCCTAAGAAGCCCAATCCACTCTGCACGCAGGTGAGTTCGCTTCTTCTCCCCTTAGTCCCTCGATGCAGTGAGCCTGTTGCCAGCAGGTCTCACTGAAAATAATAAACCTAAACTAAAACTTTCACAAAGAGCTCAGGAGAGCCCCTAGTGTGCACCCTTCTCGTCGGGCACAGAAATCTAACTGAGGCTTGGAGGAGGGTCATAGGGGGAGGAGCCAGTGCACACCAGGTGATCCTAAAGCTTTCTTTAGATGTGCCCAGTCTCCTGCGGAGCCGCTATTCCCCATGGTCCTTACGGAGTTCCCAGCATCCACTAGGACGTCAGAGAAAAAGACAATTGTCCATCGAGTTCAACCTATTTGTGGTCTCCTATGCATGATGATTTGACTAAAATTTCTGACTGATGCTGCTGTCAGCCGTTGCAGTTTATCCCTATTTATAGTAACTATAATGCATGACTATGCACCATACCCCTGGATATCCTTATCCATTAGGGATTTATCTAACCCATTCTTAAAGGTGTTGACAGATTCCGCCATTACAACTCCCTCAGGCAGGGAATTCCAAACACGTATTATCCTTACCGTGAAAGCGCCTTTACGCCGTTTTGTGCGGAATCTCCTCTCCTCTAACCTGAGCGAGTGTCCACGAGTCCTCTGTGTTGATCTAACCAAAAACAGGTCCTGCACAAGCTCTGTGTATTGTCCCCTTATATATTTGTAGATGTTGATCATATCCCCTCTTAGTCTCCGCTTTTCCAATGTAAACATGCCTAGTCTTTCAAGCCTTTCCTTGTATTCCATCGTCTCCATGCCCTTAATTAGTTTGGTCGCCCTCCTCTGAACCTTTTCTAGCTCCAGGATATCCTTTTTGTAGTACGGTGCCCAGAATTGTACACAGTATTCAAGGTGTGGCCTCACTAGTGATTTATATAACGGGAGTATAATACTCTCGTCCCTAGCATCAATACCCCGTTTTATGCATGCTAATATCTTATTAGCCTTCTTTGCTGCAGTCATACTTTGGGTACTACTGCTTAGTTTGCCATCTATTAGGACACCTAAGTCCTTTTCCAGTACAGAATCCCCTAATTTCACCCCAATTAGTAGGTAGGTGTAATTTTTGTTCTTGTTACCACAGTGCATTACCTTACACTTGTCTGTGTGGAAGCGCATTCTCCATTTGGCTGCCCATGCTTCTAATTTAACTAAGTCGTTCTGAAGAGACTCGGCATCCTCCTCTGTATTTATAGCCTTACACAATTTGGTATCTGCAAAAATTGACACCATGCTCTCTAGACCTTCTGTTAGGTCGTTAATGAAAATATTGAACAATAGCGGTCCTAATACTGAGCCTTGCGGCACACCACTTAGCACTTCAGTCCAAGTTGAAAAAGATCCATTAACCACAACGCGCTGCTCCCTATTATCTAACCAGTTTTTGACCCAAGTGCAGATTGTGCTTCCTAGCCCTGATTCTTGTAGCTTGTAGATAAGTCTCATGTGTGGTACAGTATCGAACGCTTTGGCAAAGTCTAAAAAGATTACATCCACGTCTTTACCCTGATCTAGGTTTGCGCTTACTGTTTCATAAAAGCCAAGTAAGTTGGTTTGACAGGATCTGTCCTTCATAAACCCATGTTGATTCCTTTTAATGACCTTATTGACTTCAAGGAACTTCTAAATACTATCTCTTAGAATACCTCCCAATACTTTCCCCACTATAGATGTAAGACTAACTGGTCTATAATTACCTGGTTCAGCTTTACTTCCCCTTTTTGAATATAGGCACTACTTCCGCTATACGCCAGTCTTTGGGAACCATACCTGATATAACTGAATCCTTAAAGATCAAAGATAGCGGTTTTGCCAGTTCAGAGTGAAGCTCCATTAGAACCCTTGGGTGAATACCATCGGGCCCTGGTGATTTATTAATCTTTAAATGTTTTAATCGGTCACAGACTACTTCCTCGCTTAAATAAGTACCTATCAGTGGGATGTTCTCATTATTGAGATTGTGTGTCAGTCCCTGAATTGGGTCCTCTCTAGTGAATACTGTTGAAAAAAAACTCATTTAGTGTGTCCGCTATGTCATTATCATTTTTGCTTTTTTAAGACTCCCAACTTGTCTTTTGAAGGGTCTATACTCTCCTTCTTTAATCTCTTGCTATTAATGTATTTAAAGAATTTTTGGGGATTCGCTTTGCTTTCCTTTGCTACTAGTTTTTCAGTTTCTACTTTAGCCACTCTTATTTCCTTTTTGCAATTTTTGTTACATTCCTTATAGTGCTGAAATGACTGCTTTCCCATCAGATTTGTATTTTTTAAATGCGTCCTTGATATCTAGGGACCCTAGGAATTCCTGTTGTTCCAGGCCTGCGATCATTGCTCTCAAAGATTCCATCCTGAATTTGAAAACCTTTAGGTAAGGATTCAAGGACTTCAGATTCAAAATTGGCCTCAGACCAGTCTGGTTTTGGCACTACGAATAGACTGGAGTAGTAACCTTGTCCTTGTTGTTGCAGGGGTACTGGAACAATGACTTTGGACTGGACCAATTTTGTGATAGCCAGTAGTAGCGTAACACACATTTTCCAAAGCTGGCAAGCTTGATTTGAAAAAACGTTGGGGAGGAGCACCGTCGAACTCCAGCTTGTAACCATGAGAAATAAAGTCCCTTATCCAGGCGTGCTGGCAGAAACTTTCCCAGATGTGGCTGAAGTGACGTAACAGAGCTCCCACCTCGAGATCCTCCCGGGGTGGGTGGGCACCGTCAAGCTGAGGTTTTGGCGGAAGCTGAACTGGTGCTCTGTTCCTGAGAGCCGGCAACGGCTGGTTTCTTAGGTTTACCTCTGGTGCCTCTAGCTGCACTGGATGCACCTCTGGCCCTAGATCGAAATCTGGTGGACCGAAAGGACTGAGTAGACGGTCCCAGGTAGGTAAGTCTAGCAGGCGGAGCCCACAGGGAAAAAAACGTGGATTTCCCAGCAGTAACTTTGGAGATCCATGCGTCCAATTTGCCTCCGAAGAGCCATTCACCTGTAAAGGGAAGAGATTCCACATTGCATTTGGAGTCAGCGTCTGCAATCCACTGACGCAACCATAAGGCTCTGCGGGCTGACACAGCCATAGCAGTGGTCCTAGCATTAATATTGACACTCCTTTTTAGGGAGTCACAGAGGACTCTTGCAGTGTCCTGAATGTGTTATAGGAAAGTTACAGTTGTAACCAGGGTCATGTCACCCAAGAGACCCTCCTGAATTTGAGTAGCCCAGGAATTAATTGCATGTGTCATCCAGCAACCTGCGATGACCGGCCTTTGAGATATACCTGCAGCAATGTAGATAGATTTCAGTGTGGTCTCAATTTTTCTATCCCCCGGGTCCTTTATTGTAAAGGAGCCCGGAGCACCATCTTCTTAGAGAGGCAAGAGACAGACGTCTACAGCCGGACATTCTTCCCAGAACTTTCTGCCCTCAGGGGTAAAGGGGAATGTATGCAAAAACAGTTTTGACACCTGATATTTCTTATCTGGATTTTTCCAGGCTAGCATAACTAAATCATCTAATTCTTTAGAATCAGGAAATATGACAGTTTGTCTTGAGGGAGGAAAATCGACTAATTTGCAGCGTCCTCTAGGGGGAGCTTTAGCACATCAGTTATAGCTAAAATGAGGGGTTCAATACCCTGTGTAGGAGTTGAATCCCCACTCCATCATCCTGTATATCATCATCAGAATCTGACAGAAGTGCAGGTAAAGCACGTTTATGTGGACATGCAGTAGAGAAGGGATGGGGGAGGATGGGGGGGGGAGGGGGGTTGGCAGCCCTGGTAGCTAGATCTGCTACTGCTTGTTGCAGTTCTTCTGTTTTGTGGACATTTGCAGTGAGCCGAGATGACATATCTGACATCAGTTTTGATTGCACCCAGCTAGGAAGGCTCATAACCCACCCCCACATTCTCCTCAGCGTTTTGTGAGGACTCGCTACACTGCTCACATGAAATGGAACCAGATGAGAGTGGGGAGAATCTAGTGTTACACATACTGCATGAAAAGTAACAAACAATACACATACAATACAGACCATTTTTCAATGCAAGCCTGCCATATTGAATATGAAAGGACACACAGAGGAAGAGAAGGCAACAGCGCACCCAACGCTAGAGAACCCCAGTGAGGCTGTCAGCGTTTTTATATCAGTGAAAACTGTTTGTTTACAACGATTTTCCCTTTAGGAATAAGTAATGTGCACAAATAATAAGATTTTAAACCTACCGGTAAATCTTTTTCTCCTAGTCCGTAGAGGATGCTGGGGACTCCGTAAGGACCATGGGGTATAGACGGGCTCCGCAGAAGACATGGGCACTATAAAGAACTTAAGAATTGGGTGTGCACTGGCTCCTCCCTCTATGCCCCTCCTCCAGACCTCAGTTAGAGAAACTGTGCCCAGAGGAGATGGACAGTAGAAGGAAAGGATTTTGTAAATCCAAGGGCAAGATTCATACCAGCCCACACCATATAACCTGGAATATACGAACCAGTCAACAGTATGAAACAAACAGCATCAGTCAAAGACCGATCAAAACTAACATAACCCTTATGCAAGCAATAACTATATACAAGTCTTGCAGAAAGTTGTCCGCACTGGGACGGGCGCCCAGAATCCTCTACGTACTAGGAGAAAAAGATTTACCGGTAGGTTTAAAATCTTATTTTCTCTTACGTCCTAGAGGATGCTGGGGACTCCGTAAGGACCATGGGGATTATACCAAAGCTCCAGACCGGGCGGGAGAGTGCGGATGACTCTGCAGTACCGATTGAGCAAACATGAGGTCCTCCTCAGCCAAGGAATCAAACTTGTAGAATTTAGCAAAAGTGTTTGACCCCGACCAAGTCGCCGCTCGGCAAAGCTGCAATGCAGCCGCCCAAGAAGAGCCCACCATCCTAGTGGAATGGGCCTTTACCGAATTTGGTAACGGCAATCCAGCCGTAGAATGAGCCTGCTGAATCGTGTTACAGACCCAGCGAGCAATAGTCTGCTTAGAAGCAGGAGCGCCAACCTTGTTGGCTGCGTACAGGACAAACAGTGCCTCTGTTTTCCTAAGACGTGCCGTTCTGGCTACATAAATTTTCAATGTCCTGACCACATCAAGGGACTCGGAGTCCTCCAAGTCCCGCACAGCAACAGGCACCACAATAGGTTGGTTCAAATGAGAAGAGGAAACCACCTTAGGCAAAAATTGAGGACGAATCCGCAACTCAGCCCTATCCACATGGAAAATCAGATAGGGGCTTTTGTGAGACAAAGCCGCCAACTCAGACACTCGCCTTGCCGAAGCCAAGGCCAACAACATGACCACCTTCCAAGTGAGATCACTTTAATTCCACGGATTGAAGAGGCTCAAACGAGGGACACTTAAGGAATTTTAACACCACGTTAAGGTCCCATGGTACCACTGGTGGCACAAAAGGAGGCTGGATATGCAGCACTACCTTCACAAAAGTCTGGACTTCTGGTAGAGAAGTCAATTCCTTCTGAAAGAAAATGGACAGGGCCGAAATCTGAACCTTAATGGAGACTAAATTTTAGGCCCATATTAACTCCAGTCTGTAGGAAGTGGAGAAAACGGCCCAGATGGAAATATTCCGGAGGAGCATTCTTGGTTTCACACCGAGACATACTTCCTCCAGATACGGTGATAATGTTTCGCTGTCACCTCCTTCCTAGCCTTTATCAGAGTAGGGATGACCTCGCCCGGAATGCCCTTCCCAGCTAGGATCTGGCGTTCAACCGCCATGCCGTCAAACGCAGCCGCGGTAAGTTTTGGAACAGACAGGGCCCCTGTTGCAACAGGTCTTCTCTGAGAGGAAGAGACCACGGATCTTCTGTAAGCATTTCCCGCAGATCCGGATACCAGGCCCTTCGAGGCTAATCTGGAACAATGAGAATTGTCTGTACTCCTTTTCGTCTTATGATTCTCAATATTTTTGAGATGAGAGGAAGAGGAGGAAACACAGACCGATTGAAACACCCACGGTGTCACCAGGGCGTCCACTGCTACTGCCTGAGGGTCCCTTGACCTGGCACAATACCTCGGAAGCTTCTTGTTGAGGCGTGACGCCATCATTTCTATTTGAGGACGTCCCCAAAGACATGTTATTTCTGCAAAGACTTCTTGATGAAGACCCCACTCTCCTGGATGGAGATCATGTCTGCTGAGGAAGTCTGCTTCCCAGTTGTCCACTCCCGGAATGAATACCGCTGAGAGAGCGCTTACGTGATTTTCTGCCCAGCGCAGAAACCTGGTCGCTTCCGCCATTGCCACTCTGCTCCTTGTCCCGCCTTGGCGGTTTACATGAGCCACGGCTGTGACGTTGTCTGATTGAATCAGAACCGGTAGGTCGCGAAGAAGATTCTCCGCTTGTCGAAGGCCGTTGTATATGACCCGTAATTCCAGTATGTTGATGTGTAGACAAGCCTCCTGGCTTGACCACAGTCCCTGAAAATTCCTGCCTTGTGTGACTGCTCCCCATCCTCGGAGGCTAGCGTCCGTGGTCACCAGAACCCAGTCCTGAATGCCGAACCTGCAACCCTCTAGAAGGTGAGCACTCTGCAGCCACCACAGGAGAGATACCCTGGCCCTGGGGGACAGGGCTATTTTCTGATGTATTTGAAGGTGGGACCCGGACCACTTGTCCAGAAAGTCCCACTGTAAAGTCTTCGCATGAAAACTGCCGAAGGGGATGGCCTCGTAGGTCGCAACCATTTTCCCCAGTACTCGAGTGCATTGATGAACTGACACTCTTTTTGGCTTTAACAGGTCTCTGACCATGTTCTGGAGTTCCTGGGCTTTTTCCATCGGGGGAAAAACCCTCTTTTGTTCTGTGTCCAGAATCATGCCTAAGAAAGACAGCCGAGTTGTTGGAACCAGCTGTGACTTTGGTAGATTTAGGATCCAGCCATGTTGCTGCAGCACTCTCAGGGAGAGCGACACGCTTTTGTGCAACTGTTCCTTTGATCTCGCTTTTATCAGGAGATCGTCCAAGTACGGGATAATTGTAACTCCTTGCCTGCGCAGGAGTACCATAATTTCCGCCATTAACTTGGTGAAAACCCTCGGGCCGCGGAAAGCCCAAACGGCAACGTTTGAAATTGGTAATGACAATCCTGTACAGCAAATCTCAAGAACGTCTGATGAGGAGGAAATATGGGGACATGAATGTATGCATCCTTTATGTCCAGAGACACCATATAATCCGCCCCTTCCAGGCTGGCGATGACCGCTCTGAGCGATTCCATCTTGAATTTGACCCTGTTCAAGTATAGGTTTAAGGATTTTAAAATCAGAATGGGTCTGACCGAACCGTCCGGTTTCGGGACCACAAACAGGGTTGAGTAGTACCCCGTCCCCTGTTGAAGCAGGGGAACTTTGACCACCACTTGTTGAAGACAGTTTTTGAATTGCACTTAAAACTACCTCCCTCTTTGGGGAAGAAGCTGGTAGGGCCGATTTGAAAAAACGGAGAGGAGGTACATCTTCGAATTCCAGCTTGTAACCCTGGGAAACAATTTCTATTGCCCAGAGATCCACCTGTGATGGAACCCAGACGTGGCTGAAAAGTCGAAGACGTGCCCCCACCGGTGCGGACTCCCTCAGTGGAGCCCCAGAGTCATGCAGAGGATTTAGTAGAAGCTGGGGAGGACTTCTGCTCCTGGTAACTAGCTGTAGCTGGCAGCTTTTTCCCTCTGCCCTTACCTCTGGCGAGAAAGGAAGATGCCCGTACTCTCTTGGATTTATGCGACCGAAAGGACTGCATCTGATAATGTGGCGTTTTCTTTGGCTGTGAGGAAACATAAGGTAAAAAATAAGATTTTACTCACCGGTAAATCTATTTCTCGTAGTCCGTAGTGGATGCTGGGGACTCCGTAAGGACCATGGGAAATAGACGGGCTCCGCAGGAGACTGGGCACTCTAAAGAAAGATTTAGTACTATCTGGTGTGCATTGGCTCCTTCCTCTATGCCCCTCCTCCAGACCTCAGTTAAGGAAACTGTGCCCGGAAGAGCAGACATTATAAGGAAAGGATTTTGGAATCAAGGGTAAGACTCATACCAGCCACACCAATCACACCGTATAACTTGTGATACACTTATCCAGTCAACAGTATGAACAACAACAGGGCATCAGACACTGGATGCCAACATAACATAACCCATTATTAAGCAATAACTATATACACGTATTGCAGAAAGTCCGCACTAGGGACAGGCGCCCAGCATCCACTACGGACTACGAGAAATAGATTTACCGGTGAGTAAAATCTTATTTTCTCTAACGTCCTAGTGGATGCTGGGGACTCCGTAAGGACCATGGGGATTATACTAAAGCTCCCAAACGGGCGGGAGAGTGCGGATGACTCTGCAGCACCGAATGGGCAAACTCAAGGTCCTCCTCAGCCAGGGTATCAAACTTGTAGAATTTTGCAAATGTGTTTGAACCCGACCAAGTAGCAGCTCGGCAAAGCTGTAATGCCGAGACCCCTCGGGCAGCCGCCCAAGAAGAGCCCACCTTCCTTGTGGAATGGGCTTTCACTGATTTTGAATGCGGCAATCCAGCCGCAGAATGAGCCTGCTGAATCGTGTTACAGATCCAGCGGGCAACGGTTTGCTTTGAAGCAGGAGCCCCCAACTTGTTGGGGGCATACAGGATAAACAGCGAGTCAGTTTTCCTGACTCCAGCCGTTCTGGCTACATAAATCTTCAAAGCCCTGACTACATCTAGTAACCTGGAATCCTCCAAGTCACGAGTAGCCGCAGGCACTACAATAGGTTGGTTCAAATGAAAAGATGACACCACCTTTGGCAGAAATTGGGGACGAGTCCGTAATTCTGCCCTGTCCACATGGAAAACCAGATAGGGGCTTTTACACGACAAAGCCGCCAATTCTGACACACGCCTAGCCGAAGCTAAGGCCAATAGCATGACCACTTTCCACGTGAGATACTTCAGCTCCACGGTCTTAAGTGGCTCAAACCAGTGGGATTTCAGGAAACTCAACGCCACGTTGAGATCCCAAGGTGCCACTGGTGGCACAAAAGGGGGCTGAATATGCAGCACTCCCTTAACAAACATCTGAACTTCAGGAAGAGAAGCCAGTTCCTTTTGAAAGAAAATGGATAGGGCCGAAATCTGGACCTTTATGGATCCCAACTTCAAGCCCATAGTCACTCCAGACTGTAGAAAGTGCAGAAATCTGCCCAGTTGGAATTCCTCTGTAGGGGCCTTCCTGGCCTCACACCAAGCAATATATTTTCGCCATATGCGGTGATAATGCTTTGCTGTCACGTCCTTCCTAGCCTTTATCAGCGTAGGAATAACTTCCTCCGGAATGCCTTTTTCCGCTAGGATCCGGCGTTCAACCGCCATGCCGTCAAACGCAGCCGCGGTAAGTCTTGGAACAGGCAGGGCCCCTGTTGCAACAGGTCCTGTCTGAGAGGCAGAGGCCATGGGTCCTCTGTGAGCATTTCTTGCAATTCCAGGTACCAAGTCCTTCTTGGCCAATCCGGAACAATGAGTATTGTTCTCACTCCTCTTCTTCTTCTTACGATTCTCAGCACCTTGGGTATGAGAGGTAGAGGAGGAAACACATAGACCGACTGGAACACCCCCGGTGTTACCAGGGCGTCCACAGCTATCGCCTGAGGGTCTCTTGACCTGGCGCAATACCTTTGTAGCTTTTTGTTGAGACGGGACGCCATCATGTCTACCTGTGGCAGATCCCATCAATTTGTAATCTGAGTGAAGACTTCGTGATGAAGTCCCCACTCGCCCGGGTGAAGGTCGTGCCTGATGAGGAAGTCTGCTTCCCAGTTGTCCACCCCCGGAATGAACACTGCTGACAGTGCTTGCACGTGATTCTTCGCCCACCGAAGAATCCTGGTGGCTTCCGCCATCGCGACTCTGCTCCTTGTGCCGCCCTGGCGGTTTACATGAGCCACCGCGGTGATGTTGTCTGACTGAATCAGCACCGGTTGGTTGCGAAGCAGGGGCTCCGCTTGACTCAGGGCGTTGAATATGGCCCTTAGTTCCAGGATATTTATGTGCAGACAAGCCTCCTGACTTGACCACAACCCTTGGAAGTTTCTTCCCTGAGTGACTGCCCCCCACCCTCGGAGGCTCGCATCCGTGGTCACCAGGACCCAGTCCTGTATGCCGAACCTGCGGCCCTCGAGAAGGTGAGCACTCTGTAGCCACCACAGAAGGGACACCCTGGCCCTGGAGGACAGGGTGATCAGCCGATGCATCTGAAGATGCGATCCGGACCATTTGTCCAACAGATCCCATTGAAAGATCCTCGCATGGAACCTGCCGAAGGGAATGGCTTCGTACGATGCCACCATCTTTCCCAGGACTCGCGTGCAGTGATGCACCGACACCTGCTTCGGTTTTAAGAGGTCTCTGACTAGAGTCACAAGCTCTTGAGCCTTCTCCGCCGGGAGAAACACCTTCTTCTGGTCTGTGTCCAGAATCATGCCCAGAAAGGGCAGACGCGTCGTAGGAATCAGCTGCGACTTTGGGATATTCAGAATCCAGCCATGCTGTTGCAACACTTCCTGAGAGTGCGCTACGCTGATCTGCAACTGCTCCCTGGACCTCGCCTTTATGAGGAGATCGTCCAAGTATGGGATAACTGACTCCTTGCTTTCTCAGGATCACCATCATTTCTGCCATTACCTTGGTAAATATTCTCGGTGCCGTGGAGAGCCCAAACGGCAACGTCTGGAATTGGTAATGACACAAATCTGAGGTACTCCTGATGAGGCGGATAAATGGGGACATGCAAGTAAGCATCCTTGATGTCCAGAGACACCATAAAATCCCCCTCTTCCAGGCTTGCAATGACCGCCCTGAGCGATTCCATTTTGAACTTGAATCTTTTCAGATAAATGTTCAGGGACTTTAAAATTTAATATAGGTCTGACCGAACCGTCCGGTTTCGGTACCACAAACATTGTGGAATAGTATCCCTTTCCCTGTTGAAGAAGGGGAACCTTTACCACCACCTTCTGGAGAAATAGCTTGTGAATTGCCGCTACCACTACTTCCCTTTCTATGAGGGAAGCTGGCAGGGCCGATTTTAGGTAACGTTGAGGGGGCATCACCTCGAATTCCAGCTTGTATCCCTGAGACACAATCTGTATAGCCCAGGGATCCACCTGTGAGCGAACCCACTGGTGGCTGAAATGTCGGAGACGCTCCCCCACCGCTCCTGGCTCCACCCGTGGAGCCCCAGCGTCATGCGGTGGATTTAGTGGAAGCCGGGGAGGACTTCTGTTCATGGGAACTAGCTGTAAGGTGCAGCTTTTTTCCTCTACCCCTGCCTCTAGCAAGAAAGGAAGCACCTCTGACCTTCTTGTTTCTTTGTGCGCGAAAGAACTGCATTTTTCAATACGGTGCTTTCTTAGGTTGTGAGGACTTCCCAGCAGTAGCTGTGGAAACCAGGTCCGAGAGACCGTCCCCAAACAATTACTCACCCTTGTAAGGTAACACCTCCATGTGTTTTTTGGAGTCGGCATCACCTGTCCACTGCCGAGTCCACAGGACCCTCCTGGCCGAAATGGACATTACATTAATTCTAGAGCACAGTAGGCAAATGTCCCTCTGGGCATCCCTCATATATAGGACAGTGTCTTTTATATGCCCCAGGGTCAGCATAATGGTATCCATTTCCTCAGACAGATTATCTGTCCACGCTGCTATAGCACTACACATCCACGCCGACGCAATTGCCGGCCTCAGTAGAGTCCCGGCATGTGTATAAACAGATTTCAGGATACTTTCCTGCTTTCTATCTGCAGGATCCTTTAGGGCGGCCGTATCCTGTGACGGCAGGGCCACCTTCTTAGATAAGCGTGTGAGAGCTTTATCTACCCCAGGGGAGGATTCCCAGCGCACCCTGTCCTCTGGCGGGAAAGGGTACGCCATAAGTAACCTTTTGGAAATCAGGACTTTCTTATCAGGGGAATCCGACGCTCTTTCACATAACTCATTTAACTCATGTGAAGGGGGAAAAGTCACCTCTTGCTTTTTCTCCCCATACATATAAACCCTCTTGTCAGGGACAGGGTTTACCTCTGATATGTGTAAAACATCCTTCATCGCTCTAATCATGTAGCGGATAGCTTTTGTCATTTTTGGTTGCAATTTTGCATCATCGTCGTCGACACTGGAGTCAGAATCCGTGTCGACATGTGTGTCAACCATTTTGGATAGTGGGCGCTTTTGAGACCCTGAGGGCCTCTGCGCTGTAGGATCAGGCATGGGTTGAGACCCTGACTGGCCCAAGGTATCAGCTTTATCCAACCTTTTATGTAAGGAGTTTATACAGGTTGAGTATCCCTTATCCGAAATGCTTGGGACCAGAGGCATTTTGGATATCGGATTTTTCCGTAGTTTGGAATAATTGCATACCATAATGAGATATCATGGTTATGGGACCTAAATCTAAGCACAGAATACATTTATGTTACATATACACTTTATACACAGCCTGAAGGTCATTTTATCCAATATATTTTATAACTTTGTGCATTAAACAAAGTGTGTGTACATTCACACAATTCATTTATGTTTCATAAACACCTTATATACACAGTCTGAAGGTCATTTAATACAATATTATTAATAACTTTGTGTATCAAACAAAGTTTGTGTACATTAAGCCATCAAAAAACAAAGGTTTCACGATCTCACTCAAAAAAGTCCGTATTTCGGAATATTCCGTATTTTGGAATATTTGGATATGGGATACTCAACCTGTATTATCATTTAACACCTTCCACATATCCATCCAATCAGGTGTCGGCACCGTCGTCGGCGACACGTCATTCAACTGCACTTGCTCTGCCTCCACATAGCCCTCTTCGTCAAAAACATGTCTACACACGCGTACCGACACACCACACACACAGGGGAAGCACTAAATGAGGACAGGACCCCCCCACAAGGCCTTTTGGAGAGACAGAGTATGCCAGCACACCCCCCAGCGCTATATGACCCAGGAATCACACAGTAACTTAGTGTTTACCCAGTAGCTGCTGTATTATGATTAATGCGCCTAAATTTATGTGCCCCCCCTCTCTTTACCCTTCTACCGTGATTCTGCAGGGGAGAGACTGGGGAGCTTCCTCTCAGCGGAGCTGTGGAAGGAAAATGGCGCTGGTGAGTGCTGAGGAAGAAGGCCCCGCCCCCTCAGCGGCGGGCTTCTGTCCCGCGATTTTGTGTAAAATGAATGGCGGGGGCTCATGCATATAACAGTGTCCAACTGTCTATATGCAGCTTTTGCCAGGAGGTATCAATTGCTGCCCAGGGCGCCCCCCACTGCACCCTGCAGTGACCGGAGTGTGTGGGTTAGTGTGGGCGCAATGGCGCACAGCTGCAGTGCTGTGCGCTACCTCATGTGAAGACAGTAGTCTTCTGCCGCCGATTTCGATGTCTTCTCTGCTTCTGCCGGCTTCTGTCTTCTGGCTCTGCGAGGGGGACGGCGGCGCGGCTCCGGGAACAGACGACAAGGTTAGGTCCTGTGTTCGATCCCTCTGGAGCTAATGGTGCCCAGTAGCCTAAGAAGCGCAACCTAGCCGCAGTTAGTAGGTTTGCTTCTCTCCCCTCAGTCCCACGTAGCAGAGAGTCTGTTACCAGCAGAAGCTCTCTGAAAATAAAAAACCTAACTAAAATACTTTCTTATTAGCAAGCTCAGGAGAGCTCACTAAAAGCACCCAGCTCTGTCCGGGCACAGATTCTAACTGAGGTCTGGAGGAGGGGCATAGAGGGAGGAGCCAGTGCACACCAGACAGTACTAAATCTTTCTTTAGAGTGCCCAGTCTCCTGCGGAGCCCGTCTATTCCCCATGGTCCTTACGGAGTCCCCAGCATCTACTAGGACGTTAGAGAAAAGCGAATTTACCTGCAGTAGCTGTGGAAACCAGGTCCGTGAGACCTTCCCCATATAAGTCCCCACCCTTGTAAGGCAAAACCTCTATATGCTTGTTTGAGTCGGCATCACCCGTCCATTGGCAGGTCCACAGTGCTCGCCTAGCAGAAATCGCCATGGCGTTGGCTCTGGAACCCAGTAGGCCAACGTCTCTCTGAGCATCTCTCATATATAGGACAGCATCCTTCATATGACCCAAGGTCAGTAAAATGGTATCCTTATCCAGGGTATCAATGTCAGCAGACAAGGTATCTGTCCACGCTGCTACAGCGCTACAAATCCAATCCGACGCTATCGCCGGTCTGAGCAAGGTACCAGTATGTGTATAAATCAACTTCAAGGTAGTCTCCTGCCTGCGATCAGCAGGATCCTTGAGGGCTACGGTATCGTGCGACGGCAGCGCCACCTTTTTGGATAAGCGCGTTAAAGCTTTGTCCACCCTGGGGGAGGATTCCCACCGTATCCTGTCCTTAGCCGGGAAAGTATACGCCATAAGAATCTTTTTGGGAATCTGCAGTTTCTTGTCTGGAGTCTCCCAAGCCCTTTCAAACAACTCATTTAACTCATGGGAAGGGGGGAAGTAACCTCAGGTTTCTTTTCTTTAAACATGTGGACCCTCGTGTCAGGTATACAGAGGGGTCATCCGTGATATGCAACACATCTTTTATTGCAATAATCATATAATGAATACTTTTTGCCAACTTTGGCTGCAACCTGCAACATCGTAGTCGACACTGGAGTCAGAATCCGTGTCGGTATCAGTGTCTGTTACTTGGGATAGTGGGCGTTTCTGAGACCCAGAAAGGCCTTGTGACATAGTAAAAGGCAAGGATGGACTCCCTGCATTTTCCCTGGACTCCGCTTTGTCCAACCTTTTATGTAATAAATTCACATTTGCATTTAAAACATTCCACATATCCAACCAATCAGGTGTCGGCGTTGCCGACGGAGACACCACACTCATTTGCTCCACCTCCTCCTTCCACTTCAGACATGCCGACACACACGTACCGACACCCCCACATACTCAGGGAAATCTCTAATCTGGAGACAGTTCCCCAATAAGGCCCTTTGGAGAGACAGAGAGAGTATGCCAGCACACACCCAGCGCCAAATGACCCTGGAAACACAATTCCCAGATATACAGCGCTTTTTTATACATGTTAAATATACACTGACTGCGCTAAATATATGTGCGCCCACCCCACCCCCTTTTAAAGCCCTCTGTCACTGTGTTCAGCAGGGGAGAGTCCGGGGAGCCAGCTTCTCAGCAGCGTGCTGTGAAGAAAATGGCGCTGGCTAGTGCTGTGGAATCAAGCTCCGCCCCGTCAGCAGCAGGCTTCGGTCCCGCTCAAAAATACAATAACTGGCGGGGGATCGTATATATTAATGCCTCAGCCCTATATACAGCTAATAATGCCAGCCAAAAGGTTTATTGCTGCCCAGGGCGCCCCCCCTGCGCCCTGCACCCATCCGTGCCTGTATTGAGTGTTTGTGTGGGAGCAAAGGCGCGCAGTGTTACCTCAGTGAAGATCAGAAGTCTTCTGCCGCCTTAGAAGTCTTCTTTCTTCTTATACTCACCCGGCTTCTATCTTCCGGCTCTGTGAGGAGGAGGACGGCGGCGCGGCTCTGGGACGAACGGCAAGGGTGAGACCTGCGTTCCGATCCCTCTGGAGCTAATGGTGTCCAGTAGCCTAAGAAGCAGAGCCTATCACTTAAGTAGGTCTGCTTCTCTCTCCTCAGCCCCACGACGAAGGGAGCCTGTTGCCAGCAGGGCTCCCTGAAAATAAAAAACCTAACAAAATTATTTTTACAGAGAAACTCAGGAGAGCTCCCCTGCAATGCACCCAGTCTCCTCTGGGCACAGATTCTAACTGAGGTCTGGAGGAGGGGCATAGAGGGAGGAGCCAGTGCACACCCAATTCTTAAGTTCTTTATAGTGCCCATGTCTCCTGCGGAGCCCGTCTATACCCCATGGTCCTTACGGAGTCCCCAGCATCCTCTAGGACGTAAGAGAAAGCGTCTCAACCCCTAAACTACACCTAGTACCGGTGATCCAGCATATGTCAGAGTCCGGAGCAGCTGTATGAGGCTGCTGTTTATGCAGAGGAAGGTGACAAAATGCAGCTGAGCACGCTCAGATGTAGCTCCAACCCCCGTAATGGCGCCGATGCTACTGGATATATTTATAGTGGCCATGTCTCCAAAACATGCTGTAACCTCACATGAATGCTTAGTTCAGCCCACCGCTAGCCAGTTTTACACAGGGGATATAGCGAGTCCCCCCCAGGAGGGACCCGTATGCCTCACCAGTGGGACAGACGCACCATGAACCGGGGGACTCCCCTAGCGGGGCTCCAGGTTTATACAAACCACCAACGTTCACCTTCAGGCATCTGTTAGTGGTGTGCGCCGTGCTGCAGTTGAGACAGCCAAGACGCAGTGCCCCACTGACCAAACCCCTCAGTTTCCGTCCTGCAGCGGGGAAACGGTTCTGCACCTCGCAAGAACGGTGCGCGCGCCCCCCCCCCCTAACCTCCACGGCGCAGGTATGCTGTTGCCCAAACAGCATACCAAAATAAACAAAAGTTTAAAATAAAATGAAGAAAAACTCTGGAGCTAGCAGAGTGTACATCCTGTTCTGAAGTCACTTTTTTTCTAAACTGCCTGCGGGAGAGGGCATAGAGGGGAGGAGCCAGCACAGCCAGTTGAAGAAATTTAAAGTACACTAGCTCCTTTGGACCCCGTCTATACCTATCGTACTAATGTGTCCCAAATATCCCTTATGGGTGCTAGAGAAACATCACCATTCATTTTGAAGGAAGGTCCACCAAATATTCATCAGTGCTTTCCATGGTCCTCTAATCCATAGATTCAATAACTAAACACACAACGCACCTTTTTAAGATCTTCTTCAGCCTTTGGTAGCTCTGTCTCTAGTTCTTTAATTGCAGATTTTCTTTCTTTCAATGTTGCTGAAGCAGTGTTCAACGCTTCCTTTGCTTTGTTTAGTTGGGACAATGCAGTTTTATGACGACTCAAATAAATATCCAGCTCAGACTGTGCCACATCCATCTGTGAACGCGTCTCATTGACACTCTTGTTTAACTCCATCAGCTCTTTCTCTTTCACCTTGAGGATGTAAAATACATAACCTCTTAAATTAACTATAGTATAAAGGTAACAAAAACTCAATCTTATTAAACCAGCCAATGCATGGTTAATACTTCACCAACCTGTACTAACAGGGCACTAGAAAGGTTTAATAAGAGTTTGTCTTTCTTTACTCAACACAGTGATATCTAAGATTATGATACAAACCTCCTTATCCTCTTGCAAACCTTTGGTTTCCTTCTTAAGACTATCCATAACTTCTTTCAGTTTATCTTCCTGCTCCTCTTTTTCCTTTTCAAGGACGGCTTTTTTATTGCTGGCCTCATCTATAATCTTCTGGCTGTTAGCAGGTACACTTCGTAATTCTTCTACCTACATATACAGAAAAGCATATGATAATAAAAAAATAATTAGTAACAATACTGAGAAAGTAACTGTAGGACAAAATACCCCGAAACAAATGTATTACCATTGGGGAGGGGAAGAAGAAAAAAAAAAAAAACACAGACACAAACACGAAAATTAGGAACTAGCTATTACAGCCAGCATTGGCTTTTACTCTGCAAGTCCTTCTCTCCACCTTGATCCTAGATCAGTTCACAACCAAAGGGTCAAAAAAATGTTTTTTTGATATTAAAAATAATAAGAATTTACTTACCGATAATTCTATTTCTCGGAGTCCGTAGTGGATGCTGGGGTTCCTGAAAGGACCATGGGGAATAGCGGCTCCGCAGGAGACAGGGCACAAAAGTAAAGCTTTTACAGGTCAGGTGGTGTGTACTGGCTCCTCCCCCTATGACCCTCCTCCAGACTCCAGTTAGGTACTGTGCCCGGACGAGCGTACACAATAAGGGAGGATTTTGAATCCCGGGTAAGACTCATACCAGCCACACCAATCACACCGTACAACTTGTGATCTAAACCCAGTTAACAGTATGATAACAGAGGAGCCTCTGAAAGATGGCTTCCTAAACAATAACCCGAATTAGTTAACAATAACTATGTACAAGTATTGCAGATAATCCGCACTTGGGATGGGCGCCCAGCATCCACTACGGACTCCGAGAAATAGAATTATCGGTAAGTAAATTCTTATTTTCTCTATCGTCCTAAGTGGATGCTGGGGTTCCTGAAAGGACCATGGGGATTATACCAAAGCTCCCAAACGGGCGGGAGAGTGCGGATGACTCTGCAGCACCGAATGAGAGAACTCCAGGTCCTCCTTTGCCAGGGTATCAAATTTGTAAAAATTTACAAACGTGTTCTCCCCTGACCACGTAGCTGCTCGGCAGAGTTGTAATGCCGAGACCCCTCGGGCAGCCGCCCAAGATGAGCCCACCTTCCTTGCGGAATGGGCCTTAACAGATTTAGGCTGTGGCAGGCCTGCCACAGAATGTACAAGTTGAATTTTGTTACAAATCCAACGAGCAATCGACTGCTTAGAAGCAGGTGCACCCAACTTGTTGGGTGCATACAGTATAAACAGCGAGTCAGATTTTCTGACTCCAGCCGTCCTTTAAATGTATATTTTTAAGGCTCTGACAACGTCCAACAACTTGGAGTCCTTCAAGTCGTCTGTAGCCGCAGGCACTACAATAGGCTGGTTCAGGTGAAACGCTGATACCACCTTAGGGAGAAAATGCGGACGCGTCCGCAGCTCTGCCCTATGTCGAATGGAAAATTAAATAAGGGCTTTTATAAAACAAAGCCGCCAGTTCAGATACTCTCCCGGCCGAAGCCAGGGCCAGTAACATAGTCACTTTCCATGTGAGATATTTCAAATCCACCTTCTTTAGTGGTTCAAACCAATTGGATTTGAGGAAATCTAAAACTACATTTAGATCCCACGGTGCCACCTTAGGCACCACAGGAGGCTGTATATGCAGTACTCCTTTGATAAAAATCTGGACCTCAGGGACTGAGGCCAATTCTTTTTGGAAGAATATTGATAGGGCCGAAATTTGAACCTTAATAGATCCCAATTTGAGACCCATAGACAATCCTGATTGCAGGAAATGTAGGAAAACGACCCAGTTGAAATTCCTCCATCGGAGCACTCCGCTGCTCGCACCACGCAACATATTTTCGCCAAATACGGCGATAATGCTTCGCGGTGACTTCCTTCCTTGCCTTTATCAAGGTAGGAATGACTTCTTCTGGAATGCCTTTTCCTTTTAGGATCTGGCATTCAAACGCCATGCCGTCAAACGCAGCCGCGGTAAGTCTTGAAAAAGACAAGTACCCTGCTGAAGCAGGTCCCTTCTCAGAAGTAGAGGCCACGGATCGTCCGTGACCATCTCTTGAAGTTCCGGGTACCAAGTCCTTCTTGGCCAATCCGGAGCCACTAGTCTTACTCCTCTTTGCCGTATAATCCTCAATACCTTTGGTATGAGAGGCAGAGGAGGAAACACATATACCGACTGGTACACCCAAGGTGTTACCAGCGCGTCCACAGCTATTGCCTGCGGATCTCTTGACCTGGCGCAATACCTGTCCAGTGTTTTGTTGAGGCGAGACGCCATCATGTCCACCATTGGTTTTACCCAACGGTTTAATAGCATGTGGAAAACTTCTGGATGAAGTCTCCACTCTCCCGGGTGAAGGTCGTGTCTGCTGAGGAAGTCTGCTTCCCAGTTGTCCACGCCCGGGATGAATACTGCTGACAGTGCTATCACGTGATTCTCCGCCCAGCGAAGGATCCTGGCAGCTTCTGCCATTGCCCTCCTGCTTCTTGTGCCGCCCTGTCTGTTTACATGGGCGACTGCCGTGATGTTGTCCGACTGGATCAACACCGGTCTTCCTTGAAGCAGGGGTTCCGCCTGGCTTAGAGCATTGTAGATTGCTCTTAGTTCCAGAATGCTTATGTGAAGAGACTTTTTCAGGCTCGACCACACTCCCTGGAAATTTCTTCCCTGTGTGACTGCTCCCCAGCCTCTCAGGCTGGCATCCGTGGTCACCAGGATCCAATCCTGCATGCCGAATCTGCGGCCCTCCAATAGATGAGCCTCCTGCAACCACCACAGAAGGGATACCCTTGTCCTCGGCGACAGGGTTATCCGCAGGTGCATCTGAAGATGCGACCCTGACCATTTGTCCAACAGATCCCTTTGCATGGAATCTGCCGAAAGGGATTGCTTCGTAAGAAGCTACCATTTTTTCCCAGGACTCTTGTGCATTGATGTACAGACACCTTTCCTGGTTTTAGGAGGTTCCTGACCAGGTCAGATAACTCCTTGGCTTTTTCTTCGGGAAGAAAAAACTTTTTCTGAACGGTGTCCAGAATCATCCCCAGGAACAGCAGACGAGTTGTCGGCATTAATTGGGATTTTGGAATATTCAGAATCCATCCGTGCTGCTTTAGCACCTCTTGAGATAGTGCTAAACCCATCTCTAGCTGTTCTCTGGACCTTGCCCTTATTAGGAGATCGTCCAAGTATGGGATAATTAATACGCCTTTTCTTCGAAGAAGAAATATTATCTCGGCCATTACCTTTGTAAAGACCCGAGGTGCCGTGGACAAACCAAACGGCAGCGTCTGAAACTGATAGTGACAGTTTTGTACAACGAACCTGAGGTACCCCTGGTGTGAGGGGTAATTGGAACGTGGAGATACGCATCCTTGATGTCCAAGGATACCATAAAGTCCCCTTCTTCCAGGTTCGCTATCACTGCTCTGAGTGACTCCATCTTGAACTTGAACTTCTTTATGTACAGGTTCAAGGACTTCAGATTTAGAATAGGCCTTACCGAGCCATCCGGCTTCGGTACCACAAAAAGAGTGGAATAATACCCCTTCCCTTGTTGTAGAAGAGGTACCTTGACTATCACCTGCTGAGAATACAGCTTGTGAATGGCTTCCAAAACCGTCTCCCTTTCTGAGGGGGACGTTGGTAAAGCAGACTTCAGGAAACGGCGAGGTGGCTCTGTCTCTAATTTCAACCTGTACCCCTGAGATATTATCTGCAGGATCCAGGGATTTACCTGCGAGTGAGCCCACTGCGCGCTGTAATTCTTGAGACGACCGCCTACCGCCCCCGAGTCCGCTTGCGAAGCCCCAGCGTCATGCTGAGGCTTTTGTAGAAGCCGGGGAGGGCTTCTGTTCCTGGGAAGGAGCTGCCTGTTGCTGTCTCTTCCCTCGTCCTCTGCCTCGTGGCAGATATGAATAGCCCTTTGCTCTCTTATTTTTAAAGGAACGAAAAGGCCGCGGTTGAAAGGTCAGCGCCTTTTTCTGTTGGGGAGTGACTTGAGGTAGAAAGGTGGATTTCCCGGCCGTAGCCGTGGCCACCAAATCCGATAGACCGACCCCAAATAACTCCTCTACGCATCGCCTGTCCACTGTCGTGTCCATAAAGCTCTTCTGGCCGAAATGGACATAGCACTTACCCGTGATGCCAGTGTGCAGATATCTCTCTGTGCATCACGCATATAAAGAAATGCATCCTTTATTTGTTCTAACGACAGTAAAATATTGTCCCTGTCCAGGGTATCAATATTTTCGATCAGGGACTCTGACCAAACTACCCCAGCACTGCACATCCAGGCAGTCGCAATAGCTGGTCGTAGTATAACACCTGCATGTGTGTATATACCTTTTTGGATATTTTCCATCCTCCTATCTGATGGATCTTTAAGTGCGGCCGTCTCAGGAGAGGGTAACGCCACTTGTTTTGATAAGCGTGTTAGCGCTTTGTCCACCCTAGGAGGTGTTTCCCAGCGCTCCCTAACCTCTGGCGGGAAAGGGTATAAAGCCAATAACTTCTTTGAAATTAGCAGTTTTTTATCGGGGCACCCCACGCTTCATCACACACGTCATTTAATTCTTCTGATTCGGTAAAAACTACTGGTAGTTTTTTCACACCCCACATAATACCCTGTTTAGTGGTACCTGTAGTATCAGCTAAATGTAACATCTCCTTTATTGCCAAAATCATATAACGTGTGGCCCTACTGGAAAATACGGTTGATTCGTCACCTTCACTACCGGAATCAGTGCCTGTGTCTGGGTCTGTGTCGACCGACTGAGGCAAGGGGCGTTTTACAGCCCCTGACGGTGTTTGAGGCGCCTGGACAGGCACTAAGTGAGTGTCCGGCCGCCTCATGTCGGCAAACGACTGCTTAAGCGAGTTGACGCTATCCCGTAATTCCACAAATAAAGGCATCCATTCTGGTGTCGACCCCCTAGAAGGTGACATCCTCATATTTGGCAATTGCTCCGCCTCCACACCAATAACGTCCTCATACATGTCGACACACACGTACCGACACACAGCAGACACACAGGGAATGCTCTATACGAAGACAGGACCCACTAGCCCTTTGGGGAGACAGAGGGAGAGTCTGCCAGCACACACCAAAAAGCGCTATATATGACAGGGATAGCCTTATGATTAAGTGCTCCCTTATAGCTGCTTTTATATTAATATATTGCCATTTATTTTGCCCCCCCTCTCTGTTATACCCTGTTTCTGTAGTGCAGTGCAGGGGAGAGACCTGGGAGCCTTCCTGACCAGCGGAGCTGTGACAGAAAATGGCGCCGTGTGCTGAGGAGATAGGCCCCGCCCCTTTTCCGGCGGGCTCGTCTCCCGCTATTTAGTACATTTAGGCAGGGGTAAATATCTCCATATAGCCTCTGGGGCTATATGTGAGGTATTTTTAGCCTTTTTAAAGGTTTTCATTTGCCTCCCAGGGCGCCCCCCCCCCCAGCGCCCTGCACCCTCAGTGACTGCCGTGTGAAGTGTGCTGAGAGGAAAATGGCGCACAGCTGCAGTGCTGTGCGCTACCTTAAGAAGACTGCAGGAGTCTTCAGCCGCCGATTCTGGACCTCTTCTTGCTTCAGCATCTGTGAGGGGGCCGGCGGCGTGGCTCCGGTGACCATCCAGGCTGTACCTGTGATCGTCCCTCTGGAGCTTCATGTCCAGTAGCCAAGAAGCCAATCCATCCTGCACGCAGGTGAGTTCACTTCTTCTCCCCTCTGTCCCTCGTTGCAGTGATCCTGTTGCCAGCAGGAATCACTGTAAAATAAAAAACCTAAGCTAAACTCTCTAAGCAGCTCTTTATGAGAGCCACCTAGAATTGCACCCTTCTCGGCCGGGCACAAAAATCTAACTGGAGTCTGGAGGAGGGTCATAGGGGGAGGAGCCAGTACACACCACCTGACCTGTAAAAGCTTTACTTTTGTGCCCTGTCTCCTGCGGAGCCGCTATTCCCCATGGTCCTTTCAGGAACCCCAGCATCCACTTAGGACGATAGAGAAAATTTATTATGATGCAGTATAAAATACACTATACACAAGATATATATCTAACATAAAAACCCTATCCTCACTGAATTGCTACATGAGTAATGTTTTGAACTCACATCTTTGAAAAAGTCACGGGTCACGTGACGAAACGAGTCAGGACTCCTCCCCCTTATTCCTCACTGATTGATTGCATTTTCTGGGACTCTCTGCACGGCTCCAGTTTACCATCCACAAGAGCAAACAGTGCGGGTTCCAGCACAGGACAAAGCCGTATTCTCAGCTCCGTGCGGCGTCAGTGGGTGACCATCAGCCTCTCTCCCCTTCATTTCCAACGGACGGTGCCAGTCCAGGGAGATCGAGGCGCCCCACCAAGCATTGGATCCCTGCAGCGGGCTTCTCATTACAGCAGCCGCACACCTGTTTCTCCCCACACACTACAGCGGGCGGCGCACGCCCAGGGTAAACCAGTCTAAACAGCGGGATCCCGGCCAGCACGGCTTCTCAAATCTGCAATCCCTCTTTGGGCTTTCTGGACTCACCCGAGGACGCTCGGGACCTCTCAGCCCTATTGGAGAGGTAATTTAACAATTTACTTTCACCTACATCGGCTCCTGGAACTTTGAAACGTTTCAGACTATAGCTCTTGTTATAGAGCCCATGATAACACCAAATGACCTTATTTTTCACATTTAGCAACTGTGTTTCACTTTACTTTTAACAGTGTCAAACAACAGCCTTGGTAACATTACTGCAACAGTTGTTACAATCACTCTGCTGCTAGTCACCTAGTTGGCATTGTCTGTTGATACACATATGCAATTGATGAGTTCAAAACATTACTCATGTAGCAATTCAGTGAGGATAGGGTTTTTATGTTAGATATATATCTTGTGTATAGTGTATTTTATACTGCATCATAATAAATTATTTTTAAATATCAAAAAAACATTTTTTTGACCCTTTGGTTGTGAACTGATCTAGGATCACAGTGTCAGAAAGTGTTGAGCGCTTCTATTTTCTCCCAGCTCATCAGCATAGGAGTAACACACTACTCCTTATAGAGGCGCACACACATTTGACACCTGTAATCCCATGTTTAAGACATTAGTTCTGTTTTAATTTATTCAAGATAATTGATAGACATAGGCGCAGCAAAAAATCTCCCTTCCCCTTTCTTCTCTCCACCTTCCCTCGTTTTTGCCATCTCTATTATCTGCCTTGTGGGTTCCCAGTGTTAGTGTTCAGGATTTTTTTTATTTTTTATTTGTGTAACATTGGCAAGCAGGCTTTGTGTAAAGCAGACTCTAGCTGACAAAATTGGAGTACAAGGATCATCTATGAGGAGACCACCTGGCACCATGTGATCTGTGGAAATTAGGGGAAGAGGAACAGTCCCTTTGTACTGAACAGGTTCATATTTTTGAACCAGAATCACAAAAATTTCTAGCAAGGTTGAATACAAGGATATAATTTCTGGTGGTGCGCCTCTAGAGTTTAAATGAGGAAATGCACAATAGAGAAAAAAAATAAGATTTTAAACCTACCGGTAAATCTGTTTCTCGTAGTCCGTAGAGGATGCTGGGACTCCGTAAGGACCATGGGGATAGACTGGCTCCGCAGGAGACATGGGCACTTTAAGAAAGACTTAGACTCTGGGTGTGCACTGGCTCCTCTCTCTATGCCCCTCCTCCAGACCTCAGTTAGAGAAACTGTGCCCAGAGGAGACGGACAGTACGAGGAAAGGATTTTTGTTAATCCAAGGGCAAGATTCATACCAGCCCACACCATTCACACCGTATAACTTGTGTTATATACGAACCAGATAACAGTATGAAAACAACATAGCATCAGTCCCAGACCGATGAAAACTATAACATAACCCTTATGTAAGCAAAACTATATACAAGTCTTGCAGAAGAAGTCCGCACTTGGGACGGGCGCCCAGCATCCTCTACGGACTAAGAGAAAAAGATTTACCGGTAGGTTTAAAATCTTATTTTCTCTAACGTCCTAGAGGATGCTGGGACTCCGTAAGGACCATGGGGATTATACCAAAGCTCCCAAACGGACGGGAGAGTGCGGATGACTCTGCAGCACCGATTGAGCAAACAGGAGGTCCTCCTCAGCCAAGGTATCAAACTTATAGAACTTTGCAAAGGTGTTTGACCCCAACCAAGTAGCAGCTTGGCACAGCTGTAGTGCTGAGACCCCTAGGGCAGCCGCCCAAGATGAGCCCACCTTCCTAGCGGAATGGGCCTTGACCGATTTTGGTAACGGTAATCCTGCCGTAGAATGCGCCTGCTGAATCGTGTTACAGATCCAGCGAGCAATAGTCTGCTTTGAAGCAGGGCCGCCGACCTTGTTGGCTGCATACAGGACAAACAGTGCTTCTGTTTTTCTGATCCCAGCCGTTCTGGCCACGTCAATTTTCAAAGCCCTGACCACATCAAGGGACTCGGAATCCTCCAAGTCACATGTAGCCACAGGCACGACAATAGGTTGGTTCATATGAAAGGATGAGACCACCTTAGGTAGGAATTGAGGACGGGTCCGCAATTCCGCTCTATCCATATGGAAAACCAAATAGGGGCTTTTATGTGATAAAGCTGCTAATTCCGAAACTCGCCTAGCCAAAGCCAAGGCTAACAACATGACCACCTTCCAAGTGAGCTATTTCAACTCCACTGTTCTAAGTGGTTCAAACCAATGTGACTTAAGGAAACTTTACACCACGTTAAGGTCCCAAGGCGCCACCGGAGTTACAAAAGGAGGCTGAATATGCAGTACTCCCTTCACAAAAGTCTGTACTTAAGGTAGAGAGGCCAATTCCTTTTGAAAGAAAATGGATAAGGCCGAAATCTGAACTTTAATGGAGCCTAATTTTAGGCCCAAATTCACTCCAGTTTGTAGGAAGTGAAGAAAACGGCATAGATGGAACTCTTCTGTAGGAGCATTCCTGGCCTCACACCAAGAAACATATTTGCGCCATATTCGGTGATGTTTAGATGTCACGTCCTTCCTAGCCATTATTAGCGTAGGAATGACCTCATCCGGAATACCTTTTTCCGCTAGGATCCGGCGTTCAACCACCATGCCGTCAAACGCAGCCGCGGTAAGTCTTGGAACAGACAGGGACCCTGTTGCAACAGGTCCTGTCTTAGAGGAAGAGGCCACGGATCTTCTGTGAGCATTTCCTGCAGATCCGGATACCAGGCCCTTCGTGGCCAATCCGGAACAATGATTATTGTTCTCACTCCTCTTTTTCTTATTATTCTCAACACCTTGGTTATGAGAGGAAGAGGAGGGAATACATTAGACCGACTGGAACACCCACGGTGTCACTAGGGCATCCACAGTTACCGCCTGAGGATCTATTGACCTGGTGCAATACCTTTGTAGCTTTTTGTTGAGATGGGACACCATCATGTCTATTTGGGGCAGTCCCCACCGACTTGCAAGCTGTGCGAAGACTTCCTGATGAAGTCCCCACTCTCCCGGATGCAGGTCGCGTCTGCTGAGGAAGTCTGCTTCCCAGTTGTCCACTCCCGGAATGAACACTGCTGACAGTGCGCTTACATGTTTCTCCGCTCAGCGAAGAATTCTGGTGGCTTCCGCCATCGCCACTCAGCTCCTTGTGCCGCCCTGGCGGTTTACATGAGCTACTGCGGTGATGTTGTCTGACTGGATCAGAACTGGTTGGTCGCGAAGTAAGGTCTCCGCTTGACGTAGGGCGTTGTATATGGCCCTTAGTTCCAGGATGTTGATGTGAAGACAAGTCTCTTGACTTGACCAAAGGCCATGGAAATTTCTTCCCTGTACGACTGCTCCCCAACCTCGGAGGCTCGCGTCCGTGGTCACCAGGATCCGATCCTGAATGCCGAATCTGTGGCCCTCTAGAAGGTGAGCACTCTGCAGCCACCACAGGAGAGATACCCTGGCCCTGGGGGACAGGGAGATCCGCTGATGCATTTGCAGATGTGACCCGGACCATTTGTCCAAAAGGTCCCATTGGAAAGTCCTTGCATGGAACCTGCCGAAGGGAATGGCTTCGTACGTCGCCACCATTTTTCCCAGGACTTGAGTTCAATGATGCACTGACACTTGTTTTGGCTTCAACAGGTTCTTGACTAGAGTCATGAGTTCCTGAGCTTTTTCTATCGGAAGAAAAACCCTTTTCTGGTCTGTATCCAGAATCATGCCCAAGAAGGTCAGACGAGTCGTAGGAACCAACTGTGACTTTGGGATATTGAGAATCCAGTCGTGTTTCTTTAACACCTTCAGTGAAAGTGACACGCTGTTCAACAACTGCTCTTTTGATCTCGCCCTTATTAGGAGATCGTCCAAGTATGGGATAATTGTGACTCCTTGCTTGCGTAGGAGCACCATCATTTCCGTCAATTACCCTGAAATTGGTAATGACAATACTGTACCGTAATTCTCAGGTACGCCTGATGGGGTGGATAAATGGGAACATGAAGGTATGCAGCCTTTATGTCTAGATACACCATAAAATCCCCTCCTTCCAGGCTGGCGATGATCGCTCTGAGCGATTCCACCTTGAATTTGAACCTTTTCAAGTATAGGTTCAGAGATTTTAATTTTAAAATAGGTCTGACCGAACCATCCGGTTTCGGGACTACAGCCAAGGTTGAGTAATATCCCCTTCCTTGTTGAAGGAGGGGAACCTTGAGCACCACCTGTTGGAGATACAATGTGTGAACTGTATTTAATATTATCTCCCTTTCTGGGGGAGAAGCCGGTAGGGCCGATAAGGAAAACCGGCTAGGAGGCACCTCTTCGAATTCCAGCTTGTAACCCTGAGAAACAATTTCTATTGCCCATGGATCCACCTGTGAGTGAACTCAGAAGTGGCTGAAGAGTCGAAGACGTGTTCCCACTGGGGCGGACTCCCTTAGCGGAGCCCCAGCGTCATGCGGTGGATTTAGTAGAGGCCGGGGAGGACTTCTGTTCCTGGGAACTAGCTGTGCCCTGCGCCCTTAACTGTGGTAAGAAAGGACGCTCCTCGTACTTTGTCTTTCTGCGACCGAAAGGACTGCATTTGATAATGTCGTGCTTTCTTAGGCTGTGAGGGAATATAAGGCAAAAGATCAGATTTACCAGCTATAGCTGTGGAGACCAGGTCCGAGAGCCCTGCTCCACCCAATTCCTCACACTTCTAAGGTAAAACCTCCATATGCCTCTTTTAGTCGGCATCACCTGTCCATTGCATGTTCCACAGGACACGGCTAGCAGAAATCGACAAAGCGTTGACTCTAGAACCCAGTAGACCAATGTCTCTTTGAGCATGTCTTATATATAAGACAGCATCTTTTATATATCCTAGGGTCAATAACATGGTATCCTTATCTAGGGTTTCAATCTCCGCTGATAAGGTATCTGTCCACGCTGCTACAGCGCTATAAACCCCTGCCGACACAATTGCCGGTCTGAGTAGTGTACCAGAATGTGTGTAAATGGACTTCAAAGTACTTTTCTGCATGCTATCTGCAGGATCCCTGAGGGTAGCTGTATCTTGGTATGTCAGCGCTACCTTTTGGGTAAACGTGTCAACGCCTTGTCCACCTTAGGGGAGGATTCCCATCGTATCCTGGCCCTAGCAGGGAAAGGATACGCCATGAGAATTCTTTTGGGAAACTGCAGTTTCTTGTCTGGAGATTCCCGCTCTTTTTCACACAATTCATTTGGTTCATGAGAGGGGGGAAATGTTCTCAGCTTTCTTCCCCTTAAACATGTGTACCCTCGTGTCAGGAACACATGGGTCATCAGTGATATGCAAAACATCTTTTATTACAATAATCATATATTGAATACTTTTCTGCCAGTTTTGGCTGTAACTTTGCATCATCGTAGTCGACACTGGAGTCAGACTCCGTGTCGGTATCAGTGTCTATTTTGGATAGTGGGCGTTTTGAGACTCTGAAGGTCCCTGCGACATAGGGACAGACATGGGTAGATTCCCTGTCTGTTCTCTAATCTTTTGTGCAATAAATTTACCTCAGCACTTAATTCCACATATCCAGTCAGGTGTCGGCATTGTCGACGGAGACACCACACACATTTGCTCCATCTCCTCCTTAGAAGAGCCTTTTACCTCAGACATGTCGACACACACGTACCGACACCACACACTCAGGGAATCCTCTTATCTGAAGACAGCTCCCCCACAAGACCCTTTGGAGAGACAGAGAGAGAGAGTATGCCAGCACACACCCAGCGCTAATACCCCAGGAAAAAAACACAATGTGTTCACCCAGTAGCGCTAATACTATTATTTGCTGCCAATTCTGTGCCCCCCCTCTTCTCTGAAACCCCCTTTCCCCGTGGATAAGCAGGGGAGAGTCCAGGTAGCTTCCTCTCAGCTGTGCTGTGGAGAAAATGGCGCTGGTGAGTGCGGAGGGAGAAGCCCCGCCCCCTCAGCGGCAGGCTTCTGTCCCGCTTAAAATAAGATTACTCACCGGTAAATCTATTTCTCGTAGTCCGTAGTGGATGCTGGGACTCCGTAAGGACCATGGGGGATAGCGGCTCAGCAGGAGACTGGGCACAACTAAAGAAAGCTTTAGGACCACCTGGTGTGCACTGGCTCCTCCCTCTATGACCCTCCTCCAGACCTCAGTTAGGATACTGTGCCCGGAAGAGCTGACACAATAAGGAAGGATTTTGAATCCCGGGTAAGACTCAAACCAGCCACACCAATCACACCGTATAACTCGTGATACTATACCCAGTTAACAGTATAAAATACAACTGAGCCTCTCAACAGATGGCTCAACAATAACCCTTTAGTTAGGCAATAACTATATACAAGTATTGCAGACAACCCGCACTTGGGATGGGCGCCCAGCATCCACTACGGACTACGAGAAATAGATTTACCGGTGAGTAAAATCTTTTTTTCTCTGACGTCCTAGTGGATGCTGGGAACTCCGTAAGGACCATGGGGATTATACCAAAGCTCCCAAACGGGCGGGAGAGTGCTGATGACTCTGCAGCACCGAATGGGCAAACTCTAGGTCCTCCTCAGCAAGGGTGTCAAACTTGCAGAATTTAGCAAATGTGTTTGACCCCGACAAAGTAGCTGCTCGGCAAAGTTGTAGAGCCTAGACCCCTCGGGCAGCCGCCCAAGAAGAGCCCACTTTCCTCGTGGAATGGGCTTTCACTGATTTAGGATGCGGCAGTCCAGCCGCAGAATGTGCAAGCTGAATCGTACTACAGATCCAGCGAGCAATAGTCCGCTTAGAAGCAGGAGCACCCAGCTTGTTGGGTGCATACAGGATAAATATCGAGTCAGTTTTTCTGACTCCAGCCGTCCTGGAAACAATAAGAATTTACTTACCGATAATTCTATTTCTCGGAGTCCGTAGTGGATGCTGGGGTTCCTGAAAGGACCATGGGGAATAGCGGCTCCGCAGGAGACAGGGCACAAAAAGTAAAGCTTTAGGATCAGGTGGTGTGCACTGGCTCCTCCCCCTATGACCCTCCTCCAAGCCTCAGTTAGGATACTGTGCCCGGACGAGCGTACACAATAAGGAAGGATTTTGAATCCCGGGTAAGACTCATACCAGCCACACCAATCACACTGTACAACCTGTGATCTGAACCCAGTTAACAGTATGATAACAGCGGAGCCTCTGAAAAGATGGCTCACAACAATAATAACCCGATTTTTGTAACTATGTACAAGTATTGCAGATAATCCGCACTTGGGATGGGCGCCCAGCATCCACTACGGACTCCGAGAAATAGAATTATCGGTAAGTAAATTCTTATTTTCTCTATCGTCCTAGTGGATGCTGGGGTTCCTGAAAGGACCATGGGGATAATACCAAAGCTCCCAAACGGGCGGGAGAGTGCGGATGACTCTGCAGCACCGAATGAGAGAACTCCAGGTCCTCCCTAGCCAGGGTATCAAAATTTGTAGGATTTTACCAACGTGTTTGCCCCTGACTAAATAGCCGCTCGGCAAAGTTGTAAAGCCGAGACCCCTCGGGCAGCCGCCCAAGATGAGCCCACCTTCCTTGTGGAATGGGCATTTACATATTTTGGCTGTGGCAGGCCTGCCACAGAATGTGCAAGCTTAATTGTATTACACATCCAACTAGCAATAGTCTGCTTAGAAGCAAGAGCACCTAGTTTGTTGGGTGCATACAGGATAACAGCAAGTCAGTTTTCCTGACTCCAGCCGTCCTGGAACCTATATTTACAGGGCCCTGACAACATCTAGCAACCTGGAGTCCTCCAAGTCCCTAGTAGGCGCAAGGCACCAAAATAAGCTGGTTCAGGTGAAACACTGACACCACCTTAGGGAGAGAACTGGGGACGAGTCCGCAGCTCTGCCCTGTCCAAATGGACAAACAGATATGGGCTTTTTTGAGAAAAAAAACCACCAATTTGACACTCGCCTGGTCCAGGCCAGGGCCAAGAGCATGGTCACTTTTCATGTGAGATGCTTCAAATCCACAGATTTGACTGGTTTTAAACCAATGTGATTTGAGGAATCCCAGAACTACGTTGAGACCCCACAGTGCCACTGGAGGCACAAAAGGGGGTTGTATATGCAATACTCCCTTGACAAACTTCTGGACTTCAGGAACTGAAGCCACTTCTTTCTGGAAGAAAATCGACAGGGCCGAAATTTGAACCTTAATGGACCCCAATTTGAGGCCCATAGACACTCCTGTTTGCAGGAAATGCAGGAATCGACAGAGTTGAAATTTCTTCGTGGGGCCTTTCTGGCCTCACACCACGCAACATATTTTTGCCACATGTGGTGATAATGTTGTGCGGTCACCTCCTTTCTGGCTTTGACCAGTGTAGAAATGACCTCTTCCGGAATGCCTTTTTCCCTTAGGATCCGGCGTTCCACCGCCATGCCGTCAAACGCAGCTGCGGTAAGTCTTGGAACAGACATGGTACTTGCTGAAAAAAGTCCCTTCTTAGCGGCAGAGGCCATAAGTCCTCTGTGAGCATCTCATGAAGTTCCGGGTACCAAGTCCTTCTTGGCCAATCCGGAGCCATGAGTATAGTTCTTACTCCTCTACGTCTTATAATTCTCAGTACCTTAGGTATGAGAAGCAGAGGATGGAACACATACACCGACTGGTACATCCACGGTGTTACCAGAACGTCCACAGCTATTGCCTGAGGGTCTCTTAACCTGGCGCAATACCTGTCCCGTTTTTTGTTCAGACGGGACGCCATCATGTCCACCTTTGGTATTTCCCAACGGTTTACAATCATGTGGAAAACTTCCCGATGAAGTTTCCACTCTGCCGGGTGGAGGTCGTGCCTGCTGAGGAAGTCTGCTTCCCAGTTTCCATTCCCGGAATGAAACACTGCTGACAGTGCTATCACATGATTTTCCGCCAAGCGAAAAGTCCTTGCAGTTTTTGCCATTGCCCTCCTGCTTCTTGTGCCGCCCTGTCTATTTACGTGGGCGACTGCCGTGATGTTTTTCCCACTGGATCAATACCGGCTGACCTTGAAGCAGAGGTCTTGCTAAGCTTAGAGCATTATAAATTTACCCTTAGCTCCAGTATATTTATGTGGAGAAAAGTCTCCAGACTTGATCACACTCCCTGGAAATTTTTTCCTTGTGTGACTGCTCCCCAGCCTCTCGGGCTGGCCTCCGTGGTCACCAGCATCCAATCCTGAATGCCGAATCTGCGGCCCTCTAGAAGATGAGCGCTCTGTAACCACCACAGGAGAGACACCCTTGTCCTTGGATATAGGGTTATCCGCTGATGCATCTGAAGATGCGATCCGGACCATTTGTCCAGCAGATCCCACTGAAAAATTCTTGCGTGAAATCTGCCGAATGGAATTGCTTCGTAGGAAGTCACCATTTTTACCAGGACCCTTGTGCAATGATGCACTGATTTTAGGAGGTTCCTGACTAGCTCGGATAACTCCCTGGCTTTCTCTTCCGGGAGAAACACCTTTTTCTGGACTGTGTCCAGAATCATCCCTAGGCACAGCAGACTTGTCGTCGGGATCAGCTGCGATTTTGGAATATTTAGAATCCACCCGTGCTGTTGTAGCAGTATCCGAGATAGTGCTACTCCGACCTCCAACTGTTCCCTGGACTTTGCCCTTATCAGGAGATCGTCCAAGTAAGGGATAATTAAGACGCCTTTTCTTCGAAGAAGAATCATCATTTCGGCCATTACCTTGGTAAAGACCCGGGGTGCCGTGGACAATCCAAACGGCAGCGTCTGAAACTGATAGTGACAGTTCTGTACCACGAACCTGAGGTACCCTTAGTGAGAAGGGCAAATTTGGGACATGGAGGTAAGCATCCCTGATGTCTCGGGACACTATATAGTCCCCTTCTTCCTGGTTCGTTATCACTGCTCTGAGTGACTCCATCTTGATTTGAACCTTTGTAAGTGTTCAAATTTTTTTAGATTTAGAATAGGTCTCACCTAGCCTTCTGGCTTCAGTACCACAATATAGTGTGGAATAATACCCCTTTTCTTGTTGTAGGAGGGGTAATTTGATTATCCCCTGCTGGGAATACAGCTTGTGAATTGTTTCCCATACTGCCTCCTTGTCGGAGGGAGACCTTGGTAAACCAGACTTCAGGAGCCTGCGAAGGGGAAACGTCTCGACATTCCAATCTGTACCCCTGGGATACTACTTGTAGGATCCAGGGGTCCTGTACGGTCCCAGCGTCATGCTGAGAGCTTGGCAGAAGCGGTGGAACGCTTCTGTTCCTGGGAATGGGCTGCCTGCTGCAGTCTTCTTCCCTTTCCTCTATCCCTGGGCAGATATGACTCTTATAGGGACGAAAGGACTGAGGCTGAAAAGACGGTGTCTTTTTCTGCAGAGATGTGACTTAGGGTAAAAACGGTGGATTTTCCAGCAGTTGCCGTGGCCACCAGGTCCGATGGACCGACCCCAAATAACTCCTCTTCCTTTATACGGCAATACACCTTTGTGCCGTTTGGAATCTGCATCACCTGACCACTGTCGTGTCCATAAACATCTTCTGGCAGATATGGACATCGCACTTACTCTTGATGCCAGAGTGCAAATATCCCTCTGTGCATCTCGCATATATAGAAAATGCATCCTTTAAATGCTCTATAGTCAATAAAATACTGTCCCTGTCAAGGGTATCAATATTTTTAGTCAGGGAATCCGACCAAGCCACCCCAGCTCTGCACATCCAGGCTGAGGCGATCGCTGGTCGCAGTATAACACCAGTATGTGTGTATATACTTTTTATGATATTTTCCAGCCTCCTGTCAGCTGGCTCCTTGAGGACGGCCCTATCTATAGACGGTACCGCCACTTGTTTTGATAAGCGTGTGAGCGCCTTATCCACCCTAAGGGGTGTTTCCCAACGCGCCCTAACTTCTGGCGGGAAAGGGTATACCGCCCATAATTTTCTATCGGGGGGAACCCACGCATCATCACACACTTCATTTAATTTATCTGATTCAGGAAAAACTACGGTAGTTTTTTCACATCCCACATAATACCCTCTTTTGTGGTACTTGTAGTATCAGAAATATGTAACACCTCCTTCATTGCCCTTAACGTGTGGCCCTAATAAGGAATACGTTTGTTTATTCACCGTCGACACTGGATTCAGTGTCCGTGTCTGTGTCGACCGACTAAAGTAAACGGGCGTTTTAAAAACCCCTGACGGTGTTTTTGAGACGTCTGGACCGGTACTAATTGTTTGTCGGCCGTCTCATGTCGTCAACCGACCTTGCAGCGTGTTGACATTATCACGTAATTCCCTAAATAAGCCATCCATTTCGGTGTCGACTCCCTAGAGAGTGACATCCCATTACAGGCAATTGCTCCGCCTCCTCACCAACATCGTCCTCATACATGTCGACACACACGTACCGACACACAGCACACACACAGGGAATGCTCTGATAGAGGACAGGCCCCACTAGCCCTTTGGAGAGACAGAGGGAGAGTTTGCCAGCACACACCAAAAACGCTATAATTATATAGGGACAACCTTATATAAGTGTTTTCCCTTATAGCATCTTTTTTATATATTTCTAACGCCAAATTAGTGCCCCCCCTCTCTGTTTTAACCCTGTTTCTGTAGTGCAGTGCAGGGGAGAGCCTGGGAGCCTTCCCTCCAGCCTTTCTGTGAGGGAAAATGGCGCTGTGTGCTGAGGAGATAGGCCCCGCCCCTTTTTCGGTGGGCTCGTCTCCCGCTCTTTAATGGATTCTGGCAGGGGTTAAATATCTCCATATAGCCCCCGGAGGCTATATGTGAGGTATTTTTAGCCAAAAAAGGTTTTCATTTGCCTCCCAGGGCGCCCCCCTCCCAGCGCCCTGCACCCTCAGTGACTGCCGTGTGAAGTGTGCTGAGAGGAAATGGCGCACAGCTGCAGTGCTGTGCGCTACCTTAAGAAGACTGAGGAGTCTTCTGCCGCCGATTCTGGACCTCTTCTCGTTTCAGCATCTGCAAGGGGGCCGGCGGCGAGGCTCCGGTGACCATCCAGGCTGTACCTGTGATCGTCCCTCTGGAGCTAATGTCCAGTAGCCAAAGAAGCCAATCCATCCTGCACGCAGGTGAGTTCACTTCTTCTCCCCTAAGTCCCTCGTTGCAGTGATCCTGTTGCCAGCAGGACTCACTGTAAAATAAAAAACCTAAGCTAAACTTTTCTAAGCAGCTCTTTAGGAGAGCCACCTAGATTGCACCCTTCTCGGCCGGGCACAAAAATCTAACTGAGGCTTGGAGGAGGGTCATAGGGGGAGGAGCCAGTGCACACCACCTGATCCTAAAGCTTTACTTTTTGTGCCCTGTCTCCTGCGGAGCCGCTATTCCCCATGGTCCTTTCAGGAACCCCAGCATCCACTAGGACGATAGAGAAATATACTTTTCAGGGCCCTGACTACGTCCAGTAACTTGGAATCCTCCAAGTCCCAAGTAGCCGCAGGCACCACAATAGGTTGGTTCATATGAAAAACTGATACCACCTTAGGAAAGAATTGGGAACGAGTCCTCAATTCCGCCTTATCCATATAAAAAATCAGATAAGGGCTTTTGCATGACAAAGCCGCCAATTCTGATACACGCCTGGCCGACGCCAAGGCCAACAGCATGACCACTTTCCACGTGAGGTATTGTAGCTCCACGGATTTAAGTGGCTCAACCCAATGCGACTTCAGGAAATCCAACACCACGTTGAAATCCCACGGTGCCACTGGAGGCACAAACGGGGGCTGACTATGCAGCACTCCCTTAACAAAAGTCTGAACTTCAGGCAGTGAAGTCAATTCTATTTTTGGAAGAAAATCGATAGAGCCGAAATCTGGACCTTAACGGAACCCAATTTTAGGCCCATAGTCACCCCTGACTGTAGGAAGTGCAGAAATCGACCTAGCTGAAATTCCTCCGTTGGGGCCTTCCTGGCCTCACAGCACGCAACATATTTCCGCCATATGCGGTGATAATGGCTTGCGTTCACTTCTTTCCTAGCTTTAATTAGCGTAGGAATAACTTCCTCCGGAATGCTCTTTTCCTTCAGGATCCGGCGTTCAACCGCCACGCCGTCAAACGCAGCCGCGGTACGTCTTGGAACAGACAGGCCCCCTGCTGCAGCAGGTCCTATCTGAGCGGCAGAGGCCATGGGTCCTCTGAGATCATTTCTTGGAGTCCTGGGTACCAAGCTCTTCTTGGCCAATCCGGAACAATGAGTATAGTTCTTACTCCTCTCCTTATTTTTCTCATTACCCTGGGTATGAGAGGCAGAGAAGGGAACACATACACCGACTGGTACACCCACAGTGTTACCAGAGCGTCCACAGCTATCGCCTGAGGGTCCCTTGACCTGGCGCAATATCTTTGTAGCTGTTTGTTGAGGCGGGACGCCATCATGTTGCCAACGTTGTACCATCATTTGGAAGACTTCTGGATGAATTCCCCACTCTCCCGGGTGGAGGTCGTGTCTGCTGAGAAAGTCTGCTTCCCAGTTATCCACTCCGGGAATGAACACTGCTGACAGTGCTAACACATGATTTTCCGCCCATCGGAGAATCCTTGTGGCTTCTGCCATCGCCATCCTGCTTCTTGTGCCGCCCTGTCGGTTTACATGAGCGACCGCCATGATGTTGTCTGACTGGATCAGCACCGGCCGGTGTTGAAGCAGGGGTCTAGCCTGACTTAGGGCATTGTAAATGGCCCTTAGTTCCAGAATATTTTTGTGTAGGGAAGTCTCCTGACTTGTCCATAGTCCTTGGAAGTTTCTTCCCTGTGTGACTGCCCCCCAGCCTCGAAGGCCGGCACCAGGACCCAGTCCTGTATGCCGAATCTGCGGCCCTCTAAAAGATGAGCACTCTGCAGCCACCACAACAGCGACACCCTGGCCCTTGGAGACAGGGTTATCCGCCGATGCATCTGAAGATGCGACCCGGACCACTTGTCCAACAGATCCCAGTGGAAGATCCTTGCATGGGACCTGGCGAATGGAATTTCTTCGTAAGAAGCTACCATCTTTCCCAGGGCTCGCGTGCATTGATGCCCCGACACCTGTATTTGTATTAGGAGGTCTCTGACTAGAGACGACAACTCCTTGGACTTCTCCTCCGGCAGAAACCCTTTTTTCTTGTTCTGTGTCCAGAACCATACCCAGGAACCGTAGACGCGTCGTAGGAACCAGCTGCGACTTTGGAATATTCAGAATCCAGCCGTGCTGTCGTAGCACTTCCCGATAGTGCTACTCCGACGAACAACTGCTCCCTGGACCTCGCCTTTACAAGGAGATCGTCCAAGTACGGGATAATTATTTCGGCCATTACCATGGTAAATACCCTCGGTGCCGGGGATAGACCAACGGCAACGTCTGGAAATGGTAATGACAAGCCTGGTGAGGAGGGTAAATAGGGACATGCAGGTAAGCATCCTTGACGTCCAGTGATACCATGAACTTCTCCAGGCTTGCACTAATCGCCCTGAGCGATTCCATTTTGAACTTGAACCTTCGTATATAAGTGTTCAAGGCTTTCAATTTTAGAATGGGTCTCACCGAACCGTCTGGTTTCGGTACCACAAACATTTTGGAATAGTAACCCCGGCCTTGTTGAAGGAGGGGTACCTTGATTTCACCTGCTGGAAGTACAGCTTGTGAATTGCCGCCAGTACTACCTCCCTTTCTCCGAGGGCAGCAGGCAAGGCTGATGTGAGGTAACGGCGAGGGGGAGTCGCCTCGAACTCCAGCTTGTATCCCTGTGATACTACTTGCAGAACCTAGGGATCCACCTGTGGGCAAGCCCACTGGTCCCAGAATTTCCCGAGACGCGCCCCCACCGCACCTGTCTCCACCTGTGGAGCCCCAGCATCATGCGGTGGACTCAGATGAAGCGGGGGAAGATTTTTGATCCTGGGAACTGGCTGTCTGGTGCAGCTTTTTCCTTCTTCCCTTGTCTCTGTGCAGAAAGGAAGCGCCTTTGACCCGCTTGCTTTTCTGAAGCCGAAAGGACTGTACCTGAAAATACGGTGCTTTCTTAGGCTGTGAGGAAACCTGAGGTAAAAAAATTTTCTTCCAAGCTGTTGCTGTGGATACGAGGTCCCAGAGACCATCCCCAAACAATTCCTCACCCTTATAAGGCAGAATCTCCATGTGCCTTTTAAAGTCAGCATCACCTGTCCACTACCGGGTCTCTAATACCCTCCTGGCAGAATGGACATTGCATTAATTCTGGATGCCAGCCGGCAAATATCCCTCTGTGCATCCCTCATATATAAGACGTCTTTAAAATGCTCTATGTTAGCAAAATATTATCCCTGTCTAGGGTATTAATATTATCTGACAGGGTATCAGACCACGCTGCAGCAGCACTATTCATGCTGAGGCAATTGCAGGTCTCAGTATAGTACCTGAGTGTGTATATACAGACTTCAGGCTAGCCTCCTGCTTTTTATCAGCAGGCTCCTTCAAAGTGGCCGTATCCTAAGACGGCAGTGCCACCTTTTTTGACAAACGTGTGAGCGCCTTATCCACCCTGGGGGATATCTCCCAACGTGACCTATCCTCTGGCGGGAAAGGGTACGCCATCAGTAACTTTTTAGAAATTACCAGTTTCTTATCGGGGGAACCCACGCTTCTTCACACACTTCATTGACTCATCTGATGGGGGAACAAAACACTGGCTGCTTTTTCTCCCCAAACATAAAACCCCTTTTATGTGGTACGTGGGTTAATGTCATAAATGTGTAACACATTTTTCATTGCCGAGATCATGCAACAGATGTTCCTAGTGAATTGTGTATATGTCTCAACCTTGTCGACACTGGAGTCAGACTCCGTGTCGACATCTGTGTCTGCCATCTGAGGTAACGGGCGTTTTTTGAGCCCCTGATGGTCTTTGAGACGCCTGGGCAGGCGCGGGCTGAGAAGCCGGCTGTCCCACAGCTGTTACGTCATCCAGCCTTTATGTAAGGAGTTGACATTGTCGGTTAATACCTTCCACCTATCCATCCACTCTGGTGTCGGCCCCACAGGGGGCGACATCCCATTTATCGGCCTCTGCTCAGCCTCCACGTAACCTTCCTCATCCAACATGTCGACACAGCCGTACCGACACACCGCGCACACACAGGGAATGCTCTGACTGAGGACAGGACCCCACAAAGTCCTTTGGGGAGACAGAGAGAGAGAGAGAGAGAGAGAGAGAGAGAGAGAGAGAGAGAGAGAGAGAGAGAGAGTATGCCAGCACACACCAGAGCGCTATATAATGCAGGGATTAACACCATAACTGAGTGATTTTTCCCCCAATAGCTGCTTGTATACACATATTGCGCCTAAATTTGGTGCCCCCCCTCTCTTATTAACCCTTTGAGCCTGAAAACTACAGGGGAGAGCCTGGGGAGCTGTCTTCCAGCTGCACTGTGAAGAAAAAATGGCGCCAGTGTGCTGACGGAGATAGCCCCGCCCCTTTTTCGGCTGACTTTCTCCCGCTTTTTTCATGGATTCTGGCAGGGGTAATTTATCACATATATAGCCCTGGGACTATATAATGTGATGATTTGCCAGCCAAGGTGTTTATATTGCCCTCAAGGCGCCCGCACCCAGCGCCCTGCACCCATCAGTGACCGGAGTGTGAGGTGTGCATGAGGAGCAATGGCGCACAGCTGCAGTGCTGTGCGCTACCTTGTTGAAGACGGAAGTCTTCTGCCGCCGATTTTCCGGAACACTTCTTGCTTCTGGCTCTGTAAGGGGGCCGGCGGCGCGGCTCCGGGAACGAACACCAAGGTCGGGTCCTTCGGTCGATCCCTCTGGAGCTAATGGTGTCCAGTAGCCTAAGAAGCCCAAACTACCACCAGTTAGGTAGGTTCGCTTCTTCTCCCTTTAGTCCCTCGCTGCAGTGAGTCTGTTGCCAGCAGATCTCACTGTAAAATAAAAAACCTAAAATATACTTTCTTTCTAGGAGCTCAGGAGAGCCCCTAGTGTGCATCCAGCTCAGCCGGGCACAAGATTCTAACTGAGGTCTGGAGGAGGGTCATAGAGGGAGGAGCCAGTGCACACCAGGTGGTCCTAAAGCTTTCTTTAGTTGTGCCCAGTCTCCTGCGGAGCCGCTATTCCCCATGGTCCTTACAGAGTCCCAGCATCCACTTAGGACGTGTCAAAGTCAGAAAAATATCACGCTGCACGTTGCCATATATGCACTTCATGCGTGTGCACGCTGCATATTTAATCAATATAATGTATTTTATAAGTTAATATTCCCCTGAGTTCAATAGGTATCAGTGGGTCTCAAGATGGCTCTTAGACCTTAGAGATTCCCCTTTGCATGTTAAAAGGGCTTCACATGTTCTTATGCATAGTTAAGCACAGGAATAGTAATTGAAGATTAATTGTATTCCGAATAAATTACACCTAATAGTCAGTTTCTGTCCCGCAGACGGAATACAATAGCCTTTAATTACACTAAGCTTTGAGATTCAATGAGAAGGGCCAACACCTGTGTTTACGAATGGGGCTTGATTTGTCTCCAGAAGAATGATTGCTGGGATGTCATTGTCTCAACTGAAAGTGGACAGTGAGACAGTATTCGCCAAACAATAGCTTCCCACAAGACAGGAATTTGAAACAAGTGCATAACCAAGATCACATGGTCAGCTCTGCTCACTGATACAGCTAGCCTACATGCTGTGAAAGACACACTTCCTGTGGTTGACACACCCCCACAGCTGGAATGCAGGTATGATATATCCACTGGAAATCACAGGGCTCACTGACTCACTCAGAACCAAGCAAGCATCCAGAAGCATGGCTTGCTTATCACCAGGCTCCAAGCGAAAGGCTAAGTATTGTATACTCATGGCTTAATGGCATAGAATAGTTTAAATATGTGTTTGTGGTAAAGTAGTTGTGAAATGATTGACATAGAATAGTTAGTTTGGAGATACAAATGGCTTAAGGTTAATGATGCTTGTGCAGTTGTTTGATTGTTGGGTGTTTGGGATGATACTCTATGAAATCTGTAATGAATTGGAACAGTAGACAATCTGTAGCATAGCATCTCTGGTATACATTTATGGATGGTGATTTATAACAGATTATAGTAGTTTTACATGATGCATCTTGCTAAAGGTTCGAAGTCAAAACATACTTCCTTTTGTTACTGTAGTCATGTGCTTGTAGCAATAGCAGGCTGATACTTGTGGGTACCTGGTGATCTGGTCTTGTGATGGCTCATATGGACAGCATGAGATATGTGGTGCTGATTCTGGAAGGATAGCATAGTCAGCATACCATATGCTCTGGTTATTGAGATACTGTGTTGGCTTGAAATTGTGAAAGGTGATTTAGATGGTTTGGAATTGTAAAATCAGAACATATGCATTGTGTTGAGGCTTGGACATTTTGGAATATAGTGGAGTCTTGTGTCTTCTGCTATGTGATTGTGGTGTAGCAGAGAGTGCCATGTGTTTGGACTTGCAAATCTAAAATGGCTGCTAGCATTCCCTTTTAAATCATATCTTACAGACTTTGGAATCATGGGAGTTTTTCCCAAAATGGAGTCTAGCTTCTGTCCCATGCGGTATTGTAGGGACCATTGTGTTGTTGCTGGGTGTGGTGTATATAGGGACAGCCAGCCTGGGTGAGCTCAATTTTTCTCTCCACAAAGGGTCTCAGCATTGACTAACTGCGCAGCGATTGTTTCTCACATGTGTAAATTCTCTGCAACCATATTGTCTCTTATTTAATGTTATAAGCCATTCTCTCTCTCTCTCTCTCTCCTTCCCCCCTTTAAATGTAATTGTATCTGTATTGTATTTTATGTGTAGTTATCCGGTTAGGTATTTTATGTTATCTTGGTAGTGTATGACTTGTATTGTATTATTCTTTTGCAATTGAACGTTCATTCTCTTCCTTAAAGGTGTTGTGACCTCAGACCGGTATTAGAGTGTTTATTATATTGCTAAAGGGTTCTCAGAGCGTCACATACGCTCATACAGCTTTTAAGCTAACAAGGTTACACTGTGTTGCATTTACACCTTATCCCTGCACAAGGGTTTACAGTATAAGTACATTGTATAAGGTACAGTTATTAAAGTTTAATTCTGTAAGTGTCTGCGACGCCTGTGCTCACACCCTGTGCACAGCGTCTGCTACACTAAGGGCGTACCCTTGCGGTACCTTTTGCGCCAATTGCGTACTGTGTCTCTTAACCTTTTAAAGTGTTTTAAATAGGATAAACATATAGGCTTTGTCAGACGTCAGAGAAATATAATAAAAACTGGCGGGGGCTCTTTATATATACAGTGCCTAGCTGTATATATATCTCTTTTGCCAGAAATGAGGTTTATATTGCTGCCCAGGGCGCCCCCCCTGCGCCCTGCACCCGTACAGTGACTGCCGTGTGTGAGCTGTGTGGGAGCAATGGCGCACAGCTGCACTGCTGTGCGTTACCTCAGTGAAGATCATGAAGTCTTCTGCCGCCTCTGAAGTCTCTTTTTCTTCTCATACTCACCCGGCTTCTATCTTCCGGCTCTGTGAGGAGGACGGCGGCGCGGCTCCGGGATGAACTCCAGGGTGAGACCTGTGTTCTGACTCCCTCTGGAGCTAATGGTGTCCAGTAGCATAAGAAGCAGAGCCTTAAAACTCACAGAAGTAGGTCTGCTTCTCTCCCCTCAGTCCCTCGATGCAGGGAGTCTGTTGCCAGCAGGCTCCCTGAAAATAAAAAAAACCTAACGAATATACTTTGTCAGGAAGCTCAGGAGAGCTCCCTGAAGTGCATCCCATCTCCTCTGGGCAGTTTATCAAACTGAGGTCTGGAGGAGGGGCATAGAGAGAGGAGCCAGTGCACACCCAGATCCAAAGTTTTTCTTAAAGTGCCCATGTCTTCTGCGGAGCCCGTCTATCACCATGGTCCTTACGGAGTCCCAGCATCCTCTAGGACGTTAGAGAGAAAAAACATACAAGCCTGTGGGGGCACTCTTAAAAGAATATACAGATAAAATGAATTACATTTATTGGTGTGCATTAAATGCTATATACAACATAACTCTGAGTAGTAAACATATAGACATAATTAACGTGAAATCCAACCGTGAATGTTAGGTTTAGGCTGCAGGGGGAGAAAGATAGAGATAGGCTGCTGGGAGGGAGAGTTAGGCATTAAGAAGGGAGGGGGGGGGGGGGGGGGGGGGGTAAGTGGTAGACACTATCTGGTAATGCTCCGGCAGGGGAAGGGGGGGGGGATTATTAAGGGTCAGGCTACTTGCCTATCAGGTGTCGGGAGGCTGCTTTCGGTATTCTGAACGCAGCGATCCTGATCCTATCCGCTAGGTAAATATATTCTCAGTAATGTGTGGGAGCAAGAGTAAAGCATAACTTCAAAAAATATATCAGACCTACAACTGATATAAAAGCTTCTGAGTTACATCCAAATTTTCAATTGATTTGTCATTATTTGTCAAACAAAAAATAATAAGATTTTACTTACCGGTAAATCTATTTCTCGTAATCCGTAGTGGATGCTGGGGACTCCGTAAGGACCATGGGGATAGACGGGCTCCGCAGGAGACATGGGCACTTTAAGAAAGAATTTAGGTTCTGGTGTGCACTGGCTCCTCCCTCTATGCACCTCCTCCAGACCTCAGTTAGAGAAACTGTGCCCAGAAGAGCTGACAGTACAAGGAAAGGATTTTGGTAATCCAGGGCAAGATTCATACCAGCCACACCGTATAACAAATGAAAACAACCAGTTAACAGTATGATAAACAACAGAGCATCAAGTCAACCCTGATGAACCATAACATAACCCTTATTGAAGCAATAACTATATACAAGTATTGCATAAGAATTCCGCACTTGGAACGGGCGCCCAGCATCCACTACGGACTACGAGAAACAGATTTACCGGTAAGTAAAATCTTATTTTCTCTAACGTCCTAGTGGATGCTGGGGACTCCGTAAGGACCATGGGGATTATACCAAAGCTACCAAACGGGCGGGAGAGTGCGGATGACTCTGCAGCACCGATTGAGCAAACACAAGGTCCTCCTCAGCCAGGGTTCTTAAACTTGTAGAACTTTGCAAAAGTGTTTGAACCTGACCAAGTAGCCACTCTGCAAAGCTGTAATGCCGAGACCCCTCGGGCAGCCGCCCAAGAAGAGCCCACCGTCCTTAAGGCCCTTAACTGATTTTGGCAGCGGCAATCCAGCCGCAGAATGAGCCTGCTGAATCGTGTTACAGATCCAGCGAGCAATAGTTTGCTTTGAAGCAGGAGCACCAAGCTTGTTGGAAGCATACAGGATAAACAAAGACTCTGTTTTCCTGACCCTAGCCGTTCTGGCTACATAAATCTTCAAAGCCCTGACCACATCAAGTAACTCGGAATCCTCCAAGTCAGTAGTAGCCACAGGCACCACAATAGGTTGGTTTATATGAAAGGATGAAACCACTTTCGGCAGAAATTGTGGACGGGTCCGCAATTCTGCTCTATCCGCATAGAAAACCAAATAGGGGCTTTTATGTGACAAAGCCGCCAACTCTGACACGCCTAGCCGAAGCCAAGGCTAATAGCATGACCACCTTCCACGTGAGATATTTCAACTCCACCGTTTTGAGTGGTTCAAACCAGTGGGATTTCAGGAAACTCAACACCACGTTAAGATCCCAAGGTGCCACTGGAGGCACAAAAAGGGGCTAAATATGCAGCACTCCCTTTACAAACGTCTGAACTTCAGGTAGAGAAGCCAACTCTTTTTGACAGAAAATGGATAGGGTCGAAATCTGGACCTTAATGGAACCCAATTTTAGGCCCAAATTCACTCCGGACTGTAGGAAGTGAAGGAAACGGCCCAGCTGGAATTCATCCGTAGGAGCATTCCTGGCCTCACACCAAGCAACATATTTTCGCCATATACGGTGATAATGTTGAGCTGTAACGTCCTTCCTAGCCTTTATCAGCGTAGGAATGACCTCATCCGAAATTCCTCTCTCTGCTAGGATCCGGCGTTAAACCGCCATGCCGTCAAATGCAGCCGCGGTAAGTCTTGGAACAGACAGGGCCCCTGTTGCAACAAGTCCTGTCTTCGAGGAAGAGGCCACGGGTCCTCTGTGAGCATTTCTTGCAGATCTGGATACCAAGTCCTTCTTGGCCAATCTGGAACAATGAGTATTGTTCTCACTCCTCTTTTTCTTATTATCCTCAGCAATTTGGGTATGAGAGGAAGAGGAAAAAAATAAAGAATTTACTTACCGATAATTCTATTTCTCGTAGTCCGTAGTGGATGCTGGGGACTCCGTAAGGACCATGGGGAATAGCGGCTCCGCAGGAGACTGGGCACAAAAGTAAAGCTTTAGAACTACCTGGTGTGCACTGGCTCCTCCCCCTATGACCCTCCTCCAAGCCTCAGTTAGGATACTGTGCCCGGACGAGCGTACACAATAAGGAAGGATTTTGAATCCCGGGTAAGACTCATACCAGCCACACCAATCACACCGTATAACTCGTGATCTAAACCCAGTTAACAGCATGATAACAGAGGAGCCTCTAGAAAAGATGGCTCACTACAGCAATAACCCGAATTTTTGGTAACAATAACTATGTACCAGTATTGCAGACAATCCGCACTTGGGATGGGCGCCCAGCATCCACTACGGACTACGAGAAATAGAATTATCGGTAAGTAAATTCTTATTTTCTCTGACGTCCTAAGTGGATGCTGGGGACTCCGTAAAGACCATGGGGATTATACCAAAGCTCCCAAACGGGCAGGAGAGTGCGGATGACTCTGCAGCACCAAATGAGAGAACTCCAGGTCCTCCTCAGCCAGGGTATCAATTTTGTAGAATTTTACAAACGTATTTGCTCCTGACCAAGTAGCTGCTCGGCAAAGTTGTAAAGCCGAGACCCCTCGGGCAGCCGCCCAAGATGAGCCCATCTTCCTTGTGGAGTGGGCATTTACAGATTTTTGGCTGTGGCAGGCCTGCCACAGAATGTGCAAGCTGAATTGTACTACAAATCCAACGAGCAATAGTCTGCTTAGAAGCAGGAGCACCCAGCTTGTTGGGTGCATACAGGATAAACAGCGAGTCAGATTTTCTGACTCCAGCCGTCCTGGAAACATTTTCAGGGCCCTGATAACGTCTAGCAACTTGGAGTCCTCCAAGTCCCTAGTAGCCGCAGGCACCACAATAGGTTGGTTCAGGTGAAACGCTGAAACCACCTTAGGGAGAAACTGAGGACGAGTCCTCAATTCCGCCCTGTCCGAATGGAAAATCAGATAAGGGCTTTTACAGGATAAAGCCGCCAATTCTGACACGCGCCTGGCCCAGGCCAGGGCCAACAGCATGACCACTTTCCATGTGAGATATTTTAACTCCACAGATTTAAGTGGTTCAAACCTTTTTTGGAACCCAAAAACTACATTGAGATCTCAAGGTGCCACTGGAGGCACAAAAGGAGGCTGTATATGCAGTACCCCTTTTACAACGTCTGAACTTCAGGGACTGAAGCTAGTTCTTTTTGGAAGAAAATTGACAGGGCCGAAATTTGAACCTTAATGGACCCCAATTTCAGGCCCATAGACACTCCTGTTTGCAGGAAATGTAGGAATCGACCCAGTTGAATTTCCTCCGTCGGGCCTTACTGGCCTCGCACCACGCAACATATTTTCGCCAAATGCGGTGATAATGTTTTGCGGTTACATCCTTCCTGGCTTTGATCAGGATAGGGATGACTTCATCCGGAATGCCTTTTTTCCTTCAGGATCCGGCGTTCAACTGCCATGCCGTCAAACGCAGCCGCGGTAAGTCTTGGAACAGACAGGGTCCTTGCTGGAGCAGGTCCCTTCTTAGAGGTAGAGGCCACGGATCCTCCGTGAGCATCTCTTGAAGTTCCGGTTACCAAGTCCTTCTTGGCCAATCCGGAGCCACGAATATAGTGCTTACTCCTCTCCATCTTATCAATCTCAGTACCTTGGGTATGAGAGGCAGAGGAGGGAACACATACACTGACTGGTACACCCACGGTGTTACCAGAGCGTCTACAGCTATTGCCTGAGGGTCCCTTGACCTGGCGCAATACCTGTCGAGTTTTTCCCAACGGTTTATAATCATGTGTTAGACTTCTGGGTGAAGTCCCCACTCTCCCGGGTGGAGGTCGTGTCTGCTGAGGAAGTCTGCTTCCCAGTTGTCCACTCCCGGAATTGCTGACAGTGCTATCACATGATTTTCCGCCCAGCGAAGAATCCTTGCAGCTTCTGCCATTGCCCTCCTGCTTCTTGTGCCACCCTGTCTGTTTACGTGGGTGACTGCCGTGATGTTGTCCGACTGGATCAACACCGGCTGACCTTGAAGCAGAGGTCTTGCTAAGCTTAGAGCATTGTAAATGGCCCTTAGCTTCAGGATATTTATGTGAAGTGATGTCTCCAGGCTTGACCATAAGCCCTGGAAATTCCTTCCCCGTGTGACTGCTCCCCAGCCTCGCAGGCTGGCATCAGTGGTCACCAGGACCCAGTCCTGAATGCCGAATCTGCGGCCCTCTAGAAGATGAGCACTCTGCAACCAACACAGGAGGGACACCCTTGTTCTTGGTGACAGGGTTATCCGCTGATGCATCTGAAGATGCGACCCGGACCATTTGTCCAGCAGGTCCCACTGGAAAGTTCTTGCGTGGAATCTGCCGAATGGGTTTGCTTCGTAGGAAGCCACCATTTTACCCAGAACCCTTGTGCATTGATGCAGAGACTTGGCTCGGTTTTAGGAGGTTCCTGACTAGCTCGGATAACTCCCTGGCTTTCTCCTCCGGGAGGAACACCTTTTTCTGGACTGTGTCCAGGATCATCCCTAGGAACAGAAGACAAGTCGTCGGAACCAGCTGCGATTTTGGAATATTGAGAATCCAATCGTGCTGCCGCAACACTACCTGAGATAGTGCTACACCGACCTCCAACTGTTCCCTGGATCTTACCCTTATCAGGGAATCGTCCAAGTAAGGGATAACTAAAATTCCCTTCCTTCGAAGGAATATCATCATTTCGGCCATTACCTTGGTAAAGACCCGGGGTGCCGTGGACCATCCATACGGCAGCGTCTGAACTGATAGTGACAGTTCTGTACCATAAACCTGAGGTACCCTTGGTGAGAAGGGTAAATTTGGACATGAAGGTAAGCATCCTCGATGTCCCGAGACATCATGTAGTCCCCTTCTTCCAGGTTCGCAATCACTGCTCTGAGTGACTCAATCTTGAATTTGAACCTCTGTATGTAAGTGTTCAAAGATTTTAGATTTAGAATCGGTCTCACCGAGCCGTCCGGCTTCGGTACCACAACAGTGTGGAATAATACCCCGTTCCCTGTTGCAGGAGGGGTACCTTGATTATCACCTGCTGGGAATACAGCTTGTGAATGGCTTCCAAAACTGTCTCCCTGTCAGAAGGAGACATCGGTAAAGCCGACTTTAGGAAACGGCGAGGGGGAGACGTCTCGAATTCCAATTTGTACCCCTGAGATATCACCTGAAGGATCCAGGGGTCTACTTGCGAGTGAGCCCACTGCGCGCTGAAATTCATTGAGACGGGCCCCCCACCGTGCCTGATTCTGCTTGTAAAGCCCCAGCGTCATACTGAGGGCTTGGCAGAGGCGGGAGAGGGTTTCTGTTCCTGGGAACTGGCTGATTTCTGCAGCCTTTTTCCTCTCCCTCTGTCACGGGGCAGAAATGAGGAACCTTTTGCCCGCTTGTCCACGAAAAGACTGCGCCTGATAATACGGCGTCTTCTCATGTTCCAAATGCCGTTTGAAAACCGCATCACCTGACCACTGTCGTGTCCATAACCCTCTACTGGTAGAAATGGACAACGCACTTAGACTTGATGCCAGTCAGCAAATATTCCGCTGTGCATCACGCATATATAGAAATGCATCTTTTAAATGCTCTATAGGCAAAAATATACTGTCCCTATCTAGGGTATCAATATTTTCAGTCAGGGAATCCGACCACGCCAACCCAGCACTGCACATCCAGGCTGAGGCGATTGCTGGTCGCAGTATAACACCAGTATGTGTGTAAATACATTTTAGGATACCCTCCTGCTTTCTATCAGCAGGATCCTTAAGGGCGGCCATCTCAGGAGAGGGTAGAGCCCTTACAAGCGTGTGAGCGCTTTATCCACCCTAGGGGGTGTTTCCCAACGCACCCTAACCTCTGGCGGGAAAGGATATAATGCCAATAACATTTTAGAAATTATCAGTTGTTATCGGGGGAAACCCACGCATCATCACACACCTCATTTAATTTCTCAGATTCAGGAAACTACAGGTAGTTTTTCCTCACCGAACATAATACCCCTTTTTGGTGGTACTCGTATTATCAGAAATGTGTAAAACATTTTTTATTGCCTCCATCATGTAACGTGTGGCCCTACTGGAAGTCACATTTGTCTCTTCACCGTCGATACTGGAGTCAGTATCCGTGTCGGCGTCTATATCTGCCATCTGAGGTAACGGGCGCTTTAGAGCCCCTGACGGCCTATGAGACGTCTGGACAGGCACAAGCTGAGTAGCCGGCTGTCTCATGTCAACCACTGTCTTTTATACAGAGCTGACACTGTCACGTAATTTCTTCCAACAGTTCATCCACTCAGGTGTCGACCCCCTAGGGGGTGACATCACTATTACAGGCAATCTGCTCCGTCTCCACATCATTTTTCTCCTCATACATGTCGACACAAACGTACCGACATACAGCACACACACAGGGAATGCTCCGATAGAGGACAGGACCCCACTAGCCCTTTGGGGAGACAGAGGGAGAGTTTGCCAGCACACACCAGAGCGCTATATATAATATATATATATATATATATATATATATATATATATATATACACACAGGGATAACCTTATATAAGTGTTTTTCCCCTTATAGCTGCTGTATCTTTAATACTGCGCGTAATTAGTGCCCCCCCTCTCTTTTTTAACCCTTTCTGTAGTGTAGTGACTGCAGGGGAGAGCCAGGGAGCTTCCCTCCAACGGAGCTGTGAGGGAAAATGGCGCCAGTGTGCTGAGGAGATAAGGCCGCCGATAAGGGGGCGGAGCCTATCTCCCGTTTTTCTATGTATTCTGGCAGGGGTTAAATGCATCCATATAGCCCAGGAGCTATATGTGATGCATTTTTTGCCATCCAAGGTGTTTTTATTGCGTCTCAGGGCGCCCCCCCCCAGCGCCCTGCACCCTCAGTGACCGGAGTGTGAAGTGTGCTGAGAGCGATGGCGCACAGCTGCAGTGCGCTACCTTGTTGAAGACAGGACGTCTTCTGCCGCCGATTTTCCGGACCTCTTCTGTCTTCTGGCTCTGTAAGGGGGCCGGCGGCGCGGCTCTGGGACCCATACATGGCTGGGCCTGTGATCGTCCCTCTGGAGCTAATGTCCAGTAGCCTAAGAAGCCCAATCCACTCTGCACGCAGGTGAGTTCGCTTCTTCTCCCCTTAGTCCCTCGATGCAGTGAGCCTGTTGCCAGCAGGTCTCACTGAAAATAAAAAAACTAAAACTAAACTTTTCACTAAGCAGCTCAGGAGAGCCACCTAGTGTGCACCCTTCTCGTTCGGGCACAAAATATTAACTGGGGCTTGGAGGAGGGTCATAGGGGGAGGAGCCAGTGCACACCAGGTAGTTCTAAAGCTTTACTTTTGTGCCCAGTCTCCTGCGGAGCCGCTATTCCCCATGGTCCTTACAGAGTCCCCAGCATCCACTTAGGACGTTAGAGAAAATAAGAATTTACTTACCGATAATTCTATTTCTCGGAGTCCGTAGTGGATGCTGGGGTTCCTGAAAGGACCATGGGGAATAGCGGCTCCGCAGGAGACAGGGCACAAAAAAGTAAAGCTTTTACCAGATCAGGTGGTGTGCACTGGCTCCTCCCCCTATGACCCTCCTCCAGACTCCAGTTAGGTACTGTGCCCGGACGAGCGTACACAATAAGGGAGGCAATTTGAATCCCGGGTAAGACTCATACCAGCCACACCAATCACACCGTACAACTTGTGATCTAAACCCAGTTAACAGTATGATAACAGAAAGAGCCTCTTAAAGATGGCTCCTTAACAATATAACCCGAATTTGTTAACAATAACTATGTACAGTATTGCAGATAATCCGCACTTGGGATGGGCGCCCAGCATCCACTACGGACTCCGAGAAATAGAATTATCGGTAAGTAAATTCTTATTTTCTCTATCGTCCTAAGTGGATGCTGGGGTTCCTGAAAGGACCATGGGGATTATACCAAAGCTCCCAAACGGGCGGGAGAGTGCGGATGACTCTGCAGCACCGAATGAGAGAATTCCAAGTCCTCTTTTGCCAGGGTATCAAATTTGTAGAATTTTACAAACGTGTTTTCCCCCGACCACGTAGCTGCTCGGCAGAATTGTAATGCCGAGACCCCTCGGGCAGCCGCCCAAGATGAGCCCACCTTCCTTGTGGAATGGGCCTTAACAGATTTAGGCTGTGGCAGGCCTGCCACAGAATGAGCAAGTTGAATTGTGTTACAAATCCAACGAGCAATCGTCTGCTTAGAAGCAGGGGCACCCAACTTGTTGGGTGCATATAGTATCAACAGCGAGTCAGATTTTCTGACTTCAGCCGTCCTTGAAATGTATATTTTTAAGGCTCTGACAACGTCCAACAACTTGGAGTCCTCCAAGTCGCCAGTGGCCGCAGGCACCACAATAGGTTGGTTCAGGTGAAACGCTGATACCACCTTAGGGAGAAAATGCGGACGAGTCCTCAGTTCTGCCCTATCCGAATGGAAGATTAGATAAGTGCTTTTATAAGATAAAGCCGCCAATTCAGATACTCTCCTGGCGGAAGCCAGGGCCAGTAACATAGTCACTTTCCATGTGAGATATTTAAAATCCACCTTTTTCAATGGTTCAAACCAATGGGATTTGAGGAAATCTAAAACTACATTTAGATCCCACGGTGCCACCGGAGGCACCACAGGAGGCTGTATATGCAGTACTCCTTTAACAAAAGTCTGTACCTCAGGAACTGAGGCCAATTCTTTTTGGAAGAATATTGACAGGGCCGAAATTTGAACCTTAATAGATCTCAATTTGAGACCCCTAGACAATCCTGATTGTAGGAAATGTAGGAAACGACCCAGTTGAAATTCCTCCGTCGGAACACTCCGATCCTCGCACCACGCGACATATTTTCGCCAAATGCGGTGATAATGTTTCGCGGTGACTTCCTTCCTTGCCTTAATCAAGGTAGGAATGACTTCTTCTGGAATGCCTTTCCCTTTTAGGATCTGGCGTTCAACCGCCATGCCGTCAAACGCAGCCGCGGTAAGTCTTGAAAGAGACAGGGACCCTGTTGTAGCAGGTCCCTTCTCAGAAGTAGAGGGCACGGGTCGTCCGTGACCAACTCTTGAAGTTCCGGGTACCAAGTCCTTCTTGGCCAATCCGGAGCCACTAGTATTTCTTACTCCTCCTCACCGTATAATCTTCAATACCTTTGGTATGAGAGGCAGAGGAGGAAACACATATACTGATTTGTACACCCAAGGTGTTACCAGTGCGTCCACAGCTATTGCCTGTGGATCTCTTGACCTGGCGCAATACTTGTCCAGTTTCTTGTTGAGGCGAGACGCCATCATGTCTACCATTGGTCTTTCCCAACAGTTTATTAGCATGTGGAAGACTTCTGGATGAAGACCCCCCTCTCCCGGGTGTATATCGTGTCTGCTGAGGAAGTCTGCTTCCCAGTTGTCCACGCCCGGGAAGAACACTGCTGACAGTGCTATTACGTGATTCTCCGCCCAGCGAAGAATCTTGGCAGCTTCTGCCATTGCACTCCTGCTTCTTGTGCCGCCCTGTCTGTTTACATGGGCGACCGCCGTGATGTTGTCCGACTGAATCAACACCGGTTTTCCTTGCAGGAGTGGTTCCGCCTGGCTTAGAGCATTTTAGATTGCTCTTAGTACCAGAATGTTTATGTGAATAGACTTTTCCAGGTTCGTCCATACCCCCTGGAAGTTTCTTCCTTGTGTGACTGCTCCCCAACCTCTCAGGCTGGCGTCCGTGGTCACCAGGATCAAATCCTGTATGCCGAATCTGCGGCCCTCCAATAGATGAGCCTTTTGCAACCACCACAGAAGATATACCCTTGTCCTTGGCGACAGGGTTATTCGCAGGTGCATCTGAGGATGCGACCCTGACCATTTGTCCAACAGATCCCTTTGGAAAATTCTTGCATGGAATCTGCCGAATGGAATTGCTTCGTAAAAAGCCACCATTTTTCCCAGGACTCTTGTGCATTGATGTACAGACACCTTTCCTGGTTTTAGGAGGTTCCTGACAGGTCGGATAACTCCTTGGCTTTTTCCTCGGGAAGAAAAACCTTTTTCTGAACCGTGTCCAGAATCATCCCTAGGAACAGCAGACGTATCGTCGGAAAACAGCTGCGATTCTTGGAATATTTAGAATCCAGTCGTGCCGTCGAAGAACTACTTTAGATAGTGCTCTTCCGACCTCCAACTGTTCTCTGGAACTTGCCCTTTTTAGGTCGTGCAAGTAAGGGATAATTTAGATGCCTTTTTTCTTTGAAGAAACATCTTTTCGGCCATTACCTTGGTAAAAAGGCCCGGGGTGCCGTGGATAATTCAAACGGCATCGTCTGAAACTGATATTGACAGTTCTGTACCACGAACCAGAGGTACCCTTGATGAGAAGGACAAATTTTGGACATGGAGGTAATCCTTGATGTCCAGGGACACCATATAGTCCCCTTTTTTCCGGTTCGCTATCACTGCTCTGAGTGACTTTATCTCGATTTGAACCTTTTATGTAAGTGTTCAAAACATTTTAGATTTAGACTATGTGTCACCAAGCCGTCTGGCTTCAGTACCACAATATAGTGTGGAAAAATAATACCCTTTTCCTTGTCGTAGGAGGGGTACTTTGATTATCACCTGCTGGATATACAGCTTGTGAATTGTTTCCAATGCTGCCTCCCTGTCGGAGGGAGCCGTTGGTAAAGCAGACTTCAGGAAGCTGCGAGGAGAAGATGTCTCGACTCTCCAATCTTTACCCCTGGGATAATACTCGTACGATCTAGGGGTCAACTTGCGAGTGATCCCACTGCGCCCTGAGACTCTTGAGACTACCCCCCCACCTTGAGTCCGCTTGCACGGCCCCAGCGTCATGCTGAGGACTTGGCAGACGCGGTGGAGGGCTTCTTTTCCTGGGAAAGGGCTGCCTGCTGCAGTCTACTTCCCTTACCTCTATGTCTGGGCAGATATGACTGGCCTTTTGCCTGCATGCCCTCATGGGAAAGGAAAGATTGAGGCTGAAAAGACGGTGTCTTTTTTAGCTGAGATGTAACTTGGGGTAAAAAAGGTTGGATTTCCCAGCTGTTGCTGTGGTCCCCAGGTCCGATGGACCGACCCCCAAATAACTCCTTCCCTTTATACAGCAATACTTCCATCTGCCGTATGGGATCTGCATCACCTGACCACTGTCGTGTCCCTGACATCTTCTGGGAGATATGGACAACGCACTTATCTTGATGCCAGAGAGCAAATATCCCTCTGTGCATCTCACATACATATATATAGAATGCATCCTATTAAATGCTCTACATGAATAAAATATTTTCAGTCAGGGAATCCGACCAAGCCAACCCAGCACTGCATCTCCAGGCTGATGGCGATCGCTGGTCGCAGTATAACCACCGTATGTGTGTATATACTTTTTAGGATATTTTTCCAGCTTCCTATCAGCTGGCTCCTTGAGGGCGGCCGTATCTGGAGACGGTAACGCCACTTGATAAGCGTGTGAGCGCCTTATCACCCTAAGGGGTGTTTCCCAACGTACCCTAATTTCTGGCGGGAAAAGGGTATAACGCCAATATTTGCTATCGGGGTAACCCTACGCATCATCACACACTTCATTTTATTTTATCTGATTCAGGAAAAACTACAGGTAGTTTTTTCACTCCCACATAATACCCTTTCTTGTGGTACTTGTAGTATCAGAAACACGTAACACCTCCTTCATTGCCCTTAACGTGTGGCCCTAATGAGAAATACGTTTGTTTATTCACCGTCGACACTGTATTCAGTGTCCGTGTCTGTGTCTGTGTCGACCGACTGAGGTAAATGGGCGTTTTTAAAACCCCTGACGGTGTTTCTGAGACGCCTGGACCGGTCCTAATAGATTGTCGGCCGTCTCATGTCGTCAACCGACCTTGCAGCGTGTTGACATTCTCACGTAATTCTCTAAATAAGCCATCCATTCCGGTGTCGACTCCCTAGAGAGTGACATCACCATTACAGGCAATTTCTCCGCCTCCTCACCAACATCGTCCTCATACATGTCGACACACACGTACCGACACACAGCACACACACCGGGAATGCTCTGACAGAGGACAGGACCCACTAGCCCTTTGGGGAGACAGAGGGAGAGTCTGCCAGCACACACCAAAAACGCTATAATTATATAGGGACAACCTTATATAAGTGTTTCTCCCTTATAGCATCTTTTATATATATACAATATCGCCAAAATCAGTGCCCCCCCTCTCTGTTTTAACCCTGTTTCTGTAGTGCAGTGCAGGGGAGAGCCTGGGAGCCTTCTCTCCAGCTTTTCTGTGAGAGAAAATGGCGCTGTGTGCTGAGGAGATAGGCCCCGCCCCTTTTTCGGCGGCCTCGTCTCCCGCTATTTTTGAAGTTAGGCAGGGGTTAAATATCTCCATATAGCCTCTGTGGGCTATATGTGAGGTATTTTTTGCCTCTAATAAGGTTTTTATTTGCCTCTCAGAGCGCCCCCCCCAGCGCTCTGCACCCTCAGTGACTGTTGTGTGAAGTGTGCTGAGAGGAAAATGGCGCACAGCTGCAGTGCTGTGCGCTACCTTTATGAAGACTCAGGAGTCTTCAGCCGCCGATTTTGGACCTCTTCTCTCTTCAGCGTCTGCAAGGGGGCCGGCGGCGCGGCTCCGGTGACCATCCAGGCTGTACCTGTGATCGTCCCTCTGGAGCTAGTGTCCAGTAGCCAAGCAGCAAATCCACTCTGCACGCAGGTGAGTTCACTACTTCTCCCCTAAGTCCCTCGTTGCAGTGATCCTGTTGCCAGCAGGACTCACTGTAAAGTAAAAAACCTAAGCTAAACTTTCTCTAAGCAGCTCTTTAGGAGAGCCACCTAGATTGCACCCTTCTCGTTCGGGCACAAAATCTAACAGGAGTCTGGAGGAGGGTCATAGGGGGAGGAGCCAGTGCACACCACCTGATCTGGTAAAAGCTTTACTTTTTTGTGCCCTGTCTCCTGCGGAGCCGCTATTCCCCATGGTCCTTTCAGGAACCCCAGCATCCACTTAGGACGATAGAGAAATTATGATTAATTGTAATTGTTTTGGGTTTTCTCCTCCTAGGATGGTAAAATTAGATTGGAAATGCGCACAAGCATGCTAAACATGGCGATAGAATTTTTATCACCACTTAGGATTTAATATACAAATATTTTCACATTCACTATAACCGTGCTTTACAACAGACAAGCAAGCCTTACCTTTTCTTTGTCCTTTTGAAGTTGTTTCTGAAGCTTTTTCACTTTACTCTTTGAATGCTTCAGCTTCTCACGAACATCAACATCTTGCAAGTCTAACTGAGTAAATTTCTCTCTATTATCTTCAATAAATTTGGTGATTTTATGGATTTGCCTTAAAAAAAAAAAAAAATTAAATAAAAAAAAGAAAAAAAAATGCTGTAAATTTCTGGAATGTAGGCATCACAGTGCCCATGAAACAACTATATCTTTACTTTTCAAAGTCTTTCAAAGCTTTGTTCTTTTCTTTCATTTCTTCAGACAACAATTTACTTTTCTCAGTAATCTCTTTTGTATCTTCTTGAATCTTTTTCTTTTGCGCATCCATATCTTGAGTACGTTTCTGCAAGTCGTGTCTACGATTGGGACAACCAGAATTTTTTTTTAAAAAATGTAAAATTAAATTATATTATTTTAACATCTCCAAATAAATAGCTTTTGTTTTTTTAAATAAAAAATTCAAAGACCACTATAAAAAGTAGGTCACTGTTTCTACCATTGTTAAATATAGGGCACAACTTTTTTTTATGCCACCGCCCCTATGACTTTCTTACATGTAATATTGACAGATCTGATTCTTCTTCTTAAAAGTTTCATTTTCCACAGTAAGAAATTCAATAGCCTTATTTTTTTCTCCTTCTAATGCATCCTTCTCTTTTTCCACAAGTTTCACTCTATTAAGCTGCACAAAAAAAAAAAAATTCCATAGTAAATATCTGAAACAGACAAATTAATGTCATGTTTTTAAACCAGTCTGTAAAACAGTCTGTGGTAGCTATTACACTTTTCATATATTACTAGACATGTAATAGATAATATTCAGAAGTCATGCAAATGTAATCCTTTGCTTAGTTTCTTTAAATCCATGGTGACTATTGCACTTCCCTTAAGAACAAGTATGTATTTTGACGATGGGCCATTGCATATCACATCAAATGTTTGTAAGAAGACCCAGTTATATTTTTATGAAAACCTGAAAGAGAGCTATAATTTAACTTGTCAATCTGTCGAAAACTTTTGGGAGAGATTCAATTGTTTACAGCGCCGGAAGCCAGTAGGTGACGTATAACGGAGATAATAAATTGCTCCCGAATGGAGAAACAATCAGCTGCTGGTGCCTGCATCTCTGCTTGCACCCCCCAGGGGTGGCAAGCTGAAATGAGCAAAGTAACCTGTTTGGGGGCTCAAACGGGACTTTTCGCATTGCACCCATTACTTTGGTAGGGTTTAGCTGCTTTATGCAGCAAAACCTGAACTCTAGCCGCAATAATCTTGATACAAAAAAAAGTTAAATATAATATTGCCCCCCTCCCCCAATTAGATGGGAGATCAGGAGCAATAAACAGTTGAATCTCACCCAAAAGAAGCACCTAAAGAGTATTATTTATTTATTTAGTGTGACATTTTTAATAGTTTTCATGGAATGTCCCCAATGCAGTTTGTGATCGAATATAATAATAGGAGGGTGTAAGAGCTGATAAAAGGTATAAATATTCCAATATTAATAAAGACCACAGCAGTGTGGAGCTCATTAAGTAGATGTTAAAGTGCCAACAAGATGGTAATAAGACATGGTATTACGCACTGAACAATAGGTGATAGCTCCAGTAAGTAACAGAAAATTAATGAGTAGTAGTGTAAAATATTCTGGTCACTGGGAAATCTTTGGAAACAAAATAAATAAAATTATATATATATATATAAATAATGTATGTATGTATGTATGTATGTATGTATGTATGTATTGAATACTTTTATATAAATATATTAAAAAAATTTAAAGTATTCAACAATCACAGTGAATAACAAATGGCTGACAATCAAAATGCAGACATCAGATATTTACACTAAATATTGCGGACAATTGGTAAGTCCAATGTGGTTTTCTTAATTATTACATATCCGAACCAGAATATTCGGATATAAGAACATCGGATATATTAAAAAATGATTTTAAAGTGATTTGTGGTCAAATTCTGGAAGATATCATTGGGTTCAGCTCCCTTAGACACCACCCCTTTTCTCTGTATATATATATATATATATATATATATATATATATATATTGAAGGAGTGCTGGTTTATTCTACAACATAAGCCCCAGTTGGAGCCTCATGGTGTGGTAGTATCATTTATATATATATATATATATATATATATATATATATATATATATATATATATATATATATATATATATATATATATATATATATATATATATATATACACACATATACATACACACACACTAATATATATATATATATATATATATATATATATATATATATATATATATACATATATACACACACATATATACATATATATATATATATACACATACACACACACACATATATTCTACATACTTGTTCCTCAACATGAAAAACCACCGAAATGAAAGTCCACTGAGTTTATATATACAAATATGGGGTCTAAAGAGCTTCCAACATTGCTCTTAAATAAACGAATAGAAACACTTACCTTTTCCCCTCTCTGCTGATTTAGAGCTTCAACTCTGCGACACAGAATTTCAATTGGTTCTTTTAGTCTCTCTGAACCAATAATATCTTCTAAATATTCCAGCATTCCTTCATCATGCTCGGTTTGTCCTTTAGGCTTCATCATAGCAATCTGTTCAACTTCACCCTACAATAATATTTGAAAATCAAGAAACTCATCAACTTTATTAGAACTAAACTGTATGTGTGTATACAATTTTTTTTATATTTCTGTTGTACACATTACTCAATCTTAAAATTCGACATAACAGCTGTTTACGTATAAAAAAAAATGTTAAGTGGTTGCTCTGAAAGCTACCATACTGTACATCTGATATACTGTGCTACTGTATGGATGCATTTAAAAACCACAAGATAAGCTAATTATCTGAATTAAGTAAATATAATTGATACACTCACTATATTATAGATATCCATTTACATACAGGGTGGCTCAAAGGCAGGTGTAAGTAAATATTTATATGATGTTTATATACAAGTATTTACATTTACACCCGAAATAGAAACAAATAAATTCCAAACGCAATGATGATTAAAATGCCAGAATTCATGTTAATATGCGATTTCTTTTGTGGCACAAGTAGAATACAGTAGCTTAAACAAAAAAACAAAAAACAAAAACACACTACTTCACTTCTTACAATAAAACCTTGGCATGCATATTTCACCTAAACAATAGTTTCATAGGCATTTATGGTTATAGCTTAATCTTCTTTTCAACATACTAGCTACTACACATTTTAGTTTAGATTTCTTGACTCCCTCCTCCTCTGCACAACGTTGACATTTGATGTTTATAGTTATTCTGTTGTACTTTGATACAATAAAATATTTACAAAAAAAAAAAAACAGTATTACAAGCTTATCACAATTCTGTCCATTTCATACGTAGGGGGCCTATTTAGCAAGCAAATATATGGGCTTAGCCTTAAATCATGCAGAAATGAAATTTTCTGTATTTTTTCTTTTTAGTATCATACCTATGTAAGAAAAGCTCAACAGTGAAGTTAACTCAATTATATTCTCTGTTAATGCCTACATAATCGCATTGTAGAGAGCAAAGCATTATTCTCTACAGAAGTTAATGCTCTCTGCTTCGCAGCAAACAGAAAAACGTTAAGCAAATCTTTAAATAAGTTACCTTTAATAACGTCACCTGAATGTGGTGTTATATGAAGATAATCCTCATCACTTGCAAAAAACTGCAGGGATACATGGATCTTTCCCCATCAGTCCCTGCAGGCCACAGCAAACCCCACCCCCCCTCTCATTTGGCAGTTATTTGGACAGTGTTCCCAGCAGGGAAAGGGGGAATGGGGGGGGGGGGGGGGGGAGAATGATGGTGTTAAGGTTAGGCTAATGCTCCATCACCGAAAGCACAATGGGCTGTATCAGATGTTCTCAAGACACCCCAATGGTCCAGGTTTTAGGTATATCCATGGCTCAGCAGATGGTTAAATCACATTGGCTGAGGTGCTAATTAATACCTCATTTACACCAACCAGCATATAACACGGGTTATTGCACATGAAAGCGCACAATACGTGTTGCTGGTTGGTGTAAAAGGGCCAAGTTGGAATATTCCGGCTCAAGTGACCCGGTATTCCAACTCGGGTATCTTGCAGGGTTGAACACGGTTCATCCCAGCAAGCTGTGCAGTGTAAACATAAGCCGGGTCGATGTGACCCGGCTCCTGTTCACAGTGAATGGAAGGGCAGCGCCCTGCCCACAGTTCAACCTATAATCATACTAGTAATTCCGCTAGGATGCGGGAAGGTGCATGGGGCAGCATGTGCGCGCTCGAAAAGGGGACATGGCCCCACCGGCATCACTAGTGGAGCGGCCCTCATCAATGTTACAAATACGGGCGTGCCCAGCAGTCTACATCACCAATGGGGGTGTGCCCAGCACGCTTCCCTCAAGCTCTCCATTTAATATGAATACACACATACAAACACTGAAGAGACGGTGCATCAGGATGCACATAAGCCTAACATGAAGTCTGAGCATACTCAATACTACATAGAGCAGGACAGTGTTTTCAGACAAATAGAAAGAATGCTGATACAGACTTCACAGGTATAGCGTGTTAATGCAAGCAAAGTCACTGAAATTATTAATAGAAAATGATAATATTGGTGGAAAATATTTGAGCCAAACATGCCCTACTGCAATTTTAAAAAAAAGACTATTGAATCTTTTTTTTCTAGTGTTATTCAGTGCATTTAAATTATTTTGTCACTGAGAAACCGCAATATTCACAATGTGAAACATACAATTATGTTCATTATCAGACTACACTGCAAGCAAAAGGAAAGGACCGATGTCAAAGGGAACCTGGAACAAAAGGAGGGTAAAAAGCAATTTTGTCGATATTAAGGGGAAGATGTACTAAGCCTTGGAGAGAGATACAACCAACCTATCCTTTTTCAAACACAGCCAGTAACATTGTGGTTAGGAGAGAATTAGCTGGTACTTATCACTCTCCAAAGATTAGTACATTTCTCCCTATGAAAGGGAAGAAATTAAGCCATTGTATGATAAACATTTAAGATAATGGCCGGGATATAATGAAGTCCGAGTTTGGCAGTTGTGTGGTATGCTGGCCGAACGGGGGTTTTTTTTGTTTGTTTTTTTAAAGGGGCAATCATTTACAAGGTATGGTTTAGCCTTGTAAATGATTGCCACTTTAAATAGAAAGTTAGTTTGGCCGGAATCGTGCACAGCCCCCGAACTCTGTCTTCATTACATCCCGCCCAACGTTCTGGATAAAATAGTGGCCCTAATATAAAACAAAATATCTACTAGTAACTGTCAGACAACGTATTTGGAACATCAGCACATGATCATCATCAATGGTAATTTTGTAGATGGCAAATTATACATTCTACAAATTCTATAAATTCTACAGCGCATCATACTACCTCCATATTCTTTGCTTTTAATAGATATTACATTTCTAAGTCTTTGTTTTTTAGCCATGTATTTCTATAAGACAGAGTTGCTTTCTTTTGTTGTCCTAGAACACAACACAATAGAAATTTGTGCTCTGTATACAACTGTATCCAATCCAAAGAGCACAACCGTTGTATTTAAAGTAACAAAAACAAACAATCTGACAAAAAACAAAAAAAATACATGGGGCAGGGGGCTTCTACTTAAATATTGCAGAAAGTAAATAAACTAATAGTTATCTGAGGGGATGTAGTTGTGTGACCGGCGTCACAATACTGACCCCTCAAATTCCCGTCAGTCAGCTTGCCAACTAACAAGAACTATTTCCACTCGTGGGTGTTCACGACAACCACAGAGTAAGATTAGAACCTGTGGAGAGCTCAGCGAGCCCGCAAGGGGCTTCATTGCGCTTGCCCCCTTTGCATTCTAAACCACAGGATCCCAGCATCGCTATGGTGACCAGCGGGATCCCAAACGCCGGTCACCCATACTAAACCCGTCTGAAGATGTCAGTATGGGCATAATACAGACAAGAACCACCTCACAAACGTTATATAGATGTTCTGTGTCTAGTTAGAGAGATACTACTGAAATTATAAAGTCTTCTCCACCAAATGGAAGCGTGATCATCACTGCTGCTACCGGGTAAACTCCCATCTAGTTGCTGTGCTGCATGCCAGTGCCATGCGAATGTGGAGGAGTGGTGCTCACTCAGAGCAATGATGCATACATGTCCCCTTTTCGGATGCATGTAAAATCTCATTGTTATTACAGTAAACAGCAAGTGTTAAACCTTTCTAAGATGTCATGCAATGAAAATATTATAGAGGCAGCGCAACAAAAAAAAAAAAAAAAAAAAAAAAAAAAAGGGGGGGACCCCCAGAAATGTTAGAGTACATTTGGACAAGCGCTTGACCTGACCATGTGTCAGAATGTTAGCAAAAAAAAAAAGAAAGAAAAAAATTACTACATAAAACTTATTTAGACAGAAAAAACTAAGCAAGAGGAATAGAAAAAAATGAAAGATAAAAAGGCTAGAACAATTTAGCCTAACCTCTACCCACTTCCTGAACCCTCACTCATTCATATGTGAGTGATGTGCAACTTTCATTAATGCATTACCACAAATGAAGTTGTAAACACCACAACACACTTCATTTACTTATTTTCAAAAATTTCAGCTCAGGAAATGAAAATATTTATTCAATGAAAATGACTCAGTTACAAACTCAAAATGTGTTTAGAAAGCAAACTGAAGATGAAGAAACATTTCTGTCAAATAAAATAAAAATCGGGTGAAAAAAAAACAAAAAAACCCCAAAACCAAGCATCTCATTTTTTCTGTGACAAATCTGTTACAATTATTCACAAATAGACAATTCTTAAATTATTGTGTGTGAGAACCAAGCTTTTCAATGCTTTCTTTATCGACGATAAAATGATTCTTGCAACAGATAGTTGCAATTGAGAAAAAATAAAAAAAAATAAAAAAAACACACACCACTAGTGTAAGCTGCGCAAAAAAAGGGAAATGTCCTATGCAAAAAAAAAAAAAAAAACACAAAAAAAAAAAAACATTATAAACATCTATATATCTCGAAGTTAGGGTATTTTAAGGAAATGAAGAGTATCTCTAAAATAAAAAATATATATTTTATTATATATCTATCTATATCTATCGCTCAATTCAACGCACTCGCCATTCCTAGGAAAGGGGAGCACTGGGCTGTGACCACCTGCTCATGTATACACATACAGAGTTTTCCAGTTATGCATTAAAATATTTAGGTGAATGAAAGTGAGTGAGTGAGTGTGTGTGTGTGTATGTATATATATGTGTATGTATATATATGTGTATATATATATATATATATATATATATATATATATATATATATATATATATATATATATATATATAATTTTTATTTTTAGAAGACTATATCAAACAATGTGATCCTAGAAAAAGGTCAGCCATGTTTAAAACGTTACTGGCACCTGCCTATTGATAATTTTAAACACAAAACAAGTTGTTAAAAAGTGATCAGCGGTCAATGTGTAGATGCCACCTCACAAACTATTTATCGGTCAGGACACAAAACAATTGGGAAAAATCTATATTTAAAAATAACTAAACCAAACTGTTCTACTGGTAATTGTGTAGAAGGCAATTAACAAATCAGGTAAATTTTTTGTGTTTTAGTAGAAAGCATTCTACCCACTTAACTGGCAGGGTCAGATCACATGCGACCACAACACCCCACTGTGTCCCCCAGTTTTTGACGAGTAAATCTGTTCTATGGGTGTGCATAATATTTTTAAAAATTAATTTTAAAAACTTAAATTAAAAAAAAATATTTGTATGAACAGTTTTGAAGGAAAAAATTGTCAGTTAGTGGTTATAATAGGGATCCATTACATGGAGAACTCAACATGAATTTGCACCCCAATATATGCCGAGTACTATGGGAGTGCGGTCCATCTATGAATTTAGGTGTACAGGTTTGTTTGTTATATTAGATAGATAAATAAAAACAAACATACCTGTACACCCAAATTCATAGATGGACCACATTCACATAGTAGTGTGTGTGTGTGTGTGTGTGTGTGTGTGTGTGTGTGTTTTATTTTTTATTAGATAGGCATACAGATCTATATTATATAGATATCTATATCGAGACACGCAAACATACATATGTGTACACAAACATTATATACATATACACATTAAAGATACATATACACAAGGTGGGAGAGAAGGCAAACTAGATACTATGTTCCAATGGAGTAAATGGTGACTTTTTACATAAAAATCTGATTGGAATAACAAATATCAGTATGTCTAATATTATAATAAAGTGCATATCAACTTCCACCTGGTGCAACAGAATTCAATCAGACAAAATCACAAATAGTTGCCAAGAAATGCCCCACTAATTTGTTGCTTGCAATGAAATGCAATATAAATGGTCTAGCTCAGATCAGAAAATGATATTAAACTTTACCACTAGCACGCTGCTGGGATGGAATGAATACACACCTACCCCCCCCCTCCAAAACTAGGATTAGATTTGTTTTAACATTTAAGACTAGAAAGCTGTAAACAATTATTTGTCGTCAACTATTTACCATTTATGTACTCTCAATATAAAGAGGGTAGAGGAATTAAGAATTGGATATATGCCATATGCCTTTCGTTTTTCATGAACCATTGCACTGTTACTGAAATAATCACTCAAGTAAACTGTGCAGTTTGTATTTTTACTAAGTGTTATTGGAGGACTGCTTTTCTTTTAAAATAGAGGTTTACCATCTACACACAAATGCAATATGGCATTTTAGATCACACAATGTTTTGATCCTGCAAATATTACTATAGGAATGACAAAAATTTAGCACAGCCAAGCATGTAAAAAATAAAATAAAAAATAATCAATCATTTACTGATAACATGCCCATAAAACTTTCATTTACAAGATGCGTCACATTGTCACACTTAGGCATGCAATACACACAGGTATACCAAACTAAATTGAAAGGAAAGGTAAATCTTCCAATATATTATTTGCAATGCTGGACTGACATTTTAACATCTGCAATTGTACTATAATACTAATCAAAAGCATGGTTTGAGCAAGATATGGAAATTAAAAGAGCACTTGAAGACATTTTGGTTTTCCACTCCCCCTATTGCTTTAAGCAAACGATCTTTACATTTGTGGTCTACTTGGTAATATTTGACTTACTATAAAACAATTCAGCATTTCAAGAGAAATAATTTAAGATGATACATTTTAATTACAATAGCACTTCTCAGATTTATAAAAATATAGGTAACTGGTGTTAAGACAAATCTTGCCAGTATCAAAAATTGAATCTAAACTGTATAATATTATGTATATTGAGTAGTTTTATTTTAACGAGGAAGTACTGCAAGTCTTTTTGTATCAGACAATACTATGCTACAAGAGCTCTAAAGCCAGCAGTTACCTTGGATGCATTTAGTGTGCTCCCTGTGTATAGTGCTAGATTCTAATGAAGGCCTGTAATAATTAACTTTTTACAGGCCATAAAAGAGAATTCTCCTTTCAGGTGGCTACACTAGACTTCCGATTGATCCATTGCATTTTCCACATAAAATACATCACAAAGGAGTATATGAAGAGAACACCACTTCTACTTTAATTTTCACTCATATTTTGGATGAGGTCCTTTGACCAATGGGAATTAAAGATTTTTTTATTTTTTTAGATAGGTGCATAGAAATAAATTTTAGCCAACTAGTACCAACTTAAAATATACAAAATTATAAAAACTGATAGAATATGGAATGTTGCCCATTTTAAGGAAAAAATTAAATTAAAAACATGATTATCTTTCTCCATTATTTTCAAAAAAATTCAAATCTTAAAAAAGGAAAAGATAACTGAAAGTTGCATCAACACCATTGTTCCATAATCACAAATAAGCAACAGCACTAGACATATGAAGTTATATGGCAACAGTGAATTAACAATATCATGCCAACATTAAAGAGCTGTAAAGTCTTAAAATATATTTAAAAAAAAAAAAAAAAAAAAAACACACACACACACACACACACACACACACACACACACGAAAACCACATATTATATACTGGAAACATTTCACTATTAACTCTGTGTACACACTTAAACCACTGCAGATAAAGCACCAACAGAGATGTTCGACATATTCAAGAATAAAAAACTGAGTCCTTCAAATACAAAAGTATCAGATGACAGATCATGTCGAGCAAAGAGTTAACAGACCCAAAACTTCATTGTAGGCAATATTTCTTTTTGGCAGAAATAATTTCACCCAGCATATTATGATCAACTGGGAAAGCTATAGCAGCAAAACTTTTTGAAAATGCAAGGACAACCAACACCGCCAATACATTTTAAAACTACAACCAGTAAACTAACAAAACGCAGTAATCTACTAAAATAACACATTTAGCAAAACAAATGTTTTCGTAAAATACACAATTGAAGGCATATTTGCAGTAAATCCAACATACTTTTACTACACAAGAGAACATAATAAAGTAAAAATATTTGTACTGAAGTCAGTCTGGGTGACACAGAGTTTGTGCAGAATTCTTGCCACACTAGAGCAGCACAATAATATTGGGGTCCTCTATTTTACCACCCAATATTTACGTGCTGCTAAAGCAGAACAGATAGCGCCATTGTTTCCCTTGGTCATCATGTCACTAAAACAAATCAAAAGCTCTGGTCATCTTCCATAAAAAACTAAAGCAGCAAAAAATGATTAGTATCTTTAATATAGCATGCAAATCATGATGTGCTGCTACAGCATTTTAAGGATTTCACACAAAGAAACAATGTAGTTTAAACATATCACTGCTACATACAGTATGTTGCCAAGAAAACTGAAACCGCTTTGAAACAAGACTGGAATGACCATAATAATAATAATAATAATAATATTATCTTACCTGCAAAATAAGAAACCTGTTGTGATCCAAATCAATCCCATGACTTCTGAGCAAAACACCAACATCCTTAAATGACTTTTTCTTACCACTAATGTGATACACAGAGGAATTATCTTTATAAGCAGTTCTTGATACATAGAACTTGCTATCAGGGATTACTTCAAAATCATCACCTTCCTGTGAAGGTAAAAAAACAGTAATATTTATGCAATTGACACGTTAATAAAAAATAAAAAAAATTAATAAGTGATTTGCTGTAAAATACTTCAAGTAGCCCTTTAAAATTTAATTGTTCAGATTTTTTTCATGCTAACCCTTCAATCTTAATACTTTTTTAGATGACAAAAAAAAAAATACCAATACTAATATTTCCTTTGTAAAGAAGAAAAACCACATGGCATACAACCAATGTACTAGCTCTTATTATAGACATCGGACAACAATGGGGAGACAATCAGCATGCAACTAGGAAACAAACAAAACGAGACGTGGGAGGAGTGCACAAGGTCCTGGATCACTACAAAAATACAAATGTGCAAGCACATCAAATGGAACATCCAGCGCACTAAAGTATGAGCAGAAGCAAAAAAATACAAAAAATTATAAACACACACACACACATATATAGCTCCTGTCAGATCAAAAATCTAGAGTTGCATCAGACTGAAAAGATAGACATTACAACACCCTATTTACTTTTAATGCCGACATGACTTAAAGTAAGCAACTATATGGAATTACAGGTCTGTATTATTATTTTTAAAGTAACTTAAAAAAAAAAAACCCACAAGAAACTATTTTGACCCACGATGTGGAATGACAATAGGCCAAACCCAGCCTCACCTTGTCGATGATCTTCTGAAAATGAACTTCCACGGTGCAGCTCTGAACATCTTTGTGCTCATCAGAATTATGGATCAGTACCGACAGTTTTTTGGATCTTATTTTTTGAGCTCGATATCCAAAAACAAACAGCATTGAATCAATGACATTGGATTTTCCACTACCATTGGGCCCAATAATGCACGAAAAGCGCTAAACCAAAAAAACAAGATCTCAGTGTAAGAGTAATATCTTGATCACATTAAAATGGAAAAGGTTTGAGGAGATTTAACTAAGCCATCACTATCTGCTAAATAAATGAGAGTGGCCAGCACAGCATAATACAACGAACAGAACTGCAGACACATTTTACATGACATTAAAAGAAAGCAAAAGCATCTATACATGTAGTACTATTTCACAAAATTGTTCAAGTAGTGTTTTGGGCAGGATGGGTAAAGGCAGAAGCATAGACATACTGACAGATATCACCTTATGAAAGGGCCCCAAGATGCGTTCACCAGCATACGATTTGAAGTTCTGGTTCACAATATGGGTTATCATGAGACGAGGAGCTCCAGCTTCATTGGTCATTGCTGGAGGTGGGGGAGGAGGGATGCTACTTAAAATCTCCTCTAAACTTCGATTGTCAGTCACCTCATTAGGAGTCTCTGAAAGGAACAAAATAAGAAATACATCAATTGTGCAAACTGCACAAAGCAAGGAGACGCTGAGGAATATCCTGAATGACAGGTTGTACCCATCCTAGTGACAAGCTACTCTGGGACCCAGAAAACCGCCCTTCCTCCCCCTCGAAGCGCCCACCCCTTTCTATTAGGATCTTGCACCCTTTCTCTATGGGAAGCGTTCGTCTCCACTGCCACTACGGGACCAGCGGCTGCCTCAGTAACACACACATGCAGGAGAGGGAGATGAGTACGCACTCACCCGGCGCCGTGCACAGGAGAGCGGAGACACAGTTACGTACATGACCGCTATATCAGTCTCCACTGCCTGCTGGCAGACAAGGGGTTACCCGCCTGTCACCTTCCCAGCGGCAGCTCCCCGAAGGGTGCAGGAGGGGGGTATCACTGACCAGCCCGTATGCTCCCCCGCCCCCCGGGTCAGTCATACCTTGTGCCGCTGGCTGCCCATCCGCTTGTGCTTCCTCGGGAGCAGGCAGGGCCGAGTCGCTCTCACTCAGGAGCCGCTCCGCGGGTTCCCTGGCCACGGCTGTGGAGGTTTTGGTCTTTTTGGGTGGCATGGTGATCTGAGGAGCGAGAGAGACAAGTCAAATAACAGGCACCCCACACCCGAGTCCATGGCGTGGGGTGTCACTGGGGAATCGATACCTCTCCCCGACTGATACGGCAGTGATAGGAAGTTACATCCAGAGGTTACTTTGTGTCCTGGTGATGGCACTGAGCAGCTCGGCACCTATCACACAGCCCCAGCCTCACTGTACAGCACCGATCACACAGTACAGTGAGGGAGGTTGGCTGGAGGACTGTCCCTGCCTCACTGTACAGCACCGGTCACACAGCACAGTGCGGGAGGCTGGCTGGGTGTCTGTCCCAGGCACACACCAGTACAGCATCGATCACACAGCACAGTAGAGGATGCTGTAACATACAGTACAGTTGGGATACTGCCAAACACAGTACAGCACCGATCACATAGTACAGTAGGGGATGCTGGCTAGGAAACTGTCCCTGACACACCAGTACAGCACCGATCACACAGCACAGTTGGGATACCTCCGAACACACAACAGCACCGAACACATAGTACAGTAGGCAGGGGATGCTGGCATACACAGTACAGCACCGATCACATAATACAGTAGTCAGGGGTTGCTGGCATACACAGTACAGCACCGATCACAGTACAGTAGGCAGGGTATGCTGGCATAGACAGTACAGCACCGATCACAATACAGTAGGCAGGGGATGCTGACAGTACAGCACCGATCACAGTACAGTAGTCAGGGGTTGCTGGCATACACAGTACAGCACCGATCACACAGTACAGTAGGCAGGGTATGCTGGCATAGACAGTACAGCACCGATCACATAATACAGTAGGCAGGGGATGCTGACAGTACAGCACCGATCACATAATACAGTAGGCAGGGGATGCTGACACAGTACAACACCGATCACATAATACAGTAGGCAGGGGATGCTGACACAGTACAGCACCGATCACATAATACAGTAGGCAGGGGATGCTGACACAGTACAGCACCGATCACATAATACAGTAGGCAGGGGATGCTGGCATACACAGTACAGCACCGATCACATAATACAGTAGGCAGGGGATGCTGGCATACACAGTACAGCACCGATCACATAATACAGTAGGCAGGGGATGCTGGCATACACAGTACAGTACGGGACGCCAGGTAGGCTGCAGGTGAGGTGCCCCCGGGGCACATTGCTGCCGGCAGTGTGAGAGGTGCCGCGGCCGGAGTGAGGGGTGATCCTCCATAGAGGGGGAGCCGGTGTGTGCCTCGGTGACAGCTGCTCACCCCCCGCCCAGCACAGCCTGTCACACCGCCGGACGGTCTCCCCCCATCCCGCTAAAACGAATGAGTGGCAATGTGTGAGTTAAATCACCTGCTGAGCGCTCCCGCCGCCTAGTCCCGACACCGGCAGCTTGCGTGATTTTTTTGCCGATTTTTCGCGGTGTCCCGACTGTGTGGCGGAGTGTTCTCCAGACAGGACGCGGGATGCTCAGTCGCTGCCTGCCAGCACCTCAGCTGCTCCACTCGAAAATGGCGCCCAAAATCCAAACTCGAACCGAAGTTCGTTACAAACGCGCACTGCCTTCTGGGAGTCTGCTCAGATTTGAAAAAAAAAAATGGGGCAGGCAGGGTGCCATCTTCCCGGCAGCGAGGGGATAGCACAGCGCCGCCGCCACTCCGGGGACTTAATCACAGGACCCCACAACTCCGCCCCGACAGTCTGTGCAGGCCACCGGCCACGGTAATAACGGGTTTAATAAAGAGAAAGGCATATCAAAATAAGTGACGGTTATTGGACCACTAGGCGGTTTGAAAAGGCGGGGCTAGGTTGCGGGGCAACCGAAAAGGGGCGTGTGTGGTGGGTGTGTCTACACTAGTGCAGCCTACAGTAGGCCGATCATAGCTCCTTTACCGCCTATGTGCCGCAGGTCTTCATGATTTGTCCATGGGCGATCACGTGATGCTCGCAGACGCTTCTGCGTCGGCCATGTTACAGTCGGGCAGACCGTTGAGCTGTTGATGGCCGTGAAACTATAGATTCCCAGACAACGCTCTGACTGAGACGTTGACACCAAAGATGAACGTGACCGCTATGTAACCGGCAGCCAGAGTACGTCTCTGCCTGTCACTGACATTGGGAGCATCCACGCTCACAGAGACTGTACAGTACCACGTTTTGTGCTTATAGATGAGAGAGTTGGGGGGGGGGTCCCGTGTGCCAGGAGCCGGTATTATTGTGAGAAGGGGCAGACTGTGCTAACATTGTAACTCTCGCGATACGTTACCATAGCGACGGAACGCCGGGAGAGCCATAAGGAGCGGAGGCCTGTGAGAGAGAGAGCTGCAGGTAATTGTGATCCCCATTCATACACAGCGACGCGCCAATATATTGGTAGATATATTGGCCGTCGGCTGTGCTGCGCGGCCGACGCGATACGTCTGTGAACGACGGAGTTCACAGACGTATCGGCCGTACACACTGGCCGACGGACCCGCAATATATCGGCCGTTCAAGAGAACGGCCGATATATCGACCAGTGTGTACGGGCCCTGGACACACACTGCATTCGATCAATCGAGCGATCGTATGCCTCACAAAAAGCACGTGATCACCCTGAAAAAATGACGCTCAATGACGCTGATTTAATGTTCCATTGAACTCTGCATCCTATATGCATTAAACATGGTACAATGGCCCTCATTCCGAGTTGGTCGCTCGCTAGCTGCTTTTAGCAGCATTGCAGACGCTAGGCCGCCACACTCTGGCAGTGTATCTTAGCTTAGCAGAATAGTGAATGAAAGAGTAGCAGAACTGCTACTAAATATTTTCTTGCAGTTTCTGAGTAGCTTCAGACCTACTCCTAGATTGTGATCAGCTCGGTCCGTTTAGTTCATGCATGTCCAAACTGCGGCCCTCCAGCTGTTGTGAAACTACATATCCCAGCATGCTCTGACACAGTTTTGCTGTCAGAGAATGCTAAAGCTGTGTCAGGGCATGCTGGGATGTGTAGTTTCTCAACAGCTGGAGGGCCGCAGTTTGGACATGCCTGGTTTAGTTCCTGGTTCATACCTCTCAACTGTCCCGCTTTCAGCGGGACAGTCCCGCTATTCGGACCCTGTCCCACCCGCGGGCAGCAGTGTCCAGCGGGTGGGGAGGCTTTGATCACCCGCTGCTCTGCTCTGCAAAGCAGCCAGTGATCACTGAATACATGCTGTGCGCACGCGCACAACATGTATTCAGAGCTAGGAGGGGAGCGGGGGCTGCCCAGCTGCTGGGAGAGCGCTGGGCACGCCCCCAAAAGAAAAAAAAAAACGGGCCGTTTGGCGAGGCCACGCCTACTCGAGCGAGGCCACGCCCATCACGGTCAATGCCACGCCCCCTTTTCGGATCGACGCACAGCTTCGCCGCACAAGAGTCCCGCTATCGACAAGCCAAAAGTTGGGAGGTATGCTGGTTTGACGTTCCAAACACGCCCTGCGTTCGGCCAGCCACTCCCCCGTTTCTCCAGACACTACCGCGTTTTTCTCTGGCACGCCTGCGTTTTTTAGCACACTCCCGGAAAACGCTCAGTTACCACCCAGAAACACCCCCTTCCTGTCAATCATTCAGCGATCAGCAGTGCGACTGAAAAGCGCTGCACGAACAACAGCAAAACTGCTAAGTTTTTAGTTAAATAACTAAGCGCATGCGCCCTGCGTACCATGCACATTTAGCAACAAATCGCAGCATAGCGAAAATCGGCAACGAGCGAACAACTCGGAATGACCACCAATGTGCATACGATTACGAAGGATAATATGGGCTGCACATATGATCAAAGCAGTGCCAGATTAAGGTCTGCATGGGTCTGGAGCTGAAATTTCTGAAAGGCCTATTGTGTGCCTCGGTAGGAGGTGTGATAAGCGCTGCAGTGGGGGTGGTCTAAATATGGGGTGTGGCCTGTGCCATGGGTGTGGCTATCTCTATGGAGGTCATAGTGCCTACCTTCAACCACTTAATAGAGGAGAAGAGCAACAGACCCAAACACACATACATGCAGTGGGGGTATGGGAAATGAAACGGGAGTACTTTTGCGCGCGCCAAAAAAGGGAGCATGGCCACTGTAAAGGAGTGTGTCCGTGAAAGTATATGCATTGGTGTGTCCCCTCCTCTCTTAGTCTGCATGTGCATCATTGTGTCCCCTCCTCTCCTTATCTGTATATGCATTAGTGTGGGTAGAATCTATATCTCCATCGCCTTAAGGACCTGGATGTGACATCAAGTGAGGGCGGAAATTGTCTTATGCCGTTACAGCATTTAAATTTTTTCTCCAATCTAGGTTTGTTGTAAGTTCTTTTCTTGTTTTTTGGCTCAATTGTACCCTCGCGGGCTCGCTTCACTCGCCACAATTCAGGCAGAGAGTAGCTGCAGGAAGACAGGCGCCTTACCATGATGTGGAAGAATGTGCTTAGAAAGTGCTCCTGGTTCTGTTTGTGTATTGATTTATTACAGGATGTTTAACTTTTCCCGACCACTTAAGGTGCATACACACGGTGAGATCCTTGCTATGTTCGATTTTGACTATGCGATTTCCCTTGAACTCCCCCAGAGCCCAGAAAGCACAGATAGTACAGATAGATTTTGACTACCTGTGCTTGAGATTTGGTCTATGGGGGTAATTCTGAGTTGATCGCAGCAACAAGTTTGTTAGCAATTGGGCAAAACCATGGTGGTCATTCCGAGTTGATCGCTCGTTATTTTTTTTTCGCAACGGAGCGATTAGTCGCTAATGCACATGCGCAATGTCCGCAGTGCGACTGCGCCAAGGAAATTTGCTATGCAGTTAGGTATTTTACTCACGGCATTACGAGGTTTTTTCTTCGTTCTGGTGATCGTAATGTGATTGACAGGAAGTGGGTGTTTCTGGGCGGAAACTGGCCGTTTTATGGGAGTGTGTGAAAAAACGCTGCCGTTTCTGGGAAAAACGCGGGAGTGTCTGAAGAAACGGGGTAGTGTCTGGGCGAACGCTGGGTGTGTTTGTGACGTCAAACCAGGAACGAAACTGACTGAACTGATCGCAGATGCCGAGTAACTGTGGAGCTACTCAGAAACTGCTAAGAAGTGTCTATTCGCAATTCTGCTAATCTTTCGTTCGCAATTTTGATAAGCTAAGATTCACTCCCAGTAGGCGGCGGCTTAGCATGTGCAAAGCTGCTAAAAGCAGCTTGCGAACGAACAACTCGGAATGAGGGCCCATGTGCACTGCAGGGGAGGCAGATATAACATGTGCAGAGAGAGTTAGATTTGGGTGGGTTATTTTGTTTCTGTGCAGGGTAATACTGGCTGCTTTATTTTTGCACTGCAATTTACACTGCTCAAAAAAATAAAGGGAACACTAAAATAACACATCCTAGATCTGAATTAATGAAATATTCTTATTAAATACTTTGTTCTTAACATAGTTGAATGTGCTGACAACAAAATCACACAAAAATTATCAATGGAAATCAAATTTATTAACCCATGGAGGTCTGGATTTGGAGTCACACTCAAAATTAAAGTGGAAAAACACACTACAGGCTGATCCAACTTTGATGTAATGTCCTTAAAATAAGTCAAAATGAGGCTCAGTAGTGTGTGTGGCCTCCACATGCCTGTATGACCTCCCTACAACGCCTGGGCATGCTCCTGATGAGGTGGCGGATGGTCTCCTGAGGGATCTCCTCCCAGACCTGGACTAAAGCATCAGCCAACTCCTGGACAGTCTGTGGTGCAACGTGGCGTTGGTGGATGGAGCGAGACATGATGTCCCAGATGTGCTAACAGGCCCGGCCCGCCCGTTACGCGCGGTACGCGCACGGGTAAGGCGCCGCAGTGAAGAAGGCGTTGCCGGCTGCCTGGACCACGCGCCTCTCCTGCCTGCCGTCCTGTGGCTGCCCCTCAGTCTGGTCTCCGGCAGTGACGGCGGAGTGTATAACTCAAATCAGGTGCCGGTTCGTTAGCCAATCAGAGCTCGCGGACCGGCGCCTGATTTGAGATATACACGCTGCAGTCACCGCCGGAGACCAGACTGAGGGGCAGAGCGGCAGGCAGGAGAAGCGCGCGCTGCGCTCTCCACAAAGAACACAGGCAGCAAAACGGTGAGCAGCACTGTGGGGACATATGTCTATGTGGCACTGTGGGGGCATATGTGGCACTGTGGGCACATGGCAATGTGGGGGCATATCTGTATCTGGCACTGTGGGGTCATATGTTGCACTGTGGGGGCATATCTGTATGTGGTACAGTGGGGTCATATGTGGCACTGTGTGGGCATATGTGGCACTGTGGGCATATATAGCACTGGGGGCATATCTGTATGTGGCACTGTGGGCACATGGCAATGTGGGGGCATATCTGTATCTGGCACTGTGGGGTCATATCTGGCACTGTGGGGGCATATCTGGCACTGTGGGGGTATATATGGCACTGTGGGGGCATATCTGTATGTGGTACTGTGGGGGCATATCTGTATGTGGCACTGTGGGGGCATATGTGGCACTGTGGGGGCATATCTGTATGTGGCACTGTGGGGTCATAGGCAGCACTGTGGGGGCATGTCTGTATCTGGCACTGTGGGGTCATGTGTGGCACTGTGGGGTCTTGTGTGGCACTGTGGGCACATGGCAATGTAGGGGCATATCTGTATCTGGCACTGTGGGGTCATATGTGGCACTGTGGGTACATGGCACTGTGGGGGCATATCTGTATCTGGCACTGTGGGGGTCATATGTGGCACTGTGGGGCATATCTGGCACTGTGGGGGCATATCTGTATGTGGCACTGTGGGCACATGGCACTTTGGGGGCATATCTGTATCTGGCACTGTGGGGGCATATGTGGCACTGTGGGGGCATATCTAGCACTGTGGGCACATGGCACCCACTATCTCCCTGTGACCCCAGCCTCCTCAGTCACCCACTATCTCCATCACCTCTGCCACCCAGTCACGCACTTTCTCCCTGTCACTGACAATCTCCCTGGACCCCTGGGGGTACTATTGTGTTGCCATGCCCCTTCCTTGTGAGACCACACCTCTTTTAAAAATTGATCCCATCAAGGGGCGCTAAATTCTAAATTCGCTTACCAAAAAAAATTAAGCTCGGGCCGGCCCTGTGTGCTCAATTGGATTCAGGTCTGGGGAACGGGCGGGCCAGTCCATAGCATCAATGCCTTCATCTTGCAGGAACTGCTGACACACTCCAGCCACATGAGGTCTAGCATTGTCTTGCATTAGGAGGAACCCAGGGTCAACCGCACCAGCATATGGTCTCACAAGGGGTCTGAGGATCTCATCTCGGTCCCTAATGGCAGTCAGGCTACCTCTGGCGAGAACATGGAGGGCTGTGCGGCCCCCCAAAGAAATGCCACCCCACACCATTACTAACCCACTGCCAAACCGGTCATGCTGGAGGATGTTGCAGGCAGCAGAACGTTCTCCTTGGCATCTCCAGACTCTGTCACATGTGCTCAGTGAGAACCTGCTTTCATCTGTGAAGAGCACAGGGCGCCAGTGGCGAATTTGACAATCTTGGTGTTCTCTGGCAAATGCCAAACGTCCTGCACGGTGTTGGGCTGTAAGCACAACCCACACCTGTGGATGTCGAGCCCTCATACCACCCTCATGGAGTCTGTTTCTGATCGTTTGAGTAGACACATGCACATTTGTGGCTTGCTGGAGGTCGTTTTGCAGGGCTCTGGCAGTGCTCTTCCTGTTCCTCCTTGCACAAAGGCGGAGGTAGCGGTCCTGCTGCTGGGTTGTTGCCCTCCTACGGCCTCCTCCACGTCTCCTGATGTACTGGCCTGGCTCCATGCTCTGGACACTACGCTGACAGACACAGCAAACCTTCTTGCCACAGCTCGCATTGATGTGCCATCCTGGATGAGCTGCACTACCTGAGCCACTTGTGTGGGTTGTAGGGAGGTCATACAGGCACGTGGAGGCCACACACACTACTGAGCCTCATTTTGACTTGTTTTAAGGACATTACATCAAAGTTGGATCAGCCTGTAGTGTGTTTTTCTACTTTAATTTTGAGTGTGACTCCAAATCCAGACCGCCATGGGTTAATACATTTGATTTCCATTGATAATTTGTGTGTGATTTTGTTGTCAGCACATTCAACTATGTAAAGAACAAAGTATTTAATAAGAATATTTCATTCATTCAGATCTAGGATGTGTTATTTTAGTGTTCCCTTTATTTTTTTGAGCAGTGTAGAGTACAGATTGAACACACCCCACCCAAATCTAACTCTGTGCACATGTTAAATCTGCATCCCCTGCAGTGCACATGGTTTTGCCCAACTGGTAACAAAATTCCTGCTGCGATCAACTTGGAATTACCCCCTATTTCTCTATCGTCCTAAGTGGATGCTGGGGTTCCTGAAAGGACCATGGGGAATAGCGGCTCCGCAGGAGACAGGGCACAAAAGTAAAGCTTTTACAGGTCAGGTGGTGTGTACTGGCTCCTCCCCCTATGACCCTCCTCCAGACTCCAGTTAGATTTTTGTGCCCGGCCGAGAAGGGTGCAATTCTAGGTGGCTCTCATAAAGAGCTGCTTAGAGAGTTTAGCTTAGGTTTTTTATTTTACAGTGATTCCTGCTGGCAACAGGATCACTGCAACGAGGGACAGAGGGGAGAAGAAGTGAACTCACCTGCGTGCAGGATGGATTGGCTTCTTGGCTACTGGACATGAAGCTCCAGAGGGACGATCACAGGTACAGCCTGGATGGTCACCGGAGCCACGCCGCCGGCCCCCTCACAGATGCTGAAGCAAGAAGAGGTCCAGAATCGGCGGCTGAAGACTCCTGCAGTCTTCTTAAGGTAGCGCACAGCACTGCAGCTGTGCGCCATTTTCCTCTCAGCACACTTCACACGGCAGTCACTGAGGGTGCAGGGCGCTGGGGGGGGGGCGCCCTGGGAGGCAAATGAAAACCTTTAAAAAGGCTAAAAATACCTCACATATAGCCCCAGAGGCTATATGGAGATATTTACCCCTGCCTAAATGTACTAAATAGCGGGAGACGAGCCCGCCGGAAAAGGGGCGGGGCCTATCTCCTCAGCACACGGCGCCATTTTCTGTCACAGCTCCGCTGGTCAGGAAGGCTCCCAGGTCTCTCCCCTGCACTGCACTACAGAAACAGGGTATAACAGAGAGGGGGGGCAAAATAAATGGCAATATATTAATATAAAAGCAGCTATAAGGGAGCACTTAATCATAAGGCTATCCCTGTCATATATAGCGCTTTTTGGTGTGTGCTGGCAGACTCTCCCTCTGTCTCCCCAAAGGGCTAGTGGGTCCTGTCTTCGTATAGAGCATTCCCTGTGTGTCTGCTGTGTGTCGACATGTATGAGGACGTTATTGGTGTGGAGGCGGAGCAATTGCCAAATATGAGGATGTCACCTTCTAGGGGGTCGACACCAGAATGGATGCCTTTATTTGTGGAATTACGGGATAGCGTCAACTCGCTTAAGCAGTCGTTTGCCGACATGAGGCGGCCGGACACTCACTTAGTGCCTGTCCAGGCGCCTCAAACACCGTCAGGGGCTGTAAAACGCCCCTTGCCTCAGTCGGTCGACACAGACCCAGACACAGGCACTGATTCCGTTAGTGAAGGTGACGAATCAACCGTATTTTCCAGTAGGGCCACACGTTATATGATTTTGGCAATAAAGGAGATGTTACATTTAGCTGATACTACAGGTACCACTAAACAGGGTATTATGTGGGGTGTGAAAAAACTACCAGTAGTTTTTACCGAATCAGAAGAATTAAATGACGTGTGTGATGAAGCGTGGGGTGCCCCGATAAAAAACTGCTAATTTCAAAGAAGTTATTGGCTTTATACCCTTTCCCGCCAGAGGTTAGGGAGCGCTGGGAAACACCTCCTAGGGTGGACAAAGCGCTAACACGCTTATCAAAACAAGTGGCGTTACCCTCTCCTGAGACGGCCGCACTTAAAGATCCATCAGATAGGAGGATGGAAAATATCCAAAAAGGTATATACACACATGCAGGTGTTATACTACGACCAGCTATTGCGACTGCCTGGATGTGCAGTGCTGGGGTAGTTTGGTCAGAGTCCCTGATCGAAAATATTGATACCCTGGACAGGGACAATATTTTACTGTCGTTAGAACAAATAAAGGATGCATTTCTTTATATGCGTGATGCACAGAGAGATATCTGCACACTGGCATCACGGGTAAGTGCTATGTCCATTTCGGCCAGAAGAGCTTTATGGACACGACAGTGGACAGGCGATGCGTAGAGGAGTTATTTGGGGTCGGTCTATCGGATTTGGTGGCCACGGCTACGGCCGGGAAATCCACCTTTCTACCTCAAGTCACTCCCCAACAGAAAAAGGCACCGACCTTTCAACCGCAGCCTTTTCGTTCCTTTAAAAATAAGAGAGCAAAGGGCTATTCATATCTGCCACGAGGCAGAGGACGAGGGAAGAGACAGCAACAGGCAGCTCCTTCCCAGGAACAGAAGCCCTCCCCGGCTTCTACAAAAGCCTCAGCATGACGCTGGGGCTTCGCAAGCGGACTCGGGGGCGGTAGGCGGTCGTCTCAAGAATTACAGCGCGCAGTGGGCTCACTCGCAGGTAAATCCCTGGATCCTGCAGATAATATCTCAGGGGTACAGGTTGAAATTAGAGACAGAGCCACCTCGCCGTTTCCTGAAGTCTGCTTTACCAACGTCCCCCTCAGAAAGGGAGACGGTTTTGGAAGCCATTCACAAGCTGTATTCTCAGCAGGTGATAGTCAAGGTACCTCTTCTACAACAAGGGAAGGGGTATTATTCCACTCTTTTTGTGGTACCGAAGCCGGATGGCTCGGTAAGGCCTATTCTAAATCTGAAGTCCTTGAACCTGTACATAAAGAAGTTCAAGTTCAAGATGGAGTCACTCAGAGCAGTGATAGCGAACCTGGAAGAAGGGGACTTTATGGTATCCTTGGACATCAAGGATGCGTATCTCCACGTTCCAATTACCCCTCACACCAGGGGTACCTCAGGTTCGTTGTACAAAACTGTCACTATCAGTTTCAGACGCTGCCGTTTGGTTTGTCCACGGCACCTCGGGTCTTTACAAAGGTAATGGCCGAGATAATATTTCTTCTTCGAAGAAAAGGCGTATTAATTATCCCATACTTGGACGATCTCCTAATAAGGGCAAGGTCCAGAGAACAGCTAGAGATGGGTTTAGCACTATCTCAAGAGGTGCTAAAGCAGCACGGATGGATTCTGAATATTCCAAAATCCCAATTAATGCCGACAACTCGTCTGCTGTTCCTGGGGATGATTCTGGACACAGTTCAGAAAAAGGTTTTTCTTCCCGAAGAAAAAGCCAAGGAGTTATCTGACCTGGTCAGGAACCTCCTAAAACCAGGAAAGGTGTCTGTACATCAATGCACAAGAGTCCTGGGAAAAAATGGTAGCTTCTTACGAAGCAATCCCTTTCGGCAGATTCCATGCAAAGGGATCTGTTGGACAAATGGTCAGGGTCGCATCTTCAGATGCACCTGCGGATAACCCTGTCGCCGAGGACAAGGGTATCCCTTCTGTGGTGGTTGCAGGAGGCTCATCTATTGGAGGGCCGCAGATTCGGCATGCAGGATTGGATCCTGGTGACCACGGATGCCAGCCTGAGAGGCTGGGGAGCAGTCACACAGGGAAGAAATTTCCAGGGAGTGTGGTCGAGCCTGAAAAAGTCTCTTCACATAAGCATTCTGGAACTAAGAGCAATCTACAATGCTCTAAGCCAGGCGGAACCTCTGCTTCAAGGAAGACCGGTGTTGATCCAGTCGGACAACATCACGGCAGTCGCCCATGTAAACAGACAGGGCGGCACAAGAAGCAGGAGGGCAATGGCAGAAGCTGCCAGGATCCTTCGCTGGGCGGAGAATCACGTGATAGCACTGTCAGCAGTATTCATCCCGGGCGTGGACAACTGGGAAGCAGACTTCCTCAGCAGACACGACCTTCACCCGGGAGAGTGGAGACTTCATCCAGAAGTTTTCCACATGCTATTAAACCGTTGGGTAAAACCAATGGTGGACATGATGGCGTCTCGCCTCAACAAAACACTGGACAGGTATTGCGCCAGGTCAAGAGATCCGCAGGCAATAGCTGTGGACGCGCTGGTAACACCTTGGGTGTACCAGTCGGTATATGTGTTTCCTCCTCTGCCTCTCATACCAAAGGTATTGAGGATTATACGGCAAAGAGGAGTAAGACTAGTGGCTCCGGATTGGCCAAGAAGGACTTGGTACCCGGAACTTCAAGAGATGGTCACGGACGATCCGTGGCCTCTACTTCTGAGAAGGGACCTGCTTCAGCAGGGTACTTGTCTTTTTCAAGACTTACCGCGGCTGCGTTTGACGGCATGGCGTTTGAATGCCAGATCCTAAAAGGAAAAGGCATTCCAGAAGAAGTCATTCCTACCTTGATAAAGGCAAGGAAGGAAGTCACCGCGAAGCATTATCGCCGTATTTGGCGAAAATATGTTGCGTGGTGCGAGCAGCGGAGTGCTCCGATGGAGGAATTTCAACTGGGTCGTTTTCCTACATTTCCTGCAATCAGGATTGTCTATGGGTCTCAAATTGGGATCTATTAAGGTTCAAATTTCGGCCCTATCAATATTCTTCCAAAAAGAATTGGCCTCAGTCCCTGAGGTCCAGATTTTTATCAAAGGAGTACTGCATATACAGCCTCCTGTGGTGCCTAAGGTGGCACCGTGGGATCTAAATGTAGTTTTAGATTTCCTCAAATCCAATTGGTTTGAACCACTAAAGAAGGTGGATTTGAAATATCTCACATGGAAAGTGACTATGTTACTGGCCCTGGCTTCGGCCGGGAGAGTATCTGAACTGGCGGCTTTGTTTTATAAAAGCCCTTATTTAATTTTCCATTCGACATAGGGCAGAGCTGCGGACGCGTCCGCATTTTCTCCCTAAGGTGGTATCAGCGTTTCACCTGAACCAGCCTATTGTAGTGCCTGCGGCTACAGACGACTTGAAGGACTCCAAGTTGTTGGACGTTGTCAGAGCCTTAAAAATATACATTTAAAGGACGGCTGGAGTCAGAAAATCTGACTCGCTGTTTATACTGTATGCACCCAACAAGTTGGGTGCACCTGCTTCTAAGCAGTCGATTGCTCGTTGGATTTGTAACAAAATTCAACTTGTACATTCTGTGGCAGGCCTGCCACAGCCTAAATCTGTTAAGGCCCATTCCGCAAGGAAGGTGGGCTCATCTTGGGCGGCTGCCCGAGGGGTCTCGGCATTACAACTCTGCCGAGCAGCTACGTGGTCAGGGGAGAACACGTTTGTAAATTTTTACAAATTTGATACCCTGGCAAAGGAGGACCTGGAGTTCTCTCATTCGGTGCTGCAGAGTCATCCGCACTCTCCCGCCCGTTTGGGAGCTTTGGTATAATCCCCATGGTCCTTTCAGGAACCCCAGCATCCACTTAGGACGATAGAGAAAATAAGAATTTACTTACCGATAATTCTATTTCTCGGAGTCCGTAGTGGATGCTGGGCGCCCATCCCAAGTGCGGATTATCTGCAATACTTGTACATAGTTATTGTTAACTAATTCGGGTTATTGTTTAGGAAGCCATCTTTCAGAGGCTCCTCTGTTATCATACTGTTAACTGGGTTTAGATCACAAGTTGTACGGTGTGATTGGTGTGGCTGGTATGAGTCTTACCCGGGATTCAAAATCCTCCCTTATTGTGTACGCTCGTCCGGGCACAGTACCTAACTGGAGTCTGGAGGAGGGTCATAGGGGGAGGAGCCAGTACACACCACCTGACCTGTAAAAGCTTTACTTTTGTGCCCTGTCTCCTGCGGAGCCGCTATTCCCCATGGTCCTTTCAGGAACCCCAGCATCCACTACAGACTCCGAGAAATAGAATTATCGGTAAGTAAATTCTTATTTTACGATTCTGACTAAGTGCCAATTTTGACTATACTTTGTACTAGATTGTACACTAGATAGTCAAGATTGACTTGCCTGCACAGTCTATCTAGGCTTACGATACCGACCCCACGGAAGTGCGCATCGGGATCGCAAGCGGCATAACACCTTGCGATTTGCGCTAACTTTTCTTGCGATTTTAACTATATAGGCAAAATCGAAAGAAAATATCTTACTGTGTGTACACACCTTTATGTTTACTTATATTAGTTAAATAAGTTTGATACACAAATACTATAGACCATCTATGTTAAATATTGATATTGTATTCCACACACTATCCAGTGTATAAAAAGACCAATGTGTACATATACTGTATGTCTAGGATCGGTATTGGGTTCGTCTACTGTTCACCCAGACTTCTGCTTTTGCTCCAATGTTCCGCAGAGTGGCAGATTGTGGATTGCATTTGGAAACCCCACTCTAGAGATCCTGTGTGTGCCCCTGCTGTCGCTGTCCCTGCAAGTTACTCCCCAGGCATTTTGGAGGAGTTTGTGAAAAGCTCCTCCAGAGAATCTGGCACTGCGCACACCAGTTTCTAGCATCGGGCCGACGTCAGTTTGTAGCATCGGGTGGCTGCGACAGCAGGAGGCATCCACAATTTTAGTGATCACGCTGCAGCAGGATCGCAATTTCAGCGTGATTGCAGTGGATGGGCAGTGGGCTGCACGCTGGGTGGCCTTGCCCTTTGATGGCGGCCCCCAGCATGCTATTCAAAGGATTGCAAATTTTGCTACTTAGCGGAATTTGCAATCCTTACTGTATAAGGTCCTATGTCTTGAAAATATCTGAAGTGCCATATATGGATTGGATTTCTTCCTTTATCATTGGGGACTATACATTTGAGCAAAGGCACACAGGTAGCTGACCATACTGATTTATTTTGAATTGACTTTATATACACACACACACACACACACACACACACACACACACACACACACACACACACACACACACACACACACACACACACACACACACACACACACACACACACACACACACACACACACACACTCTGGTATTCCGTAGGCAGCACTCAGGAAACTGGTCATTGCGATGAATAAATTCTATTTAACGAATAGTTATCCTACATATGCCCATCGTCAGGGAAAGTGTAATAAAAATTTTTGAAAACATATATACCTAATACACAGCTCCTTAAATTACGAAATCATACTCACCTGTGTGTTGAACGGCGGCACAGGTGAGTATGATTTAATAATTTAAGGAGCTGTGTGTTAGATATATATGTTTGCATATTTCTTTATTACACGGTTTGTCCCTGACGATGGGCGGAGGCCAGAAACATATGTAGAATAACGATGCGTTAAATAGAATTTATTAATCGCAATGACTAGTCACCTGAGTGCCGCCTACTGAATATCAGTACTTATGGTCTGTTTGAACCAAGTGAGGCACCGGAGCAAGCTCAAGAACAGCAGACCACTTTGGAGTGCCGGGTGTATGATTAGATAGATAGATAGATTTGGCAGCAATGGGCGGCACTCACCAGACTTCACATGTAGCAGACATCATGAGGCGGAAGTACTTAGATTAATGGCAAGAAAGTTAATACAACTGAAACGTTAAATAACTGACGTTAATATACTTCCACCTCATGATTTCTGCTACATGTGAAGTCCTGTGAGTGCCGCCCGTTGCTGCTGAATATGTTTGTGACTTTGCTCACTTGTGAGGGCGTCACTGCAAATACCAATTTATAGAACGGAGTGCCAAGAAGACCGGAAAAAAACATAGCGGCATAGAGTCAGGCTGTAAGACTCAGTGGTTTAGACATCGGGAGTGCTGCACACATTTACTTCGTTTATCTACTTATTTGTCAGACCACACCAGTCTAATTAATTATATATATATATATATAGCACGGATTGGTGGGCGGCACTCCAAGGATTTGAAAAAAAGAGTCACAGCTACACAAGTATTATGTCTTCAACGTTTCAGACGCCTTTTATGTGCGCCTTTCGGATCCTGACGAAAGGCGCAAATAAAATCCGTGCTGTCTGCTGGGCCTTGTAGTGCCACGGGAGGGCACCCAGGTATTTACATATTTTTGTTGGAGTGCCGGTCATACGTGTATATATATATATATATATATATATATATATATATATATTTCTCTGACGTCCTAGTGGATGCTGGGAACTCCGTAAGGACCATGGGGAATAGCGGCTCCGCAGGAGACTGGGCACAAAAAGTAAAAGCTTTAGACTAGCTGGTGTGCACTGGCTCCTCCCCCTATGACCCTCCTCCAAGCCCCAGTTACATTTTTGTGCCCGAACGAGAAGGGTGCAAGCTAGGTGGCTCTCCTGAGCTGCTTAGAAGTAAAAGTTTAAATAGGTTTTTTTATTTTCAGTGAGTCCTGCTGGCAACAGGCTCACTGCATCGTGGGACTAAGGGGAGAAGAAGCGAACTCACCTGACTGCAGAGTGGATTGGGCTTCTTGGCTACTGGACATTAGCTCCAGAGGGACGATCACAGGTTCAGCCTGGATGGGTCCCGGAGCCGCGCCGCCGGCCCCCTTACAGAGCCAGAAGAGCGAAGAGGTCCGGAGAAAGCGGCGGCAGAAGACGTTCCTGTCTTCAAATAACTTAGCGCACAGCACTGCAGCTGTGCGCCATTGCTCTCAGCACACTTCACACTCCGGTCACTGAGGGTGCAGGGCGCTGGGGGGGAGCCACCTGAGACGCAATAAAAACGATATAAAAACCTTATATGGCTAAAAACAAATGCATCACATATAGCTCCTGGGCTATATGGATGCATTTATCCCCTGCCAGTTTCCTGAAAAAAGCGGGAGAAAAGGCCGCCGTGAAGGGGGCGGAGCCTTTCTCCTCAGCACACAAGCGCCATTTTCTTTCACAGCTCCGCTGGAAGGACGTCTCCCTGACTCTCCCCTGCAGTCCTGCACTACAGAAACAGGGTAAAGCAGAGAGGGGGGCACTATTGGCAGCTAATATATAAATACAGCAGCTATAACAGGGAGTAACACTTATATAAGGTTATCCCTGTATATATATATAGCGCTCTGGTGTGTGCTGGCAAACTCTCCCTCTGTCTCCCCAAAGGGCTAGTGGAGTCCTGTCCTCTATCAGAGCATTCCCTGTGTGTGTGCTGGGTGTCGGTACGATTGTGTCGACATGTATGAGGAGGAAAATGATGTGGAAGCAGAGCAATTGCCTGTGTTAGTGATGTCACCCCCTAGGGAGTCGACACCTGACTGGATGGTAGTAATTAAAGAATTACGTGACAATGTCAGCACTTTGCAAAAAACTGTTGACGACATGAGACAGCCGACAAATCAATTAGTGCCTGTTCAGGCGTCTCAGACACCGTCAGGGGCGCTAAAACGCCCGTTACCTCAGATGGTCGACACAGACCCTGACACGGATACTGAATCCAGTGTCGACGGTGACGAGACAAACGTAATGTCCAGTAGGGCCACACGTTACATGATCACGGCAATGAAGGAGGCATTGAACATTTCTGACACTACAAGTACCACAAAAAAGGGTATTATGTGGGGTGTGAAAAAACTACCAGTGGTTTTTCCTGAGTCAGATGAATTAAATGAGGTGTGTGATAAAGCGTGGGTTTCCCCCGATAAAAAACTGCTGATTTCTAATAAATTATTGGCACTATACCCTTTCCCGCCAGAGGTTAGGGCACGTTGGGAAACACCCCCTAGGGTAGATAAGGCGCTCACACGCTTATCAAAACAAGTGGCGTTACCGTCTCCAGATACGGCCGCTCTCAAGGAACCAGCTGATAGAAGGCTGGAAAATATCTTAAAAAGGTATATACACACATACCGGTGTTATACTGCGACCAGCGATCGCCTCAGCCTGGATGTGCAGCGCTGGAGTGGCTTGGTCGGATTCCCTGACCGAAAATATTGATACCCTGGATAGGGACAGTATATTATTAACTATAGAGCATTTAAAGGATGCATTACTATATATGCGAGATGCACAGAGGGATATTTGCACCCTGGCATCTAGAGTAAGTGCGATGTCCATTTCTGCCAGAAGAACGTTATGGACGCGACAGTGGTCAGGTGATGCGGATTCCAAACGACATATGGAAGTATTGCCGTATAAAGGGGAGGAGTTATTTGGGGTCGGTCTATCGGACCTGGTGGCCACAGCAACGGATGGAAAATCCACCTTTTTACCCCAGGTCACCTCTCAGCAGAAAAAGACACCGTCTTTTCAAACCCAGTCCTTTCGTCCCTATAAGGGCAAGAGTTAAAAAGGCCGCTCGTTCCTGCCCCGGGGCAGAGGAAGGGGAAAAAGACTGCACCATGCAGCCTCTTCCCAGGAGCAGAAGCCCTCCCCCGCTTCTGCCAAGTCCTCAGCATGACGCTGGGGCTCTGCAAGCAGACTCGGGCACGGTGGGGGGCCGTCTCAAGAATTTCAGCGCGCAGTGGGCTCACTCGCAAGTGGACCCCTGGATCCTGCAGGTAGTATCACAGTGGTACAAATTGGAATTCGAGACGTCTCCCCCTCGCCGGTTCCTGAAGTCTGCTCTACCAACGTCTCCCTCCGACAGGGAGGCAGTATTGGAAGCTATTCACAAGCTGTATTCCCAGCAGGTGATAATCAAGGTACCCCTCCTACAACAGGGAAAGGGGTATTATTCCACGCTGTTTGTGGTACCGAAGCCGGACGGCTCGGTGAGACCAATTTTAAATCTAAAATCTTTGAACACTTACATAAAAAGGTTCAAATTCAAGATGGAGTCACTCAGAGCAGTGATAGCGAACCTGGAAGAAGGGGACTATATGGTATCTCTAGACATCAAGGATGCTTATCTCCATGTCCCAATCTACCCTTCTCACCAAGGGTACCTCAGGTTTGTGATACAAAACTGTCATTATCAGTTTCAGACGCTGCCGTTTGGATTGTCCACGGCACCACGGGTCTTTACCAAGGTAATGGCCGAAATGATGATTCTTCTTCGAAGAAAAGGCGTATTAATTATCCCTTACTTGGACGATCTCCTGATAAGGGCAAGGTCCAGGGAACAGTTAGAGGTCGGAGTAGCACTATCTCAGGTAGTGCTACGTCAGCACGGGTGGATTCTAAATATCCCAAAATCACAGCTGATTCCAATAACACGTCTACTGTTCCTAGGGATGATTCTGGACACAGTCCAGAAAAAGGTGTTTCTCCCGGAGGAGAAGGCCAGGGAGTTATCCGAGCTAGTCAGGAACCTCCTAAAACCAGGACAAGTGTCAGTGCATCAGTGCACGAGAGTCCTGGGAAAAATGGTGGCTTCTTACGAAGCGATTCCATTCGGAAGATTCCATGCAAGAACTTTTCAGTGGGATCTGCTGGACAAATGGTCCGGATCGCATCTTCAGATGCATCAGCGGATAACCCTATCTCCAAGGACAAGGGTATCTCTCCTGTGGTGGTTACAGAAGGCTCATCTTCTAGAGGGCCGCAGATTCGGCATTCAGGATTGGATGCTGGTAACCACGGATGCCAGCCTGAGAGGCTGGGGAGCAGTCACACAGGGAAGAAATTTCCAGGGCTTGTGGTCAAGCATGGAAACGTCTCTTCACATAAATATCCTAGAGCTAAGGGCCATTTACAATGCCCTAAGTCAAGCAAGGCCTCTGCTTCAGGGTCAACCGGTATTGATCCAGTCGGACAACATCACGGCTGTCGCCCACGTAAACAGACAGGGCGGCACAAGAAGCAGGAGGGCAATGGCAGAAGCTGCAAGGATTCTCCGCTGGGCGGAAAATCATGTGATAGCACTGTCAGCAGTGTTCATTCCGGGAGTGGACAACTGGGAAGCAGACTTCCTCAGCAGACACGACCTCCACCCGGGGGAGTGGGGACTTCATCCAGAAGTCTTCCAAGTGATTGTAAACCGTTGGGAAAAACCAAAGGTGGACATGATGGCGTCCCGTCTCAACAAGAAACTGGACAGATATTGCGCCAGGTCAAGGGACCCTCAGGCAATAGCGGTGGACGCTCTGGTAACTCCGTGGGTGTTCCAGTCGGTATATGTGTTCCCTCCTCTTCCTCTCATACCAAAAGTACTGAGAATCATAAGAAGGAGAGGAGTAAGAACGATACTCGTGGCTCCGGATTGGCCAAGAAGAACTTGGTACCCGGAGCTGCAAGAGATGCTCACGGAGGACCCGTGGCCTCTACCTCTAAGGAAGGACCTGCTCCAGCAGGGACCTTGTCTGTTCCAAGACTTACCGCGGCTGCGTTTGACGGCATGGCGGTTGAACGCCGGATCCTGAAGGAAAAAGGCATTCCAGATGAAGTCATCCCTACCCTGATCAAGGCCAGGAAGGATGTAACTGCAAAACATTATCATCGCATTTGGCGAAAATATGTTGCGTGGTGTGAGGCCAAGAAGGCCCCTACGGAGGAATTTCAACTGGGTCGTTTCCTACATTTCCTGCAAGCAGGATTGTCTATGGGCCTAAAATTAGGATCCATTAAGGTTCAAATTTCGGCCCTGTCGATCTTCTTCCAGAAAGAACTGGCTTCAGTGCCTGAAGTTCAGACGTTTGTCAAAGGGGTACTGCATATACAGCCTCCTTTTGTGCCTCCAGTGGCACCTTGGGATCTCAATGTAGTTTTAGGGTTCCTAAAATCACATTGGTTTGAACCACTTGCCACAGTGGATTTGAAATATCTCACATGGAAAGTGGTAATGCTGTTGGCCCTGGCTTCAGCCAGGCGCGTATCAGAATTGGCGGCTTTATCCTATAAAAGCCCTTACCTGATATTTCATTCGGATAGGGCGGAATTGAGGACTCGTCCTCAATTTCTCCCTAAGGTGGTTTCAGCGTTTCACATGAATCAACCTATTTTGGTACCTGTGGCTACTAGGGACTTGGAGGACTCCAAGTTGCTGGACGTAGTCAGGGCCCTGAAAATATATGTTTCCAGGACGGCTGGAGTCAGAAAATCTGACTCGCTGTTTATACTGTATGCACCCAACAAGCTGGGTGCTCCTGCTTCTAAGCAGACGATTGCTCGTTGGATTTGTAGTACAGTTCAACTTGCACATTCTGTGGCAGGCCTGCCACAGCCAAAATCTGTAAAAGCCCATTCCACAAGGAAGGTGGGCTCATCTTGGGCGGCTGCCCGAGGGGTCTCGGCTTTACAACTTTGCCGAGCAGCTACTTGGTCAGGGGCAAACACGTTTGCTAAATTCTACAAATTTGATACCCTGGCTGAGGAGGACCTGGAGTTCTCTCATTCGGTGCTGCAGAGTCATCCGCACTCTCCCGCCCGTTTGGGAGCTTTGGTATAATCCCCATGGTCCTTACGGAGTTCCCAGCATCCACTAGGACGTCAGAGAAAATAAGAATTTACTTACCGATAATTCTATTTCTCATAGTCCGTAGTGGATGCTGGGCGCCCATCCCAAGTGCGGATTGTCTGCAATACTTGTATATAGTTATTGTTACAAACAAATCGGGTTGTTTATTGTGGGAAGCCATCTTTTCAGAGGCTCCTACGGTTATCATACTGTTAACTGGGTTCAGATCACGAGTTGTACGGTGTGATTGGTGTGGCTGGTATGAGTCTTACCCGGGATTCAAGATCCTTCCTTATTATGTACGCTCGTCCGGGCACAGTATCTTAACTGAGGCTTGGAGGAGGGTCATAGGGGGAGGAGCCAGTGCACACCAGCTAGTCTAAAGCTTTTACTTTTTGTGCCCAGTCTCCTGCGGAGCCGCTATTCCCCATGGTCCTTACGGAGTTCCCAGCATCCACTACGGACTATGAGAAATAGAATTATCGGTAAGTAAATTCTTATTATATATATATATATATATATATAATATATATATATACATATATATAGCAAACGTGGAGACTGCGGTACTCAAATTTAAATAGAAGTTTTTTCTGAAGCATATTAAAGAATTACAGGATGCCTTAACAAGGCCGACGTTTCGGTGCTGCAAGCACCGTTTTCAAGGCAGGCATGAAATACTAAATATTTAAATTTGAGTGCCGCAGTCTCCACGTTTGCTATCCATCATCTTTACTGAGGGCACCAGGCAGTAACCTTTCCAGCACGGAGTGACAGTTCGTACCAGCACTATATATGTATATATATATATATATATATATATTCTTGTTTTTTATATATATATATATATATATATATATATATCTATCTATATCCAATATGACTGGGTGGCACTCCAAGAGGACTTTTCAGATAAAAAAATCACAGAGACTGCGCTCTAGTTACGGTAACGTTTCAGTTATGTATTAACTTTCGTCAGACCAACATATACAATACATTTACATACCTTTATACCTCCCCAAACCCTCGTGTGCCGCGTCCCCTCGGCCCGGTCCGCTGGCGGGGATAGATTACGTCACTGCACAAAGCCTGTGCAACGCGCTCACGTCCCGCGCTGCGTGCCGGTTTCCTTGGAGATGAACAAACAGTGCTAACTTTACTTAACAGTACAGCACATATGATTCATCTGTCAATTCCATCAAACGATGCAGTTAATACATCGAACTTAAATATACTATTATAATGGTACTCTCCAAAGGTATATATACTGCTATTAGTACATAATAACATATAAATCAGAAAAAACATTCATAGCATATAGATCAAGGAAGCCAATTACAGAGACATCAGGAAAAACAGTGCAATGACAATTGTTTATTAAGGCCACCTGGAGCTATTGTATTGAGGCGATTGTATTGCCTCCCGCTGTAACAGCAATTTATTTCTGTTACCCCCACGAATATTATCAGGTTGCTGATCTATGATTTTATATTTTAAACTTGACAAGTTATGTTTAAATCTCGCAAAGTGGCGTGCCACTGGTTGCGTTTGACTCTCTCCCCCCAATGCCGCGCTAATTGAAGACCTATGCATGACCATTCTTTCACGGAACTGTCGTGTCGTCTTACCGACATAAAGCAACCCACAGGGACAGCGTATGTAATAAATGACATGAGTACTTGTACATGTCAATATTTTGTCTATTTTTACAAATTTTCCCGAATGTGGATGAGAGAAGCCGGGTCCTACTTCCATATAGCTGCATGTGGTGCAGCCTATGCACCTGTAGCAACCCGGCTTCTTGGTTAGAAATGTCTGGACTGGACCGGGTTTAAACTTAGAAATGTCATTATGAACCAGATAATCTTTAAGGTTTCTATTTCTAGTATAACTTGGCAACAACATTTTATCATTTAATATCTTCAAATCTTTATCCGTGGAAACCACCGGCCAAATGTCCCTAGCGTGTTTTTTAATTTCCTTATATATATATAAAAATAAAACAAGAAACCAGGGGTGCACTCGCCAGTCATCATAATGTAGCTTTTATTCAGTCCATGGTAAAAAGAGTAACAAAAAATATCAACGATTCGGTCCCACATCTGGACCTTTGTCAAGATACAGACACATTATTTATACCCCAATTGAGAAGGAAGTACCTCCCACCCAAACAATCAATCAAATTATCAATAATGTGCAGCTAAGGCATCCCCAGCATAGCTAAAGCCACCACAAAACATACAATATACATAAAATAATACAGCCATCAAAAGACATTACAAACAACAAGTCATAAAATCACTGACACATGAATCGCACCTCCGATCCCGGCGTGCGCTCCACCACTGCATCCACTTCCGCTCCATGGATGCACCACCGGCCGGAAGGCGTCATCACTAAACCGGAAGTCACCAGACCCGGAGCGCACAGTCGCCTAGTAACATCAAGCGGCGCGCCCTCCAAAGGGGAAGCCCGGATATAAACAAATATCACACTTAATCAAAAGTTCATGTGCATATTCACAATAACAAAATACATAAGCACATAACCATAGAAACTTTTTAGAATGGAAATGGCATTGTTGGACTAAAGAGGCACCGAAACGTTATTGTACATGTCTGAGTACATTGTGAGTTCTTGAGTCCGTAAGTGCCGCACCTGGGAGAATTGTATCTACGTGTATTGTGAGGGCAACCAGGCCAGTAACTGAAGCACAGGGAGAGAGCCAAACTACACGTGTGTGTGTGTGTGTGTGTGTGTGTGTGTGTGTGTGTGTGTGTGTGTGTGTGTGTAATAAATAAACATATATAGTAACACTGTAAGGGAACAAGGTGCCTTTTCCTGGGGTAAATGGCAGCAAGCAGCAGCTGAGAAATCATACAAGTCCAGTTTGTGGTGCAACTGACCGCAACCAGTTTTATTAAGCAGAAAATAAAACAAACATCAAAAGAAAATACCTTGCCTGTCCGGCACTAACTAAACACAGGACATTCCTAACTATCTGTAAAACACAGAGTTCTCCAGTAAACACTGTATAGCTCACTTGCATAAGGAAGCGTGTTTCTCCCCAGACGAGATTTGCTGCAGTCTTCCCAGGTAGTTCTGCACACACTGATCAGGCTAGCAGCCCTATAACACTCTTACACAGCTGAAACCCTGATTAGCCCTCTGTGAGGCCAAAGACCCGTACTGGGCCCAATGTCTGGAACTTGCCCTATCTCTCTTTCAGGGCCCTTATCCAGCTTTTCCAATAAACTGAAAAGATTCTGACAAAACAAAACATTTTCCTAGAAGTTTTCATTTTTCTAATACATGTAAGACAAGAACCTGGGACAAACATACCTGCCCTCAAACACTATTCCAGTGTTCTTGTCACAATATATATATATGTATATATATACTCTGTGTGTGTGTATGTATATATATATATATATATATATATATATTTATATATATATATATATATATACTGTGTATACCATATTTAGACTATACACATATATATATATATATATATATATATATATATATACTTTGTTATATACAGTTGTGCTCATAAGTTTACATACCCTAGCAGAATTTGTGATTTTCTGCCCATTTGTCAGAGAATATGAATGATAACTCACAAACTTTTCTTTCACTCATGGTTAGTGGTTGGGTGAAGCCACTTATTGTCAAACAACTGTGTTTACTCTTTTTAAATCATAATGACAACAGAAACTACCCAAAATGACCCTGATCAAAAGTTTACATACCCCAGTTCTTAATACCGTGTATTGCCCCCTTTAACATCAATGACAGCTTGAAGTCTTTTGTGGTAGTTGTGGATGAGGCTCTTTATTTTCTCAGATGGTAAAGCTGCCCATTCTTCTTGTCAAAAAGCCTCCAGTTCCTGTAAATTCTTGGGCTGTCTTGCATGAACTGCATGTTTGAGATCTACCCAGAGTGGCTCAATAATATTGAGGTCAGGAGACTGAGATGGCCACTCCAGAACCTTCACTTTATTCTGCTGTAGCCAATGACAGGTCGACTTGGCCTTGTGTTTTGGATCATTGTCATGTTGGAACGTCCAAGTACGTCCCATGCGCAGCTTCCGGGCTGATGAGTGCAAATTTTCCTCCAGCGCAGCTTCCGGGCTGATGAGTGCAAATTTTCCTCCAGTATCTTCTGATAACATGCTGTATTCATCTTGCCAGCAATTTTGACCAAGTTTCCAGTGCCTTTGTAGCTCACACATCCCCAAAACATCAGCGATCCACCTCCGTGTTTCACAGTAGGAAAGGTGTACCTTTCATCATAGGCCTTGTTAACTCCTCTCCAAACGTAACGTTTATGGTTGTGGCCAAAATGTTCAATTTTGGTCTCATCACTCCAAATGACTTTGTCCCAGAAGTTTTGAGGCTTGTCTATGTGCTGTTTGGAGTATTGTAAGCGGGATGCTTTGTGGCATTTGCATAGTAATGGCTTTCTTCTGGCAACCCATTTTTCTTCAAATGCCTCCTTATTGTGCATCTTGAAACAACCACACCACTTTTTTTTAGAGAGTCCTGTATTTCAGCTGAAGTTATTTGTGGATTTTTCTTTGCATCCTGAACAAATATCAGAAAATACTGGAGGAAAATTTGCACTCATCAGCCCGGAAGCTGCGCATGGGACGTACTTGGACGTTCCAACATGACAATGATCCAAAACGCAAGACCAAGTCGACCTGTCATTGGCTACAGCAGAATAAAGTGAAGGTTCTGGAATGGCCATCTCAGTCTCCTGACCTCAATATCATTGAGCCACTCTGGGGACATCTCAAACAAGACAGCCCAAGAATTTACAGGACCTGGAGGCTTTTTGACAAGAAGAATGGGCAGCTTTACCATCTGAGAAAATAAAGAGCCTCATCCACAACTACCACAAAAGACTTCAAGCTGTCATTGATGTTAAAGGGGGCAATACATGGTATTAAGAACTGGGGTATGTAAACTTTTGATCAGGGTCATTTGGGTAGTTTCTGTTGTCATTATGATTTAAAAAGAGTAAACACAGTTGTTTGACAATAAATGGCTTCACCCAACCACTAACCATGAGTGAAAGAAAAGTTTGTGAGTTATCATTCATATTCTCTGACAAATGGCCAGAAAATCACAAATTCTGCTAGGGTATGTAAACTTATGAGTACAACTGTATATATACTGTACATACTATTTATATATACACAGTACATATAAATATACATACTGTTTATATACATATTTAAATATGATTCAACATATTTTTATAATTAATATATTTATACTGAATAATATAAGCGCAGCAGCCAGGTGACCCTGAAATGTCTGACACTGTCCTCACCTCACAGAGGATCGTCAGACAAGCCGCCGAGCCACCTTCTCGGAGGTTCAATGCTTTGCTTTCCTCCATGTGCAGCAGCTGTGAGTCTGGGTACGGCGGCGGCGGGGCTGAACCTTTGTAACGTCACACTCCGTGAAGCCTGAGATGCGCAGGAGGCTCCGTGTCACCATGGGAATGCGGCGCAGGTAGGGCTAGGAATGCCTTCCACTGCGCCGCTATATACAGAAACTATCTCTGCCGCCAGGCGGCATTATAACCACCTCCATGCGGTGGCAGGAGGGAAGGGGGGGGGGGGTATCGGCGGTGACTGGGGGCCTAGGAACGCTGCAGTAGAAGGAAGAAATGTTTCTCTAACGTCCTAAGTGGATGCTGGGGACTCCGTAAGGACCATGGGGAATAGCGGCTCCGCAGGAGACTGGGCACATCTAAAGAAAGCTTTAGGACTATCTGGTGTGCACTGGCTCCTCCCCCTATGACCCTCCTCCAAGCCTCAGTTAGATCTCTGTGCCCGAACGAGAAGGGTGCACACTAGGGGCTCTCCTGAGCTTCTTAGTGAAAGTTTTAGATTAGGTTTTTTATTTTCAGTGAGACCTGCTGGCAACAGGCTCACTGCATCGAGGGACTAAGGGGAGAAGAAGCGAACTCACCTGCGTGCAGAGTGGATTGGGCTTCTTAGGCTACTGGACATTAGCTCCAGAGGGACGATCACAGGCCCAGCTTGGATGGGTCCCAGAGCCGCGCCGCCGGCCCCCTTACAGAGCCAGAAGGCAGAAGAGGTCCGGAAAATCGGCGGCAGAAGACGTCCTGTCTTCAACAAGGTAGCGCACAGCACTGCAGCTGTGCGCCATTGCTCTCAGCACACTTCGGTCACTGAGGGTGCAGGGCGCTGGGGGGGGGCGCCCTGAGACGCAATAAAAACACCTTGGATGGCAAAAAAAATGCATCACATATAGCTCCTGGGCTATATGGATGCATTTAACCCCTGCCAGAATCCATAAAAAAGCAGGAGAAAAGTCCGCGAAAAAGGGGCGGAGCCTATCTCCTCAGCACACTGGCGCCATTTTCCCTCACAGCTCCGTTGGAGGGAAGCTCCCTGTCTCTCCCCTGCAGTCACTACACTACAGAAAGGGTTAAAAAAAGAGAGGGGGGCACTAATTAGGCGCAGTATTAACTATACAGCAGCGATAAGGGGAAAAACACTTATATAAGGTTATCCCTGTATATATATAGCGCTCTGGTGTGTGCTGGCAAACTCTCCCTCTGTCTCCCCAAAGGGCTAGTGGGGTCCTGTCCTCTATCAGAGCATTCCCTGTGTGTGTGCTGTATGTCGGTACTTTTGTGTCGACATGTATGAGGAGAAAAATGATGTGGAGACGGAGCAGATTGCCTGTAATAGTGATGTCACCCCCTAGGGCAGGCTTTTTCAACCAGTGTGCCGTGGCACACTAGTGTGCCGCGACCAGTTGCAAGGTGTGCCACGGAGCCAGAGCAGCTTCCTGCACATTCAGAGTGAACTGTTGGCCCGGGCTCTTCTTAGGGGATCAGTCGTGCTCTGGTCATGACCTATGCCTTGAAGACGCGGTGGTGTGATATCATATGTTCATAGGCTCACCACCCAGCCAGCCCACCCGTCTGCATACACATCTTCCAGTTCCTGCCTGCATACACAGCTTTCCTTGCCAACCCAAAATCCACACCTGCCCGACCGCCCGCTGCTCAGTATTCGCAGCACTCCACTATGAACAATCCCCGCCACTGAGGGTCAGGGAGGAGGACAGCTGACCGGTAGGAGCTAATATTTGTTATTTTATTTCTCCTGTGGGGAACAATAGGATTTATGTGGGTAGATTAAGGATTTATGGATTTATGGGGGAAGGGGGTGGGGAGAACAATGTGAATAATTCATGTGGGGAGCAATAGGATTTATGTGACGAGCAATGTGATTGATTTATGTGGGGAGCAATAGGATTTATGTGGGGAGCAATGTGATTGTTTTTTCTGTGTAGGCCAATGTATGTGGATTTTTTTTTTTTTTTACTGTGAGGGCCAATGTGTGTTTTTTGGGTTTTTTTCTGTGGGGAACTGATGGTGTGCCTTGGCAATTTTAAAATATTGTTTGGTGTGCCGCGAGTAAAAAAAGGTTCAAAATCACTGCCCTAGGGGGTCGACACCTGAGTGGATGAACTGTTGGAAGGAATTACGTGACAGTGTCAGCTCTGTATAAAAGACAGTGGTTGACATGAGACAGCCGGCTACTCAGCTTGTGCCTGTCCAGACGTCTCATAGGCCGTCAGGGGCTCTAAAGCGCCCGTTACCTCAGATGGCAGATATAGACGCCGACACGGATACTGACTCCAGTGTCGACGGTGAAGAGACGAATGTGACTTCCAGTAGGGCCACACGTTACATGATTGAGGCAATGAAAAATGTTTTACACATTTCTGATAATACGAGTACCACCAAAAAAGGGGTATTATGTTCGGTGAGGAAAAACTACCTGTAGTTTTCCTGAATCTGAGAAATTAAATGAGGTGTGTGATGATGCGTGGGTTTCCCCCGATAACAACGGATAATTTCTAAAATGTTATTGGCATTATATCCTTTCCCGCCAGAGGTTAGGGTGCGTTGGGAAACACCCCCTAGGGTGGATAAAGCGCTCACACGCTTGTAAGAACAAGGGCTCTACCCTCTCCTGAGATGGCCGCCCTTAAGGATCCTGCTGATAGAAAGCAGGAGGGTATCCTAAAAGGTATTTACACACATACTGGTGTTATACTGCGACCAGCAATCGCCTCAGCCTGGATGTGCAGTGCTGGGTTGGCGTGGTCGGATTCCCTGACTGAAAATATTGATACCATAGATAGGGACAGTATATTTTTGCCTATAGAGCATTTAAAAGATGCATTTTTATATATGCGTGATGCACAGCGGAATATTTGCCGACTGGCATCAAGTCTAAGTGCGTTGTCCATTTCTACCAGTAGAGGGTTATGGACACGTCAGTGGTCAGGTGATGCGTATTCCAAACGGCATTTGGAAGTATTGCTTTATTAAGGGAGGAGTTATTTGGGGTCGGTCTTTCAGACCTGGTGGCCACGGCAACAGCTGGGAATTCCACGTTTGTACCCCAGGTCGCCTCTCAACATGAGAAGACGCTGTATTATCAGGCGCAGTCTTTTCGTGGACAAGCGGGCAAAAGGTTCCTCATTTCTGCCCCGTGACAGAGGAAGAGGAAAAAGGCTGCAGAAATCAGCCAGTTCCCAGGAACAGAAACCCTCTCCCGCCTCTGCCAAGCCCTCAGTATACGCTGGGGCTTTACAAGCAGACTCGGGCACGGTGGGGGGCCCGTCTCAATGAATTTCAGCGCGCAGTGGGCTCACTCGCAAGTAGACCCCTGGATCCTTCAGGTGATATCTCAGGGGTACAAATTAGAATTCGAGACGTCTCCCCCTCGCCGTTTCCTAAAGTCGGCTTTACCGATGCCTCCTTCTGACAGGGAGACAGTTTTGGAAGCCATTCACAAGCTGTATTCCCAGCAGGTGATAATCAAGATACCCCGTTCCCTGTTGCAGGAGGGGTATTATTCCACACTGTTGTGGTACCGAAGCCGGACGGCTCGGTGAGACCGATTCTAAATCTAAAATCTTTGAACACTTACGTACAGAGGTTCAAATTCAAGATTGAGTCACTCAGAGCAGTGATTGCGAACCTGGAAGAAGGGGACTACATGATGTCTCGGGACATCAAGGATGCTTACCTTCATGTCAAAATTTACCCTTCTCACCAAGGGTACCTCAGGTTTATGGTACAGAACTGTCACTATCAGTTCAGACGCTGCCGTATGGATGGTACACGGCACCCCGGGTCTTTACCAAGGTAATGGCCGAAATGATGATATTCCTTCGAAGGAAGTGAATTTTAGTTATCCCTTCCTTGGACAATTCCCTGATAAGGGTAAGATCCAGGGAACAGTTGGAGGTCGGTGTAGCACTATCTCAGGTAGTGTTGCGGCAGCACGATTGGATTCTCAATATTCCAAAATCGCACCTGGTTCCGACGACGTGTCTTCTGTTCCTAGGGATGATCCTGGACACAGTCCAGAAAAAGGTGTTTCTCCCGGAGGAGAAAGCCAGGGAGTTATCCGAGCTAGTCAGGAACCTCCTAAAACCGAGCCAAGTCTCAGTGCATCAATGCACAAGGGTTCTGGGTAAAATGGTGGCTTCCTACGAAGCAATCCCATTCGGCAGATTCCACGCAAGAACTTTCCAGTGGGACCTGCTGGACAAATGGTCCGGATCGCATCTTCAGATGCATCAGCGGATAACCCTGTCACCAAGGACAAGGGTGTCCCTCCTGTGGTGGTTGCAGAGTGCTCATCTTCTAGAGGGCCGCAGATTAGGCATTCAGGACTGGGTCCTGGTGACCACGGATGCCAGCCTGCGAGGCTGGGGAGCAGTCACACAGGGAAGGAATATCCAGGGCTTATGGTCAAGCCTGGAGACATCACTTCACATAAATATCCTGAAGCTAAGGGACATTTACAATGCTCTAAGCTTAGCAAGACCTCTGCTTCAAGGTCAGCCGGTGTTGATCCAGTCGGACAACATCACGGCAGTCACCCACGTAAACAGACAGGGTGGCACAAGAAGCAGGAGGGCAATGGCAGAAGCTTCAAGGATTCTTCGCTGGGCGGAAAATAATGTGATAGCACTGTCAGCAGTATTCATTCCGGGAGTGGACAACTGGGAAGCAGACTTCCTCAGCACGACCTCCACCCGGGAGAGTGGGGACTTCACCCAGAAGTCTTCCACATGATTAAAAACTCGACAGGTATTGCGCCAGGTCCAGGGACCCTCAGGCAATAAGCTGTAGACGCTCTGGTAACACCGTGGGTGTACCAGTCAGGGTATGTGTTCCCTCCTCTGCCTCTCATACCCAAGGTACTGAGATTGATAAGATGGAGAGGAGTAAGCACTATATTCGTGGTTCCGGATTGGCCAAGAAGGACTTGGTAACCGGAACTTCAAGAGATGCTCACGGAGGATCCGTGGCCTCTACCTCTAAGAAGGGACCTGCTCCAGCAAGGACCCTGTCTGTTCCAAGACTTACCGCGGCTGCGTTTGACGGCATGGCGGTTGAACGCCGGATCCTGAAGGAAAAAAGGCATTCCGGATGAAGTCATCCCTATCCTGATCAAAGCCAGGAAGGATGTAACCGCAAAAACATTATCACCGCAATTGGCGAAAATATGTTGCGTGGTGCGAGGCCAGTAAGGCCCGACGGAGGAAATTCAACTGGGTCGATTCCTACATTTCCTGCAAACAGGAGTGTCTATGGGCCTGAAATTGGGGTCCATTAAGGTTCAAATTTCGGCCCTGTCAATTTTCTTCCAAAAAGAACTAGCTTCAGTCCCTGAAGTTCAGACGTTTGTAAAAGGGGTACTGCATATACAGCCTCCTTTTGTGCCTCCAGTGGCACTTTGGGATCTCAATGTAGTTTTGGGTTCCAAAAGTCACATTGGTTTGAACCACTTAAATCTGTGGAGTTAAAATATCTCACATGGAAAGTGGTCATGCTGTTGGCCCTGGCCTGGGCCAGGCGCGTGTCAGAATTGGCGGCTTTATCCTGAAAAAGCCCTTATCTGATTTTCCATTCGGACTGTCAAAGTCAGAAAAATGTCTCTATGCACGTTGCCATATTTGCACCGCACACTGGTCCGTGCTGCGCATGCGTACGCTCTCCCGTGAAGGCGCATACCCGCAATAGCGTGCACTCGCAGGCGCGGTATGCGTATTTACGGTAGAGTTTATGTAGTCGTAGCGTGCGACTCATTCGTTACATATTTTCACAATTAATGTAGTTTATAGATCATGATCCCTTTGATAGTTTCTGAAAGTTTGGTTAATATAGAAGGTCCCTGTTTAAAGTAATCCCTCTTTGTATCGTACGAAGGGTCTAACAAGACTCATACAGCAGTGTTTGGTACCCATCGGAAGAGTATTTAATTAGCAATATTCCGGTGTTGGTTTGGAGCGTATTAATCGCTCGTGCGAATAGTTATGGACATAAGAAGTTTCTGTCCATTTCTACTATTTACTCATACTCAGGTATGCGGCGGGAAACCTAGTTCCCCACCCACCTGAGCTGTTTGAAATCGTCACAGCCCACCTGTATGAATCAACCTATGACCTTTTGTTGTGATACAGGGTCGAATTCCTTCATCCAATGGACAATGGGATTGTAGGGACTATGAGATTGCATTGTGTGTGGGGCATAAATAGGCAGGCCGACCACATCCAGCTCTCACTCTTCAACGGTTCTCATTGCTGAAAATCGGGTGCTGGATGTCCAGGCGCATGCGATCGTTTACCCTTGTGCGTAAGTTTCTCTCCGTAATCATTGTCTTTCTGTGAGCAAATTTCTCTCATCTCTCTCTCTCTCTCTCTCTTTCCCTTCTCTTTCTCTCGTATCTCCCCTAGACTAGTATTGTATTGTATTAGATAGTATTGTATTTTGGTTAGGAAGTCTTTGTTATATTGTAGTGTATCATTTGTACTGTTATCCCCTTTTTACAAGTATACTAGATATAATACAGTTAATAGGCTTTGGACCCTAAACCAGTATCTGTGTATTTCCTATAGTGTTAAGTGTTCACTTGAGCGTCGGTGACGCTCAAGCAGCTTTGTAGTTAGTCAGGTTACACAAGGTTGCACTTACACCCTGTATACACATTAAGGTATTCCGTGTATTTCATTGGTATAAGGTTTAGACATAAAGGTATAGCGTTGTGAGCGTCTGCGCCGCTGGTGATCTCCTCGTGGTCTCGAGCGTCCGCTACGCCATAGCGAATCATTACTCTAGTCATAGCCAATAACGTGTCCTGTGATCGCTGGGCCGTGAGCGAACGTGACGCTTGAGCGTCTCGCCTACGGCTGAGCGATCGTTACGCAACTAGCGTACCATTACGGTACTTCTTAAGTAAACAGCGTACAGTGTTCTTAGCTTCATAAAGGGTTGTTTATACGACAAGGGAATTTAGCATTGTCAATTGGGGACTCGTCCTATCCTTCTCATATCTGCACTAGGTAGATCAGCAGACATTATCCCCCCAGCAAAGGGTGGGAGGTTGTCTCGCAGTGCTGACGGGATAAGCGTCTGCTTCGCTTAGATAAAGAGTGCTGAAGGAATCCGGGAACCGGAAGTAAGAACAAAACGCTTGTGTCTTTTAAAACTGTTTTATTTCTCTTCTGTCTTGCGTATACACGCACACATACATTTATCTGCATTTCTTTTTCAAATTTCGTATATCACTATTCCTGTTTGCCAAGTTTTATAGTTGATAGAAAGTGCAAAAAGAGATTTGCTGTTATTTCATAGTAGAGGTAATAGTTAAAGTATAGACCAACACACGGCTTGTCTGGGAGATAAGACAGTCAGTGTGGTGTGCGGTAGATGATCAGGGATCATCTACATTGATAAAGGTAGAAATTGTGTTACGCTGGATCTTTGTTTTGCGTACACGTGTCCCTAACAAAAGACTTGCGTACGCAATCCAAACGGCAGACGCACGCAGCGTACATTACGCAACGTAGCGTCTGGTTACGCAACGTAGCTCAAGTCACGAAAAGTTGAATTAGCGCAAAGCGATAATTAGCGCAAAGGCGATAAGTAACGCACAGCGGTAAATAACGCAAATCTATTTTTGGAAAATCTGAAATTTAGTTTAACAGATCCTGCTCCTAATTAGTAACACTGTTGGACTGAAGACAATTTCTGCGCAGAAATAGATATAGAAACAAAGTGTACATGTGTTGAGTGAGTGTGTTTTTATTACATAAGTTTATATAACTTAAGAGGTTGAACCAAAAGGAAAGTCGGGTACTCGTCAAGGGACACACGTGTAAGTGACATATACGGTGGCTAGGGAGGCATCCTTGGTTAAATAATATTTGAGCATTAGAGTATAGCGGACCATAAGGTAACAGACCAGGAGGTCATAAGGTAACAGACCAGGAGGTCATTAACAGACGGTAACAGACCAGGAGGTCATAAGGTAACAGGTAAAATAGACAAAGAGGTCCGCTCTAAAAGTCCAGTGGCACAACGCCTGGGGTGTTGGTGCAGAACCCATATAGGCCATAAGCTCTTGCTGAAGGAATCGCGGCCGGAAACATCGATTCCATTGATCTTTCAGTACATGACAAGTAGTGCTTATGTACTGAACAATTGGACCGCACGTAATTGTGTGCAGTAGTTAGTAATCTGACCTAATACCATTAGAGTAAAGTGGTCACAAACGCTATCTGTACATTCTGACGTGATTTGTGTAATTTTTTATTTTTGGAAGGGAAGTTCGCTGGTCACTCAGGAACTATCTAACAACCCCACCTTTACTGGAAAGAGTAAGTGTCCTGCGGGTAACCCTCATATGTTCCAGTAAACTGAAGGTTCCATAGGGGCCCTGTATCGAGTACGCCAGCACCATATCGGTGTGATCAGGTCGTATTGGTCGAGGTGGGCGAGTGAGTGGGGTACTCGGTAAACCGCCACCGCCGGCCTATTTTTGGACAATTTGGTTTGCTGTAAGGGTTCGCTGAAAACCTTGAGATAAAGATCCAAGGAGGAATAAGCAACACCTGCAGAATTATGGGGGCCAGTTGTTCAGGTAGGGGGCGATCAACCTCGGTTCGGGTTGATTCAGAGAACCGACCCGTTGGGTCGGCAAGGTACATCATGTGTGAAAAATACGGAAGTCACACAGAATCTTTATGTGATGAATGGGAGAGAATGACTGTACAAGACAGGGACAAATTCCCAAGAATAGGTAGCTTCAGTCCAGACGTGTTACAAAATTTAAGGAGGAGGATATGTCTCGTAAAATCATCAAAGAGACGAATTCAGCATCATGATTACTTACAGTTATGGCACCAGGAAGGTGAGATACAGAGAGGTTTGGCTCTGGCGGCGGGATCTGGGGCAGTCAGGAAGCTGATAGCCACAGCTCCACCTCCACCATACATTGCAGGAGAGAAGCTGATTACGGAGAGAAACGCACTGGGTTGTAAAACACAAACTCTTAGTAACCCTGTAAATGTTAATGATGTTAACCAAATAACTCATGCAAGTATTAACCCGTGCAAGATGTACCCTGTTTTGAACCTTCCTCAGGAGTGTGATCAAGAAGAAGATTCGGCAACAATTTCAGCGCTCTCTCTAGCGGCCACCATATCAGAAACCACAGTGGGAACTGCACCACCCACGAGATTAGTGAAGGCCCCTAGCGGAGGGATAGGTGAGGTCGTGTCAACGGGTAAGTACGGCACCATGCACTACACTGAAACAATTGTACCACAAGTTGTAGAATCTACGCAGAATGAGGCTGTTAGAATTGCTCCTGTAAAGGTGATAGTAGTTCCCAATGGGAAAACAGATGCATCAGGAGCCACACCCGTCAGGAACATTGCCATGTATTGCCCGTTCACTAGAATGGAATTGAGGACCATAGTGTCTGAATTCCCAGACCCCAGAAAAGATTTAGTGGCAAGCCAAAAATACATCAGGGATCTAGGAAACACTTTAGAGCCCAATAATAAGGATTGGCAGATAGTGCTAAGAGCTTGCTTACCTTCCAATGTCGACTCAGTTAAATTCTTGGCTGATTGTGGACTAGATAAAGATGTACCGCTTACAGATGTGTACGACCAGGATAATGTAAAAAGGATAAATTTACAGTTAAAGGAGTATTTCCCAGCCGTTGTTAAATGGAATAAAATATTTTCCATTAAGCAAAAGGAGTCCGAAACGGCAGCAGAATATTTCCACCGGGCACTATCAGAAATGGCAAAATACACTGGTATAGAAGACATTAAGACCAACCCAAACCATCGAGAAGTAGCAGTATCTGTACTGATGGATGGTTTGAAAGAAACATTAAAAGCTAGGGTACAGACCACACAACCATGTTGGCGAGGTCTGTCAGTGTCCACCTTGAGAGAGGCTGCTGTTGATCACGACAAAAACATCACTAGACACAGGGAGTCGCAAAGTGATAAGTTGATGTCCGTAAGTATACAGGCGCTGACCACAAGGCAGCCTGCGTATGTACCACCGAATCCTGTGGGTAAGGCAAGTGTAATAACATGTTTTTCTTGTAACAGACCGGGACACTTTGCACGAGAATGTAGAACAAAGAATGTACAAAGATCTTTTCAACCCCCTAGACAACAACACAACACACGACATTGGGAGCAGGGTCCACAGAGGCGGAGTTTTGAGCCACATACAGGGGAAACAAAAAGATATCCCCCGAACAGAGACTGGCAGGCCTCTGGTAGTTCCCAGCTAACTCCCCCACAAGTAGTTGCTGCCAATGGGATTCAGGGAGGTCAGCATACCCAATAGGGGTGTGGCCACACCTGTAATCTGCAGCCAGTTAAATTGATTGCCAGTCTTGGAAGCGAACCAGAGATTGCAATCAATGTAGCTGGTAAAACTTTAAACTTTCTTGTAGACACAGGGGCGGCCAAGTCAGTGATAAATTCGACAGAACCACTGGTAGGACAATTCCAGCCATGGGAGTAACAGGAGTAGTCCAGCACTACCCTGTTAGCAAACCAGCCGAGATTACAATAGGGCCTTTGCATACCAAGCATTCCTTTTTGCTGGCTGCATCGGCACCAACTAATCTCCTGGGGAGAGACTTACTATGTAAAATGGGTTGCGTCATTTATTGTACTCCTGAAGGTGTATTCTTGGACATTCCTGAGAATCACGCTCAGGAGGTACGAGACATGTTAGACTCCCCATCAAAATTAATGTCACATTCCATTATGACAAATAGGAACCCATCCCAAGTAGAAGAGATGACATCTCAGATACCAGAGTCACTTTGGACAAAAGATGGACAGGACACTGGATTAATGGCAAACGTAGCTCCAGTAGTTGTACAAGTAAAAGATGGTAGGATAGCTCCAAAAATCCCACAGTATCCTCTGAAGCCAGAGGTGGAGTTAGGAGTTTTCCCAGTAATAGAACGCTTGCTGCAACAGGGCATTCTGGTAAGAACGTCCAGCACAGCCAATAGTCCCATCTTCCCTGTTAAAAAGAGTGGGGGGAGGGGTTACAGGCTAGTGCAGGATCTAAGGGGGATTAACAAAATAGTTGAGAGTCAGTTCCCTGTAGTGCCTAATCCAGCTGTCATCCTAATGCAAATTCCTCCCACTGCCAAATTTTTCACTGTTATTGACCTCTGCTCCGCTTTCTTTTCGGTACCTCTGCACCCTGACAGCCAATATTTGTTTGCATTCACATACAGAGGAGTCCAATACACGTGGACTCGGCTACCCCAAGGTTTCATAGATAGTCCAAGTATATTTTCTCAGGCTTTGCATGATTGTTTACAGTCTTTCCAACCAGACAGTGGATCAGTATTGATACAGTATGTGGACGATTTATTACTGTGTTCAGATTCACTGGAAGCATCTCTGAAGGATACGAAACAGCTCCTGTTTCATCTTTCAGACACAGGTCACAAGGTTTCCAAAGACAAGTTACAATTATGCCAAACTAAGGTAAAATATTTGGGACACTGTCTAACACAAGGACTGAGACACCTGACCGCTGATAGAATCCAAGCCATTAGAGACATGACACTGCCACAAACCCAGCAACAGATCAGGACGTTTTTAGGAATGTGTGGGTATTGCCGTAATTGGATCCCAGGGTTTTCCATATTGGCGTTACCTTTGCAGGAAATGGTCTCTTCAAACAAACCTGACCGGATTTCGCATACAGACGAATCCGAAACAGCATTTGAGAGACTCAAACAGTGCCTAACGCAGGCACCAGCACTAGGTATGCCAGACTATGGGAAACCCTTTGAACTATACGGAACAGAAAGTGCTGGGTGCGCAGCAGGTGTACTAACCCAAAAACACGGTGACGCCAGCAGGCCAGTCGCATACTACAGCGCCCAGCTAGACACGGTAGCGCGATCCCTCCCCACATGCTTGCGTAGCGTTGCGGCGATAGCATTGCTAGTGACAAAAAGCGAAGATGTCGTGCTAGGCCACAACCTCACAATCCATACACCACATGCGGTATCTGCCTTATTGAATTCTGCCCAAACCAGACACGTCTCATCTGCAAGGTTTACAAGATGGGAATTGGCATTAATGGCCCCAGTAAACATCACCATAAGGAGATGCAGCGCATTAAATCCTGCAACTTTTCTCCCAGGTGTGCCTGGTCAGGCACAAAGGGTGGAAGGTGAGAGTGATGGGGAAGGAGGATTTAATGCAAAGGAAGATACACATGATTGTATGGAATATTTGACCCAAAATTTCACCGCAAGGCCTGACATCAGTGACAACCCACTGGAAGATGCAGAACTAACGTTCTACACGGACGGTAGTTGTCATAGACAGTCAGACTCGGGAGACTTGTGTACTGGATACGCAGTCGTAGATGACCAAGGCACCATAGAAGCGGAACCGCTAGGCCCACCTCACTCAGCCCAGGTTGCTGAACTGGTCGCCCTAACCAGAGCATGTGAATTGGCTAAGGGTAAGTCAGCCAATATCTACACCGATTCTAGATACGCCTTCGGGGTAGTACATGATTTCGGAGCGCTATGGCGTCTCAGAAATTTCATGACGGCGGCTGGTACACCGATAGCGCATGCAGCTCACATAAAAAGGCTTCTAACAGCGATACAGGAACCCGACAGAGTGGCTGTTATCAAATGTAAAGCACATACATATAGCCAAGACCCAGTATCCCTTGGTAACAGCCGAGCAGACGAAGCCGCAAAGCTTGCAGCTGCTACCCCCATACAGACAGACACCACACCACTGATGGTATTTAATACCATCAACACACAAAAGTTGTGTGAGATGCAGAATTTGTGTTCCACACAGGAGAGAGCAGTCTGGAAGGCAAAGGGATATGGCCAGGAGTCCTCAGGGCTCTGGACGGATGGACATGGTAAACCAGTGGCCCCCAGGGCATACCTTCCATGTCTGGCTGAAGCAGCTCACGGGCTGACTCATCTAGGCAAGGAGGGGATGTGCAAATTGGTAAGAGCATACTGGTGCGCCCCAGGATTCTCCTCTCATGCGAGTAAAAGAGCAATGTCATGCCTTACCTGTCTGAGAAAGAATATTGGAAAAGCAATACCTACAGAACCATCCCATATCCCACCGGCCGGCGGCCCTTTCCAGGTAATACAAATTGACTTCATTCAATTACCCCCATGTCGAAATTTGAAATATGTACTTGTTTGTATAGATGTTTTCTCGAATTGGGTCGAAGCTTTCCCAGCAGCTACAAATACCGCTATGTTTACCGCTAAGAAAATTGTGCAGGAATTTGTATGTAGATATGGTATCCCTAGAATCATTGAAAGTGATAGGGGTACCCATTTTACAGGTGATGTCTTTCAAGGAATGTGTAAGTTGATGGGAATTGATAGCAAGCTGCACACTCCGTACCGTCCACAGGCGAGCGCGAAGGTCGAAAGAGTGAACAGCACTATTAAAAAATAAATTGAGTAAAGTAATGGCAGAGACAGGATTGACGTGGCCAGAAGCTTTACCCATTGTTTTGTATAGCATCAGAACCACTCCCAGGTCCCCTCTTAATCTGTCTCCTTTTGAAATCTTGTTTGGTCGACAACCGCATGTCATGATTAACCCTCAGGATGATTTGAAATGTAACAATGAAGTAACTGTAAAGTACTTGATTAACATGAGTAAGCAGTTGAGGAATCAAAATGATAATCTGAAGTTGATGATTCCTGATTTACCAGATAGTAATTGTCATGACATTGAACCTGGGGATTATGTAATGATACGAAATTTTCTACGCTCAGGTTGTCTTATTGATAGATGGGAAGGACCATACCAGGTCTTATTGACTAGCACCACAGCATTGAAGGTGGCTGAGAGAGATACTTGGGTCCATTCATCCCACTGCAAAAAGGTTGCTGATCCAGAGAAGTCCCGTGATAAGGAACAGACGGTAGAGGTTGTATCACTGGAGTGTCTGTTCCAGGAGGACTGAGGCGGCACCTGAGCCTTGAAGACCGAAAGCAGTTGTCGACTCCCTTCTCCCTTTTATTGTTTTTCTCCACTTCCCATCCCCTCTTCCTTGAAATTTCTTTTTTCCCCCTTCTCATTCTTCTCTATTTCCTCCTCAAAGATGGACTTGCCCCAAGAGACTGTGATCCGGATTTTGATGTTAACCATGATGTTGACCAGAGCAGTCTGTTCCGGCGAGAGTACCATAGAGGTCGAGAGAGGTTCTGGAATGGGTTCCGATTATGATAATGGAGGCGTAGTTTTCCAAGATCAACCAAACCAACAAGCAAAGGCGAGTATCAGAAAACGATCCGATAGAAGAAATTGTGATGGATTGTTAGCTGAAGAAAATTGTATCTGTAGGCTCTGTGATAATCTGGTTGAAGATGGATGCATAAAGAAATGCCAATCCAGTTTTAATATCCATATAGACCGGCATCCATTGAGTGACTATCACTCTTTAGTGGGTAATGTGTTAAACCAAACAGATTGTTGGGTATGCTCTCAAGTACCTCAGGGTCATAGCAAATCAGGGCTAGTACCATTTCCTTTAACGTTAGGGGAGGTACTTGAGCTAAGTGGTGGGAGACCGGTGGACCGGAGGTTTAATATCTCCAGCCCTCCTAGTTTGAAGCTCCACCAATACCATGTGGATAGGTCCCTCTTATGTTTCAATATCTCCAATCCCAGAAAACCGGGAAATTGGGAAGTGTCATGGAGCAACCTTACCATGACCTTTTCACACAGAGCAGATAGAATGCCTACAGATACAGAGCTGGTACGCCACATAGCCAGTAGAGGAAAATCTTTTCGGTATCGATATACCTTAGGAAATAGGATTACTAGAGTTGGAGAGGTATCACCAGGATACTGTGCACATATCGTACAAACTGATACGTGCATTAGGCAGATGGAAGAATTAGGGTCAGGAGATTTCACCTGGAAGGTTTGTAACATGGTCATGTCCTTCTCCGTCCCATATGTTCTCCCCGATGATGCATATTTCATATGCGGGAGAAAGGCGTACAAGTGGCTTGCCCCAAACTCTGAAGGATTGTGTTATATTGGAAAAGTATTGCCTGAAGTGATGACTGTTACACATGACAAAATGAAGGACATACACCGTGGTGCCCAAGCTCCTTATACTCACACTCATTACGAGCACCGAGTTAAAAGACAACTGTCAGAAAGGTTAGAGCATCCGGCCTCTGATCTTATCCATGAATCCACCGGGATTCAGGTCCTGGTAGCGTTAGATTTCACTCGTACCGCTCGGGGAGTGATGAATTATAGATACATTTCCGCACTCGCCAATTTGTTAGATAATATCACTGAAATGTATGATGACACGTTTAGATACACTGGAAGAGAACTTCAAGCTTATAAAACAGAACTAGTTCAGCATAGGATGGTTCTTAATTATCTTACAGCAGTAACAGGCGGATATTGTGTTACATTGGCAACACAGTACGGCATAAAGTGTTGCACTTATATCACGAATAGCACCGAGGATCCGGTAGAGGTCATAGACCAAAAGATGGACGATATTCTCCAATTGAAGTGGGAATTTCGTCGAAAACACAATCTCACCCTTGCTGCTGTAGGTAATGAGCTGACTAGTTGGGTGTCATGGTTGAACCCGCGAAATTGGTTCTCCGGTTTGGGGGACTGGGCTCAAGGAGTCATAATGGATGTTGGAAAGTTTCTACTATGTATCTTGGGTGTCGTTATATCGATTGGATTGATATTTAGATGCGGGCAGGCTTTAATGAGGTGCAAACAAAGTACAAGAGTGATGAGCTTGAGGAGCGAGGAAACTGTAATTAACCTGGATTTGATTTATGACCCAATGATAGAAACCAGGATGGGATGAAAATGCGATTATACGGTCCGTTTCTTTCACCTGTTTTTCTGCTTTTCTCCAAGATACAAAGACCCCCTTGGACGAGGAAGTTGACGAGACGCTATACAGACAACAGACAAGCACCAAAGATGAAGTTTTGACAACCTATGATATGGACACTTGATGAACTTTGCCATGGATCCCCAGTTTCCCTAGTACTTTTAAACTCACGCTAGCCCAACATTTTTTTTGTAAATCTGATGGCTCAGACAAAGCTATTTGCTCATGCCCAAGGAGCAATACAGCGCAAAGAAGACGGCTCTCAACAGATACCGAACACAACTTCGACGACAGATGTACATTTCCCTGACATAGAATATCATTGCATTTTCCATAAGTGTTCTTTATCTTCATCTCTACAACCCTCAGGTAATGACACACATAGACGATAGGGAATACAGGCACAGATATCAGCAACCACATACCTCCCCCATTCATGTATCATCAACTAAAATGTGCTCCCCATTTTGTTCAAAATCCGAAAAGAGCTCGGTAAAGTTTGACAGCCCATCCACAGACCTGTACCACAGGATAAGAAGGAATTCAAATGTATACTTCGCAATACCTCGAAGCTTGATGTACAACACGTACGGCACGATGATACATGACCCCCCAAACATGGATTCATACACACATGCTTCTGCTATCTCACTAGGTCATACCCTCTTCACACCTTCTCCTCTCTCCTCCCTTACCCAACCATGGAAATCAATTAACCCCTGACTTGCATTTTTCTCCTTAAATGTTTTGTGGCAGTTATTATTGACTGCCAAAGGGTGGACTGTCAAAGTCAGAAAAATGTCTCTATGCACGTTGCCATATTTGCACCGCACACTGGTCCGTGCTGCGCATGCGTACGCTCTCCCGTGAAGGCGCATACCCGCAATAGCGTGCACTCGCAGGCGCGGTATGCGTATTTACGGTAGAGTTTATGTAGTCGTAGCGTGCGACTCATTCGTTACATATTTTCACAATTAATGTAGTTTATAGATCATGATCCCTTTGATAGTTTCTGAAAGTTTGGTTAATATAGAAGGTCCCTGTTTAAAGTAATCCCTCTTTGTATCGTACGAAGGGTCTAACAAGACTCATACAGCAGTGTTTGGTACCCATCAGAAGAGTATTTAATTAGCAATATTCCGGTGTTGGTTTGGAGCGTATTAATCGCTCGTGCGAATAGTTATGGACATAAGAAGTTTCTGTCCATTTCTACTATTTACTCATACTCAGGTATGCGGCGGGAAACCTAGTTCCCCACCCACCTGAGCTGTTTGAAATCGTCACAGCCCACCTGTATGAATCAACCTATGACCTTTTGTTGTGATACAGGGTCGAATTCCTTCATCCAATGGACAATGGGATTGTAGGGACTATGAGATTGCATTGTGTGTGGGGCATAAATAGGCAGGCCGACCACATCCAGCTCTCACTCTTCAACGGTTCTCATTGCTGAAAATCGGGTGCTGGATGTCCAGGCGCATGCGATCGTTTACCCTTGTGCGTAAGTTTCTCTCCGTAATCATTGTCTTTCTGTGAGCAAATTTCTCTCATCTCTCTCTCTCTCTCTCTTTCCCTTCTCTTTCTCTCGTATCTCCCCTAGACTAGTATTGTATTGTATTAGATAGTATTGTATTTTGGTTAGGAAGTCTTTGTTATATTGTAGTGTATCATTTGTACTGTTATCCCCTTTTTACAAGTATACTAGATATAATACAGTTAATAGGCTTTGGACCCTAAACCAGTATCTGTGTATTTCCTATAGTGTTAAGTGTTCACTTGAGCGTCGGTGACGCTCAAGCAGCTTTGTAGTTAGTCAGGTTACACAAGGTTGCACTTACACCCTGTATACACATTAAGGTATTCCGTGTATTTCATTGGTATAAGGTTTAGACATAAAGGTATAGCGTTGTGAGCGTCTGCGCCGCTGGTGATCTCCTCGTGGTCTCGAGCGTCCGCTACGCCATAGCGAATCATTACTCTAGTCATAGCCAATAACGTGTCCTGTGATCGCTGGGCCGTGAGCGAACGTGACGCTTGAGCGTCTCGCCTACGGCTGAGCGATCGTTACGCAACTAGCGTACCATTACGGTACTTCTTAAGTAAACAGCGTACAGTGTTCTTAGCTTCATAAAGGGTTGTTTATACGACAAGGGAATTTAGCATTGTCAGGACAGGGCGGAATTGAGGACTCGTCCTCAGTTTCTCCCCAAGGTGGTTTCAGCGTCTCACCTGAACCAACCTATTGGTGGTGCCTGCGGCTACTAGGGACTTGGAGGCCTCCAAGTTGCTAGACGTTGTCAGTGCCCTGAAAATATGTTTCCAGGACGGCTGGAGTCAGGAAATCTGACTCGCTGTTTATCCTGTGTGCACCCAACAAGCTGGGTGCTCCTGCTTCTAAGCAGACTATTGCTCGTTGGATTTGTAGTACAATTCAGCTTGCACATTCTGTGGCAGGCCTGCCACAGCCAAAAATCTGTAAATGCCCACTCCACAAGGAAGGTGGGCTCATCTTGGGCGGCTGCCCGAGGGGTCTCGGCTTTACAACTTTGCCGAGCAGCTACTTGGTCAGGAGCAAATACGTTTGTAAAATTCTACAAAATTGATATCCTGGCTGAGGAGGACCTGGAGTTCTCTCATTTGGTGCTGCAGAGTCATCCGCACTCTCCCGCCCGTTTGGGAGCTTTGGTATAATCCCCATGGTCCTTACGGAGTCCCCAGCATCCACTTAGGACGTTAGAGAAAATAAGAATTTACTTACCGATAATTCTATTTCTCATAGTCCGTAGTGGATGCTGGGCGCCCATCCCAAATGCGGATTGTCTGCAATACTTGTACATAGTTATTGTTACAAAAATCGGGTTATTATTGTTGTGAGCCATCTTTCAGAGGCTCCTCTGTTATCATGCTGTTAACTGGGTTCAGATCACAGGTTATACGGTGTGATTGGTGTGGCTGGTATGAGTCTTACCCGGGATTCAAAATCCTTCCTTATTGTGTACGCTCGTCCGGGCACAGTATCCTAACTGAGGCTTGGAGGAGGGTCATAGGGGGAGGAGCCAGTGCACACCAGATAGTCCTAAAGCTTTCTTTAGATGTGCCCAGTCTCCTGCGGAGCCGCTATTCCCCATGGTCCTTACGGAGTCCCCAGCATCCACTACGGACTATGAGAAATAGAATTATCGGTAAGTAAATTCTTATTTTTTCCAATCTACAGCAATGTGGATGCTGTGGGCCTATTTGTAGTGTGGGCCTGGAGCTGCAGCTCCATTAGCCCCATTGTTAATCCGGCCCTGGATCAACGGATGCAACATTGGACCCGTGGGACCATGCATTGCATCATAATCATACCCAAAACATGCACAATGTATCGAACGACGCATCAAAATCGTATATTCGTACACTATGTTATCCTAGTGTATGGCCAGCTTTATTGCTGATCACATCATAAGGACTTGCTAATATTTGTATGTAATGCTGGGTACACACTGGGCATACATTGGCAGTATCATTTGTATACAAACGATATGTCTGTGAATGACGTACACTGGTTGCAGCAACTGGTGTCACAGCTGGCCAGGCAAATTCACGTGCCTGCCAGCTGGATGTCAGGACCAACATATTGAGCGGCTGATCAGAGTATATGCTTACCTGAATTGGCCCCTCTATCATCGTGATGGGACATGTCGCTGGGGTGTATACCCAGTTTAAGACCTCAATCTCGGGTGGGAACCTTTACATTGAAGTGACCTGTCCTGCTAGAATCCTTGCACCCAGAAGGTGGATGGGGGCAGGTACTGATCACCAGGGACTGGGATGAACCAGGCCAACTGCTGATGGGAACGATTGACCCCCTTTGCAGCTACGACGCCACTTCCCGTAGTAAATTCTATTTATTCCAAGAGGGGAGTGGCCATGCCTCCTTGATTAGGCCACACCCCTTTCAGTACCTGGGCCCTGCTGCTTTCTCAACAGCCCTGCCTGCACAGCCTACAGCAGAGGTTCCCAAACACGGTCCTCAAGGCACCCCAGCAGTCCAGGATTTAGGTATATCCATGGCTCAGCACAGATGGTAACATCAAATTGACTGAGATACTAATTAAGTCACCTGACAAGCATGGATACATTTAAAACCTGGACCGTTGGGGTGCCCGGAGGACTGCATTTGGGAACCTCTGGCCTACGGTCTCTCATGAATAAAAAAAGAGGAAAACCTCATTGGATAGTCTGCTGACGCTATGTGAAGATGTTAGCAATCAGAGGAGTGCCGGAAAGCTAAGCTTGTCTGAGCTTTGTACATTGGGCAAGACCGCAGCCTCTATTATGATTAATGGGGACTGTGCTCATCGGTGTTTCTCTAACGTCCTAGTGGATGCTGGGGACTCCGAAAGGACCATGGGGAATAGCGGCTCCGCAGGAGACTGGGCACAAAGTAAAAGCTTTAGGACTAGCTGGTGTGCACTGGCTCCTCCCCCTATGACCCTCCTCCAAGCCTCAGTTAAGATTTTGTGCCCGAACGAGAAGGGTGCAATCTAGGTGGCTCTCCTGAGCTGCTTAGAGTAAAAGTTTAAATAGGTTTTTTTATTTTCAGTGAGACCTGCTGGCAACAGGCTCACTGCATCGAGGGACTAAGGGGAGAAGAAGCGAACTCACCTGCGTGCAGAGTGGATTGGGCTTCTTAGGCTACTGGACATTAGCTCCAGAGGGACGATCACAGGCCCAGCCATGGATGGGTCCCGGAGCCGCGCCGCCGGCCCCCTTACAGAGCCAGAAGAGTGAAGAGGTCCGGAAAATCGGCGGCAGAAGACGTCCTGTCTTCAATAAGGTAGCGCACAGCACCGCAGCTGTGCGCCATTGCTCTCAGCACACTTCACACTCCGGTCACTGAGGGTGCAGGGCGCTGGGGTGGGGCGCCCTGGGACGCAATGAAAATACCTTAAATGGCTAAAAATACATCACATATAGCTCCTGGGCTATATGGATGTATTTAACCCCTGCCAGTTTTCCACAAAAAAGCGGGAGAAAGGCCGCCGAAAAAGGGGCGGAGCCTATCTCCTCAGCACACAAGCGCCATTTTTTCCTCACAGCTCCGTTGGAGGAAGGTTCCCTGACTCTTCCCTGCAGTCCTGCACTACAGAAACAGGGTAAAACAAGAGAGGGGGGGCACTAAATTGGCATATTAATATATACAGCAGCTATATTAGGGAAAAAACACTTATATAAGGTTATCCCTGTATATATATATAGCGCTCTGGTGTGTGCTGGCAAACTCTCCCTCTGTCTCCCCAAAGGGCTAGTGGGGTCCTGTCCTCTGTCAGAGCATTCGCTGTGTGTCGGTACGCTGTGTCGACATGTATGAGGAGGAAAATGGTGTGGAGGCGGAGCAATTGCCTGTGTTAGTGATGTCACCCCCTAGGGAGTCGACACCTGACTGGATGGTCTTATGGAAAGAATTACGTGATAGTGTCGGCACTTTACAAAAGACTGTTGACGACATGAGACAGCCGGCAAATCAGTTAATACCTGTACAGGCGTCTCAAACACCGTCAGGGGCTATAAAACGCCCGTTACCTCAGGTCGATACTGACACGGACACTGACTCCAGTGTCGACGGTGAGGAAACAAACGTATTTTCCAGTAGGGCCACACGTTACATGATCACGGCAATGAAGGAGGTTTTGAACATTTCTGATACTACAAGTACCACAAAAAAGGGTATTATGTGGGGTGTGAAAAAACTACCCGTAGTTTTTCCTGAATCAGATGAATTAAATGAGGTGTGTGATGAAGCGTGGGTTTCCCCCGATAAAAAACTGCTAATTTCTAAAAAATTATTGGCATTATACCCTTTCCCGCCAGAGGTTAGGGCGCGTTGGGAAACACCCCCTAGCGTAGATAAGGCGCTCACACGCTTATCAAAACAAGTGGCGTTACCGTCTCCTGATACGGCCGCCCTCAAGGAACCAGCTGATAGGAAGCTGGAAAATATCCTTAAAAGTATATACACACATACTGGTATTATACTGCGACCAGCAATCGCCTCAGCCTGGATGTGCAGTGCTGGGGTGGCTTGGTCGGATTCCCTGACTGAAAATATTGATACCCTGGACAGGGACAATATATTATTGACTATAGAGCATTTAAAGGATGCATTTCTATATATGCGAGATGCACAGAGGGATATTTGCACTCTGGCATCAAGAGTAAGTGCGATGTCCATTTCTGCCAGAAGAGGATTATGGACGCGACAGTGGTCAGGGGATGCGGATTCCAAACGGCATATGGAAGTATTGCCGTATAAAGGGGAGGAGTTATTTGGGGTCGGTCTATCGGACCTGGTGGCCACGGCAACGGCTGGAAAATCCACCTTTTTACCCCAAGTCACCTCGCAGCAGAAAAAGATACCGTCTTTTCAGGCTCAGTCCTTTCGTCCCCATAAGGGCAAGCGGGCAAAAGGCCACTCATATCTGCCCCGGGGCAGAGGAAGGGGAAAAAGACTGCAGCAAACAGCCTCTTCCCACGAACAGAAGCCCTCCCCCGCTTCTGCCAAGTCCTCAGCATAACGCTGGGGCCTTACAAGCGGACTCGGGCACGGTGGGGGCCCGTCTCAAGAATTTCAGCGCGCAGTGGGCTCACTCGCAAGTGGACCCCTGGATCCTGCAGGTAGTATCTCAGGGGTACAAATTGGAATTCGAGACGTCTCCCCCTCGCCGGTTCCTGAAGTCTGCTTTACCAACGTCTCCCCCCGACAGGGAGGCGGTATTGGAAGCCATTCACAAGCTGTATTCCCAGCAGGTGATAATCAAGGTACCCCTCCTACAACAGGGAAAGGGGTATTATTCCACGCTGTTTGTGGTACCGAAGCCGGACGGCTCGGTGAGACCCATTTTAAATCTGAAATCCTTGAACACTTACATAAAAAGGTTCAAGTTCAAGATGGAGTCACTCAGAGCAGTGATAGCGAACCTGGAAGAAGGGGACTATATGGTGTCTCTGGACATCAAGGATGCTTACCTCCATGTCCCAATTTGCCCTTCTCACCAAGGGTACCTCAGGTTTGTGGTACAGAACTGTCACTATCAGTTTCAGACGCTGCCGTTTGGATTGTCCACGGCACCCCGGGTCTTTACCAAGGTAATGGCCGAAATGATGATTCTTCTTCGAAGAAAAGGCGTCTTAATTATCCCTTACTTGGACGATCTCCTGATAAGGGCAAGGTCCAGAGAACAGTTAGAGGTCGGAGTAGCACTATCTCAAGTAGTACTACGTCAGCACGGATGGATTCTAAATATTCCAAAATCGCAGCTGATTCCGACGACACGTCTGCTGTTCCTAGGGATGATTCTGGACACAGTACAGAAAAAGGTGTTTCTCCCGGAGGAGAAAGCCAAGGAGTTATCCGACCTAGTCAGGAACCTCCTAAGACCAGGCCAAGTGTCAGTACATCAATGCACAAGGGTCCTGGGAAAGATGGTGGCTTCTTACGAAGCGATTCCATTCGGGAGATTCCACGCAAGAACTTTTCAGTGGGATCTGCTGGACAAATGGTCCGGATCGCATCTTCAAATGCATCAGCGGATAACCCTGTCTCCAAGGACAAGGGTGTCTCTCCTGTGGTGGTTACAGAGTGCTCATCTCCTAGAGGGCCGCAGATTCGGCATTCAGGATTGGGTCCTGGTGACCACGGATGCCAGCCTGAGAGGCTGGGGAGCAGTCACACAGGGAAGAAATTTCCAGGGCTTGTGGTCAAGCATGGAAACGTCACTTCACATAAATATCCTGGAACTAAGGGCCATTTACAATGCCCTAAGTCAGGCAAGACCTCTGCTTCAGGGTCAGCCGGTGTTGATCCAGTCGGACAACATCACGGCAGTCGCCCACGTAAACAGACAGGGCGGCACAAGAAGCAGGAGGGCAATGATGGAAGTGGCAAGGATTCTTCGCTGGGCGGAGAATCATGTGATAGCACTGTCAGCAGTGTTCATTCCGGGAGTGGACAACTGGGAAGCAGACTTCCTCAGCAGACACGATCTTCACCCGGGGGAGTGGGGACTTCACCCAGAAGTCTTCCACATGATTGTGAACCGTTAGGAAAAACCAAAGGTGGACATGATGGCGTCCCGCCTCAACAAAAAACTGGACAGATATTGCGCCAGGTCAAGGGACCCTCAGGCAATAGCTGTGGACGCTCTGGTAACACCGTGGGTGTACCAGTCAGTGTATGTGTTCCCTCCTCTTCCTCTCATACCAAAAGTACTGAGAATCATAAGAAGGAGAGGAGTAAAGACTATACTCGTGGCTCCGGATTGGCCAAGAAGGACTTGGTACCCGGAAATTCAAGAGATGCTCACGGAAGACCCGTGGCCTCTACCTCTAAGAAAGGACCTGCTCCAGCAGGGACCATGTCTGTTCCAAGACTTACCGCGGCTGCGTTTGACGGCATGGCGGTTGAACGCCGGATCCTGAAGGAAAAAGGCATTCCGAATTAAGTCATCCCTACCCTGATCAAAGCCAGGAAGGATGTAACCATACAACATTATCACCGTATTTGGCGTAAATATGTTGCGTGGTGCGAGGCCAGGAAGGCCCCTACAGAGGAATTTCAACTGGGTCGTTTCCTGCATTTCCTGCAAACAGGACTGTCTATGGGCCTCAAATTAGGGTCCATTAAGGTTCAAATTTCGGCCCTGTCAATATTCTTCCAAAAAGAACTGGCTTCTGTTCCTGAAGTTCAGACGTTTGTCAAGGGAGTACTGCATATACAGCCTCCTTTTGTGCCTCCAGTGGCACCTTGGGATCTCAATGTAGTTTTGGGATTCCTAAAATCACATTGGTTTGAACCACTCACCACTGTGGACTTAAAATATCTCACATGGAAAGTGGTAATGCTGTTAGCCCTGGCTTCAGCCAGGCGTGTCTCAGAATTGGCGGCTTTATCCTATAAAAGCCCTTACCTAATTTTTCATACGGACAGGGCAGAATTGAGGACTCGTCCTCAATTTCTCCCTAAGGTGGTTTCAGCATTTCACTTAAACCAGCCTATTGTGGTGCCTGCGGCTACTAGGGACTTGGAGGATTCCAAGTTGCTGGACGTAGTCAGGGCCCTGAAAATATATGTTTCCAGGACGGCTGGAGTCAGGAAATCTGATTCGCTGTTTATCCTGTATGCACCCAACAAGCTGGGTGCTCCTGCTTCTAAGCAGACGGTTGCTCGTTGGATTTGTAGTACAATTCAGCTTGCACATTCTGTGGCAGGCCTGCCACAGCCAAAATCTGTAAAAGCCCATTCCACACGGAAAGTGGGCTCATCTTGGGCGGCTGCCCGAGGGGTCTCGGCTTTACAACTTTGCCGAGCAGCTACTTGGTCAGGGGCAAACACGTTTGCTAAATTCTACAAATTTGATACCCTGGCTGAGGAGGACCTGGAGTTCTCTCATTCGGTGCTGCAGAGTCATCCGCACTCTCCCGCCCGTTTGGGAGCTTTGGTATAATCCCCATGGTCCTTTCGGAGTCCCCAGCATCCACTAGGACGTTAGAGAAAATAAGAATTTACTTACCGATAATTCTATTTCTCATAGTCCGTAGTGGATGCTGGGCGCCCATCCCAAGTGCGGATTGTCTGCATTACTTGTACATAGTTATTGTTACAAAAATCGGGTTATTGTTGTTGTGAGCCATCTTTTCAGAGGCTCCTTCTGTTATCATGCTGTTAACTGGGTTCAGATCACAAGTTGTACGGTGTGATTGGTGTGGCTGGTATGAGTCTTACCCGGGATTCAAAATCCTTCCTTATTGTGTATGCTCGTCCGGGCACAGTATCCTAACTGAGGCTTGGAGGAGGGTCATAGGGGGAGGAGCCAGTGCACACCAGCTAGTCCTAAAGCTTTTACTTTGTGCCCAGTCTCCTGCGGAGCCGCTATTCCCCATGGTCCTTTCGGAGTCCCCAGCATCCACTACGGACTATGAGAAATAGAATTATCGGTAAGTAAATTCTTATTTTCTTTGTCTAAGGCAGGAGATATTGCTGGTATCACCTGTGTTAAGGCGTTGTTTAATAGGTTGTGATTTAAAACTTCCATTTTCGCATGATTTTCAGGGATATTTAGATTAAAAAAATAAGGCTATCTTTCCATTTAACACATTGATAAAAAATAGAAATATTTAATAAAAACATGTGATAAGAACATTTCATTATAGTACATATGGTTAAAAGGAATATGAAATTGGAATGATTTATGTTACCCAAAAAATGGACTTTGACAATTTATTATGTATTTCAGGTTGAGCTATATTTTCCTATACTGGAGAATCTGAAGTTATTTTCTTCCATTTTATACAGAGCAAAATGAGACTAAAGACTTCATTATTAAAAGAACCAAAACATATCCTTTACAGTGAAGAAAAACAATGTACTGGTTACCATTATTCAGAAATGCTTTCCTTGGCTTGAGCTTTGTTTTAATGCAGATTAAAGGTGGGATGTAATGGCGTCTGAGTTTGCAGGGGGTGCAGGATGCCGGACAAACTCTGACGCTTTTGTTAAAGCGACAGTCATTTACGGGGCAAAGTTTTGACTTATAAATGACTGTCGCTTTAAAAAAGTCCGAGTTCGGCCGGCATCCCACACCTCCATCAAACTCTGATGCCATTACATCCCGCCTGAAGTTTCTACTTGTCACAACTTGACAATTTCTCTGTCTCAAGTAAAATCCACCTTTTGTGAATACATAGGGGGCATTTATATGCAGTAGAATTTTTTTTTTTATAGTCAGAGTATAATAAAACAGTGTCAGAGATGGGAGATATTTAGCGCCGATACTAAAATCGATTTTCAGAATTGTCATATTCGAATGGAGAATTGAGTGTTCATTCCCAAGGTATTTCTTGTGGCTGCTTCATAGTCCCTAATTGCACAGAACAAGGTGCATATAATCCAAAAATACCACTTGACAATTTACAAAGGAATATGTGTTTGATTATAGTGTTATTTTAATTTAATAAAACAGACATATTTAGAATACTTAGTGTATGTGTGTGTGTGTGTGTGTGTGTGTGTGTGTGTGTATATATATATATATATTAGTGTAATTGGCGCCTTGGGGTTGTTATAATACCCCTATTTCTCTGACGTCCTAAGTGGATGCTGGGGACTCCGTAAGGACCATGGGGAATAGCGGCTCCGCAGGAGACAGGGCACAAAAGTAAAAGCTTTAGGATCAGGTGGTGTGCACTGGCTCCTCCCCCTATGACCCTCCTCCAAGCCTCAGTTAGGTTTTTGTGCCCGTCCGAGAAGGGTGCAATCTAGGTGGCTCTCCTAAAGAGCTGCTTAGAGTAAAAGTTTTGTTAGGTTTTTTATTTTCAGTGAGTCCTGCTGGCAACAGGCTCACTGCAACGAGGGACTTAGGGGTGAAGAAGTGAACTCACCTGCGTGCAGGATGGATTGGCTTCTTAGGCTACTGGACACTAGCTCCAGAGGGACGATCACAGGTACAGCCTGGATGGGTCACCGGAGCCGCGCCGCCGACCCCTTGCAGATGCTGAAGAGAGAAGAGGTCCAGAAATCGGCGGCTGAAGACTTCCCAGTCTTCTTAAGGTAGCGCACAGCACGGCAGCTGTGCGCCATTGCTCTCAGCACACTTCACACCAACGGTCACTGAGGGTGCAGGGCGCTGGGGGGGGCGCCCTGGGCAGCAATGAAAGTACCTATGCTGGCTAAAAATACATCACATATAGCCTCTGGGGCTATATGGATGTATTTAACCCCTGCCAGGTTGTCAGAAAAACGGGAGAAGAAGCCCGCCGAAAAGGGGGCGTGGCCTATTCTCCTCAGCACACAGCGCCATTTTCCTACACAGCTCCGCTGCTAGGAAGGCTCCCAGGCTCTCCCCTGCACTGCACTACAGAAACAGGGTTAAAACAGAGAGGGAGGGCACTTATTTGGCGATATTATTATATATTAAGATGCTATAAGGGAAAACACTTATATAAGGTTGTCCCTGTATAATTATAGCGTTTTGGTGTGTGCTGGCAAACTCTCCCTCTGTCTCCCCAAAGGGCTAGTGGGGTCCTGTCCTCTATCAGAGCATTCCCTGTGTGTGTGCTGTGTGTCGGTACGTGTGTGTCGACATGTATGAGGACGATGTTGGTGAGGAGGCGGAGCAAATTGCCTGTAATGGTGATGTCACTCTCTAGGGAGTCGACACCGGAATGGATGGCTTATTTAGGGAATTACGTGATAATGTCAACACGCTGCAAGGTCGGTTGACGACATGAGACGGCCGGCAAACCAATTAGTACCTGTCCAGGCGTCTCAAACACCGTCAGGGGCTTTAAAACGCCCATTTACCTCAGTCGGTCGACACAGACACAGACACGGACACTGACTCCAGTGTCGACGGTGAAGAAACAAACGTATTTTCCATTAGGGCCACACGTTACATGTTAAGGGCAATGAAGGAGGTGTTACATATTTCTGATACTACAAGTACCACAAAAAAGGGTATTATGTGGGGTGTGAAAAAACTACCTGTAGTTTTTCCTGAATCAGATAAATTAAATGAAGTGTGTGATGATGCGTGGGTTTCCCCCGATAGAAAATTATTGGCGTTATACCCTTTCCCGCCAGAAGTTAGGGCGCGTTGGGAAACACCCCTTAGGGTGGATAAGGCGCTCACACGCTTATCAAAACAAGTGGCGTTACCGTCTCCAGATACGGCCGCCCTCAAGGAGCCAGCTGATAGGAGGCTGGAAAATATCCTAAAAAGTATATACACACATACTGGTGTTATACTGCGACCAGCGATCGCCTCAGCCTGGATGTGCAGCGCTGGGGTGGCTTGGTCGGATTCCCTGACTGAAAATATTGATACCCTTGACAGGGACAGTATTTTATTGACTATAGAGCATTTAAAGGATGCATTTCTATATATGCGAGATGCACAGAGGGATATTTGCACTCTGGCATCAAGAGTAAGTGCGATGTCCATATCTGCCAGAAGATGTTTATGGACACGACAGTGGTCAGGTGATGCAGATTCCAAACGGCACATGGAAGTATTGCCGTATAAAGAAAAAGACACCGTCTTTTCAGCCTCAGTCCTTTCGTCCCCATAAGGGCAAGCGGGCAAAAGGCCAGTCATATCTGCCCAGGGATAGAGGAAAGGGAAGAAGACTGCAGCAGGCAGCCCCTTCCCAGGAACAGAAGCCCTCCACCGCTTCTGCCAAGTCCTCAGCATGACGCTGGGGCCGTACAAGCGGACTCAGGTGCGGTGGGGGGTCGTCTCAAGAGTTTCAGCGCGCAGTGGTCTCACTCGCAAGTGGACCCCTGGATCCTACAAGTAGTATCCCAGGGGTACAGATTGGAAATTCGAGACGTCTCCCCCTCGCAGGTTCCTGAAGTCTGCTTTACCAACGTCTCCCTCCGACAGGGAGGCAGTATTGGAAACAATTCACAAGCTGTATTCCCAGCAGGTGATAATCAAAGTACCCCTCCTACAACAAGGAAAGGGGTATTATTCCACACTATATTGTGGTACTGAAGCCAGACGGCTCGGTGAGACCTATTCTAAATCTGAAATCTTTGAACACTTACATACAAAGGTTCAAATCAAGATGGAGTCACTCAGAGCAGTGATAGAGAACCAGGAAGAAGGGGACTATATGGTGTCCCTGGACATCAAGGATGCTTACCTCCATGTCCCAATTTGCCCTTCTCACCAAGGGTACCTCAGGTTCGTGGTACAGAACTGTCACTATCAGTTTCAGACGCTGCCGTTTGGATTGTCCACGGCACCCCGGGTCTTTACCAAGGTAATGGCCGAAATGATGATCCTTCTTCAAAGAAAAGGCGTCTTATTTATCCCTTACTTGGACGATCTCCTGATAAGGGCAAGGTCCAGAGAACAGTTGGATGTCGGAGTAGCACTATCTCAAGTAGTTCTACGACAGCACGGGTGGATTCTAAATATTCCAAAATCGCAGCTGTTTCCGACGACACGTCTGCTGTTCCTAGGGATGATTCTGGACACAGTCCAGAAAAAGGTGTTTCTCCCGGAGGAGAAAGCCAGGGAGTTATCCGAGCTAGTCAGAAACCTCCTAAAACCAGGCCAAGTGTCAGTGCATCAATGCACAAGAGTCCTGGGAAAAATGGTGGCTTCTTGCGAAGCGATTCCATTCGGCAGATTTCACGCAAGAATTTTTCAGTGGGATCTGCTGGACGAATGGTCCGGATCGCATCTTCAGATGCATCAGCGGATAATCCTGTCTCCAAGGACAAGGGTGTCTCTTCTGTGGTGGCTGCAGAGTGCTCATCTACTAGAGGGCAGCACATTCGGCATTCAGGACTGGGTTCTGGTGACCACGGATGCCAGCCTGAGAGGCTGGGGAGCAGTCACACAGGGAAGAAATTTCCAAGGAGTGTGGTCAAGTCTGGAGACTTCTCTCCACATAAATATACTGGAGCTAAGGGCAATTTACAATGCTCTGAGCCTAGGAAGACCTCTGCTTCAAAGTCAACCGGTGCTGATCCAGTCGGACAACATCACGGCAGTCGCCCACGTAAACAGACAGGGCGGCACAAGAAGCAGGAGGGCAATGGCAGCAAGGATTCTTCGCTGGGCGAAAAATCATGTGATAACACTGTCAGCGGTGTTCATTCCGGGAGTGGACAACTGGGAAGCAGACTTCCTCAGCAGGAACGACCTCCACCCGGGAGAGTGGGGACTTCATCTGGAAGTCTTCCACATGATTGTGAACCGTTGGGAAAGACCAAAGGTGGACATGATGGCGTCCCGTCTGAACAAAAAACTGGACAGGTATTGCGCCAGGTCAAGAGACCCTTAGGCAATAGCTGGGACGCTCTGGTAACACCGTGGGTGTACCAGTCGGTGTATGTGTTCCCTCCTCTGCCTCTCATACCCAAGGTACTGAGAATTATAAGACGGAGAGGAGTAAGAACTATAATCGTGGCTCCGGATTGGCCAAGAAGGACTTGGTACCTGGAACTTCAAGAGATACTAAGAAGGGACTTGCTTCAGCAAGGATCATGTCTGTTCCAAGACTTGCCGCAGCTGCGTTTGACGGCATGGCGGTTGAACGCCGGATCCTAAGGGAAAAAGGCATTCCGGAAGAGGTCATCCCTACCCTGGTCAGAGCCAGGAAGGAGGTGACCGCACAACATTATCACCGCATTTGGCGAAAATATGTTGCATGGTGTGAGGCCAGGAAGGCCCCCACGGAGGAATTTCAACTCGGTCGATTCCTGCATTTCCTACAAACAGGAGTGTCTATGGGCCTCAAATTGGGGTCCATTAAGGTTCAAATTTCGGCCCTGTCGATTTTCTTCCAGAAAGAATTGGCTTCAGTTCCTGAAGTCCAGAAGTTTGTCAGGGGAGTACTGCATATACAATCCCCTTTTGTGCCTCCAGTGGCACTGTGGGATCTCAACGTAGTTCTGGGATTCCTCAAATCACATTGGTTTAAACTGCTCAAATCTGTGGATTTGAAATATCTCACATGGAAAGTGACCATGCTGTTGGCCCTGGCCTCGGCCAGGCGAGTGTCAGAATTGGCGGCTTTGTCTCACAAAAGCCCATATCTGATTGTCCATTCGGACAGGGCAGAGCTGCGGACTCGTCCCCAGTTTCTCCCTAAGGTGGTGTCAGCGTTTCACCTGAACCAGCTTATTGTGGTACCTGCGGCTACTAGGGACTTGGAGGACTCCAAGTTGCTAGATGTTGTCAGGGCCCTGAAAATATATGTTTCCAGGACGGCTGGAGTCAGGAAAACTGACTTGCTGTTATCCTGTATGCACCCAACAAACTGGGTGCTCTTGCTTCTAAGCAGACGATTGTTAGTTGGATGTGTAGTGCAATTCAGCTTGCACATTCTGTGGCAGGCCTGCCACAGCCAAAATATGTAAATGCCCATCCCACAAGGAAGGTGGGCTCATCTTGGGCGGCTGCCCGAGGGGTCTCGGTTTTACAACTTTGCCGAGCTGCTACTTGGTCAGGGGCAAACACGTTTGCAAAATTCTACAAATTTGATACCCTGGCTGAGGAGGACCTGGAGTTCTCTCATTCGGTGCTGCAGAGTCATCCGCACTCTCCCGCCCGTTTTGGGAGCTTTGGTATAATCCCCATGGTCCTTACGGAGTCCCCAGCATCCACTTAGGACGTCAGAGAAAATAAGAATTTACTTACCGATAATTCTATTTCTCGTAGTCCGTAGTGGATGCTGGGCGCCCATCCCAAGTGCGGATTGTCTGCAATACTTGTACATAGTTATTGTTAACTAAAACGGGTTATTATTGTTGTGAGCCATCTTTTTAGAGGCTCCGCTGTTATCATGCTGTTAACTGGGTTCAGATCACAGGTTGTACGGTGTGATTGGTGTGGCTGGTATGAGTCTTACCCGGGATTCAAAATCCTTCCTTATTGTGTACGCTCGTCCGGGCACAGTATCCTAACTGAGGCTTGGAGGAGGGTCATAGGGGGAGGAGCCAGTGCACACCACCTGATCCTAAAGCTTTTACTTTTGTGCCCTGTCTCCTGCGGAGCCGCTATTCCCCATGGTCCTTACGGAGTCCCCAGCATCCACTACGGACTACGAGAAATAGAATTATCGGTAAGTAAATTCTTATTTTTGTGACAGAATGACCTAATGTCAAATAAAATCTTGTTTAGGAAAACAAACAATATGTTCCAATACGCGAAATTTATAAAAATTTATAAAAGATCATCTGATACTGTATTGATATAACTGTCCATAAAATATTTCAACCACCACTAACATCCAGTGGTGGTCCACATAAGAGCAGATGTATAAATATTTATTTTGTGAACTCCTCCTTCAAGGATTGTAAGTTAGAGGTCAGATCACAACAAATTTGATAACCCAACGCGTTTCGTCTCTCAGAGAGACTTCATCAGGGGTACATCTTATACGAGTAATTAGCCTCAAACAATCAATGGATTCATTTGCTCTGGAATATTAACATCGGTAAAAAGTGGATCATCCACTATGAGTACATAGCCAATAATGCCTGGCCAATCAGGAGGGATAAAAGTGTGGAAATTATGGAATGGAAAACCCACTGGAGATTCATATAATTCACAACCAATAGTGTGCTGTGCTGTGTGTCCCAGTATCACATATACCTATATATATATATATATATATATATATGATACTAGGACACACAGCACACTATTGGTTGTGAATTATATGAATCTCCAGTGGGTTTTTGGTTCCATTATTTTTTATTTTTTTGTTCTTTCCACAGCATACAGCCTTGAAAAAAGCGCCCTGCGCGGCGCTGAAACGTCGGCAATGCTATGCCATTCACTCATGTGATTTTTCACTAAAATGTCATTATTTGTTGCACCAGTCCCCAGAGTGCCGCCTGGTTCTTTCAGCATTTGTGAGCGTGCTACATCCTCCCTAGGAACCACAGTGTCTATATATATATATATATATATATATAAATCTATTTCTCTACCGTCCTAAGTGGATGCTGGGGACTCCGTAAGGACCATGGGGATTAGCGGCTCCGCAGAAGACTGGGCACAACTATAAAGAAAGCTTTTAGACTACTGGTGTGCACTGGCTCCTCCCACCAAGACCCTCCTCCAGACTTCAGTTAGATTCTTGTGCCCGGCTGAGCTGGATGCACACTAGGGGCTCTCCTGAGCACCTAGAAAGAAAGTATATTTAGGTTTTTTATTTTACAGTGAGATCTGCTGGCAACAGACTCACTGCAGCGAGGGACTAAGGGGAGAAGAAGCGAACCTACCTAACAGGTGGTAGTTTGGGCTTCTTAGGCTACTGGACACCATTAGCTCCAGAGGGATCGACCGCAGGACCCGACCTTGGTGTTCGTTCCCGGAGCCGCGCCGCCGTCCCCCTTACAGAGCCAGAAGCAACGAAGAGGTCCGGAAAATCGGCGGCAGAAGACTTCGGTCTACACCAAGGTAGCGCACAGCACTGCAGCTGTGCGCCATTGCTCCTCATGTACACCTCACACTCCGGTCACTGATGGGTGCAGGGCGCTGGGGGGGGGGGGCGCCCTGAGGGCAATATATGACACCTTGGCTGGCAAATATACATCATATATAGTTCTAGAGGCTATATAGATGTAAAATTACCCCTGCCGGTATTCCAGAAAAAGCGTGAGAAAGTCAGCCGAAAAGGGGGCGGGGCTTCTCCCTCAGCACACTGGCGCCATTTTTCCCTCACAGTTCCGCTGGAAGGAAGCTCCCTGGCTCTCCCCTGCAGTCTGAACACTACAGAAGGGTAAAAAAGAAAGGGGGGGCACTAAATGTAGGCACAGTATAGATAATATATATATATGATATATATAAAAAAGCAGCTATAAGGGAAAACACTCATTGATAGTGGGATCCCTGTGTTATATAGCGCTCTGGTGTGTGCTGGCATACTCTCTCTCTGTCTCCCCAAAGGGCTTTGTGGGGTCCTGTCCTCTGTCAGAGCATTCTCTGTGTGTTTGCGGTGTGTCGGTACGGCTGTGTCGACATGTTTGATGAGGAGGCTTATGTGGAGGCGGAGCAAATGCCTGTAAACGTGATGTCACCCCCTGCGGGGTCGACACCTGAGTGGATGGTGCTGTGGAAGGACTTACGCGACAGTGTCGACTCCTTGCATAAAAGGTTTGACGACATACCTATTGTGGGACAGCCGGCTTCTCAGCCTGTGCCTGCCCAGGCGTCTCAAAAGCCATCAGGGGCTCTAAAACGCCCGCTACCTCAGATGGCTGACACAGATGTCGACACGGATACTGACTCCAGTGTCGACGACGATGAGACTAATGTAACTTCCAATAGGGCCACACGTTACATGATTGAGGCAATGAAAAATGTGTTGCACATTTCTGATGTTACCCCAAAAAAGGGTATAATGTTTGGAGAGAAAAAACTACCAGTAGCTTTTCCTCCATCTGAAGAGTTAAATGAAGTGTGTGAAGAAGCGTGGGCTTCCCCTGATAAAAAGCTGGTCATTTCTAAGAGGTTACTAATGGCGTACCCTTTCCCGCCAGAGGATAGGTCACGCTGGGAAACATCCCCTAGGGTGGATAAAGCGCTCACACGCTTGTCAAAGAAGGTGGCACTACCGTCTCCGGATTCGGCCGCCCTGAAGGAATCTGCTGATAGAAAGCAGGAGGCTATCCTGAAATCTATATATACACACACAGGTGTTATACTGAGACCGGCTATTGCTTCAGCCTGGATGTGCAGTGCTGCTGCTGCGTGGTCAGATTCCCTGTCAGAAAATATAGATACACTAGACAGGGACACTATATTGCTAAACGTAGAGCATATAAAAGACGCACTTTTATACATGAGGGATGCACAGAGGGATATTTGCCGGCTGGCATCCAAAATTAGTGCAATGTCCATTTCTGCCAGGAGAGGGTTATGGACTCGGCAGTGGACAGGAGATGCAGATTCCAAACGACACATGGAAGTTCTGCCTTATAAGGGTGAGGAGTTGTTCGGGGATGGTCTCTCGGACCTCGTTTCCACAGCAACAGCTGGGAAGTCTACATTTTTACCCCATGTTCCCTCACAACCAAAGAAAGCACCGTATTATCAGGTACAGTCCTTTCGGCCCAATAGGGGCAAGCGGGTTAAAGGCGCGTCCTTTCTGCCCAGAGGCAGAGGTAGGGGAAAGAAGCTGCAGCATACAGCCAGTTCCCAGGAGCAAAAGTCCTCCCCCGCTTCCTCTAAGTCCACAGCATGACGCTGGGGCTTCACAGGCGGAGCCAGGTACGGTGGGGGCCCGTCTCAAAAACTTCAGTAATCAGTGGTCTCGCTCACGGGTGGATCCCTGGATCCTTCAAGTAGTATCTCAGGGGTACAAGCTGGAATTCGAGACGTCTCCCCCCCCGCCGTTTCCTCAAATCTGCCTTGCCAACCACTCCCTCAGGCAGGGAGGCAGTGTTACAGGCAATTCACAAGCTGTATTCACAACAAATGATAGTAAAGGTGCCCCTACTTCAACAAGGAAGGGGTTACTATTCCACAATGTTTGTGGTACCGAAACCGGACGGTTCGGTGAGACCCATTTTAAATTTGAAATCCTTGAACACATATATAAAAAAATTCAAGTTCAAGATGGAATCGCTCAGGGCGGTTATTGCAAGCCTGGACGAGGGGGATTACATGGTATCACTGGACATCAAGGATGCTTACCTGCATGTCCCCATTTACCATCCTCACCAGGAGTACCTCAGATTTGTGGTACAAGATTGTCATTACCAATTCCAGACGTTGCCGTTCGGTCTATCCACGGCTCCGAGCGTCTTTACCAAGGTAATGGCCGAAATGATGATACTCCTTCGAAAGAAGGGAGTTTTAATTATCCCGTACTTGGACGATCTCCTGATAAAGGCGAGGTCCAGAGAGCAGTTGTTGGTAGCGGTAGCACTATCTCGGGAAGTGCTACCGCTACGGCTGGATTCTAAACATTCCAAAGTCACAGCTGGTCCCTACGACACGTCTGCTGTTCCTAGGGATGGTTCTGGACACAGAACAGAGAAAAGTGTTTCTCCCGGAGGAGAAGGCCAAGGAGCTGTCATCTCTAGTCAGAGGCCTCCTAAAGCCAAAACAGGTGTCGGTGCATCATTGCACGCGGATCCTGGGAAAAATGGTAGCTTCCTACGAAGCGATTCCATTCGGCAGGTTTCATGCAAGAACCTTTCAGTGGGACCTGTTGGACAAGTGGTCCGGATCGCATCTTCAGATGCATCGTCTGATAACCCTTTCTCCGAGGACAAGGGTGTCTCTGCTGTGGTGGCTGCAGAGTGCTCATCTTCAAGAGGGCCGCAGATTCGGCATACAGGACTGGGTCCTGGTGACCACGGATGCCAGCCTTCGAGGCTGGGGAGCAGTCACACAGGGAAGAAACTTCCAAGGACTATGGTCAAGTCAGGAGACTTCCCTGCACATAAATATTCTGGAACTGAGGGCCATTTACAATGCCCTAAGTCAGGCAAAACCCCTGCTTCAAAACCAGCCGGTACTGATCCAGTCAGACAACATCACGGCGGTCGCCCATGTAAATCGACAGGGCGGCACGAGAAGCAGGACGGCAATGGCAGAAGCCACAAGGATTCTCCGATGGGCGGAAAATCACGTGTTAGCACTGTCAGCAGTGTTCATTCCGGGAGTGGACAACTGGGAAGCAGACTTCCTCAGCAGGCACGACCTCCACCCGGGAGAGTGGGGACTTCATCCAGAAGTCTTTCAAATGATTGTAAACCGGTGGAAAAAGCCACAGGTGGACATGATGGCATCCCGCCTAAACAAAAAGCTAGAAAAATATTGCGCCAGGTCGAGAGACCCGCAGGCGATAGCTGTGGACGCTCTAGTAACACCGTGGGTGTACCGATCGGTTTATGTGTTCCCTCCTCTTCCTCTCATACCAAAGGTACTGAGGATAATAAGGAGAAGAGGAGTAAGAACTATACTCATTGTTCCGGATTGGCCAAGAAGAGCTTGGTACCCGGAACTTCAAGAAATGATGTCAGAGGACCCATGGCCTCTACCGCTCAGACAAGACCTGCTGCAGCAGGGGCCCTGTCTGTTCCAAGACTTACCGCGGCTGCGTTTGACGGCATGGCGGTTGAACACCGGATCCTGAAGGAAGAGGGCATTCCGGAGGAAGTCATTCCTACGCTGATTAAAGCTAGGAAAGAAGTAACCGCAAACCATTATCACCGCATATGGCGAAAATATGTTGCGTGGTGTGAGGCCAGGAAGGCCCCAACGGAGGAATTTCAGCTGGGCCGTTTCCTGCACTTCCTACAGTCAGGGGTGACTATGGGCCTTAAATTGGGTTTCATTAAGGTCCAGATTTCGGCTCTTTCGATTTTCTTCCAGAGAGAACTGGCTTCACTACCTGAAGTTCAGACTTTTGTTAAGGGAGTGCTGCATACTCAGCCCCCTTTTGTGCCTCCAGTGGCACCTTGGGATGTCAACGTGGTGTTGGATTTCCTAAAGTCACATTGGTTTGAGCCACTGAAAACCGTGGATTTGAAATATCTCACGTGGAAAGTGGTCATGTTGTTGGCCTTGGCTTCGGCCAGGCGTGTATCAGAATTGGCGGCTTTGTCATGGAAAAGCCCTTATCTGATTTTCCATATGGATAGGGCAGAATTGAGGACTCGTCCCCAGTTTCTCCTCAAAGTGGTATCAGCTTTTCATCTGAACCAACCTATCGTGGTGCCTGCGGCTACAAATGACTTGGAGGCTTCCAAGTTGTTGGATGTAGTCAGGGCCCTAAAAATCTATGTTTCCAGGACAGCTGGAGTCAGAAAGACTGACTCGCTCTTTATCCTGTATGCGCCCAACAAGTTGGGTGCACCTGCTTCAAAGCAGACTATTGCTCGCTGGATCTGTAGTACGATTCAGCTTGCACATTCTGCGGCTGGACTGCCGCATCCTAAATCCGAGGAAGGTGGGCTCTTCTTGGGCGGCTGCCCGAGGGGTCTCGGCTCTTCAACTTTGCCGAGCAGCTACTTGGTCGGGGTCAAACACGTTTGCTAAATTCTACAAGTTTGACACCCTGGCTGAGGAGGACCTAGAGTTTGCCCATTCGGTGCTGCAGAGTCATCCGCACTCTCCCGCCCGTTTGGGAGCTTTGGTATAATCCCCATGGTCCTTACGGAGTCCCCAGCATCCACTTAGGACGTTAGAGAAAATAAGAATTTACTCACCGGTAATTCTATTTCTCATAGTCCGTAGTGGATGCTGGGCGCCCATCCCAAGTGCGGATTGTCTGCAATACTTGTATATAGTTATTGCTTAACTAAAGGGTTACTGTTGAGCCATTTGTTGAGAGGCTCAGTTGTTATCATACTGTTAACTGGGTATTGTATCACGAGTTATACGGTGTGATTGGTGTGGCTGGTATGAGTCTTACCCGGGATTCAAAATCCTTCCTTATTGTGTCAGCTCTTCCGGGCACAGTATCCTAACTGAAGTTTGGAGGAGGGTCTTGGTGGGAGGAGCCAGTGCACACCAGTAGTCTAAAAGCTTACTTTATAGTTGTGCCCAGTCTCCTGCGGAGCCGCTAATCCCCATGGTCCTTACGGAGTCCCCAGCATCCACTACGGACTATGAGAAATAGAATTACCGGTGAGTAAATTCTTATTTTATATATATATATATATATATATATATATATATATATTAGGGAGGCCAATATCGGGATCCCGGGATTTGGGCCCAAAAATGCCGGGATTTGAATCCCGGGATTGAAGCCTCCAATCCCGGGATTCACAGGATTAGAGTGCGCATGCGCAGTTTTGCCGAACAGCGCTGAGCACTATAGCACAGCGCTGCCCAGCTGTCAGCGAGGTAGTTACAGCAGCCACAGGTAGTTACACACACACACACTGACCGCGCTGGCGGCATTTCAAATGTAGTGCCGGCCGCCAGCCAATCAGAGCTGGCAGACCGGCAGCCAATCAGGAAAGCGGCAGCAGCTGCGGCTCCTGATTGGCTGCCGGACTGCCAGTTCTGACTGGCTGGCGGTCAGTGTGTGTGTGTCCATGGCTTCTGCCCGCGGCCCGCCTAATTAGTAAGTGTTATCGCTACCTACACCCACACTCCCTCACTGCTCCAGACATCCTCCCTCCCTCTCTGCTCCTGACATCCTCCCTGCTCGCTACACCCACCTTCCCTTCCTGCTCCTTACATGCTCCCTATACAACCACCCTCCCGCTGCTCCCTACACCCACCCTCCCTTTCTGCTCCCTACACCCACCCTCCCACAGCTCCCTACATCCACCCTCCCTTCCTGTTCCTTACATGCTCCCTACACCCTCCCTCCCTCTCTGCCCTCCACATATACGAATATATATATATATATATATATATATTTATATTTTTTTTTTTTCTCATACGTCCTAGAGGATGCTGGGGATGCTTCAAGAACCATGGGGTATAGACGGGATCCGCAGGAGACATGGGCACTTTAAGACTTTGACTGGGTGTGAACTGGCTCCTCCCTCTATGCCCCTCCTCCAGACTCCAGTTAGATTCTGTGCCCAGGGAGACTGGTCACACACAGGGGAGCTCTACTGAGTTTCTCTAAAAAAGACTTTGTTAGGTTTATTATTTTCAGGGAGACCTGCTGGCAACAGGCTCCCTGCATCGTGGGACTGAGGGGAGAGAAGCAGACCTACTTCTGTGAGTTTCAAGGCACTGCTTCTTAGGCTACTGGACACCATTAGCTCCAGAGGGTCTAATCGCTAGGTACACCTAGATGCTCGTTCCCGGAGCCGCGCCGTCACCCTCCTTGCAGAGCCAGAAGTCAGTAGACGGGTGAGTAAAAGAAGATCAGAAGACTTCAGTGACGGCAGAAGACTTCAGCCGCTGCGCGCCATGCTCCCACACACACAGCGGCACTACAGGGTGCAAGATGCCCTGGGAGGCATAATACCTCATAAATACCTTGAAAAAGAGGACTACAGTGCTTTGGCACTATATCCAGACCCCCGCCAGTATAAAGAATATGAAAATTAGCGGGACTGAAGCGCGCCATTAAGGGGGAGTGGCTTAGCCCTCACAGCTTCAATCAGCGCCATTTTCTCTTCTCAGAGCTGCCGTAACGCTGGTCCTGGCCTCCTACACTACTGTCCAATTAACAGGGTGCAAAACGAGGGGGGGGGGGGGGGGCAAAGTAAATTTGGTGCTGTTTTAATAATTATAAAAGCGCTAACAGGTCTGAGGCATTGTGTATAAGTTTCAGTACCGGGATAGGCGCTGGGTTGTGAGCTGGCAAACTCCCTCTGTGTTTCTCTGACAGGCTTTACTGTGGGTCTGTCCCCTATAGCCCAGTGTGGTAGCGGGTGTCGGTACGCGTGTGTCGACATGTCTGAGGCTGAGTGCTCTTCCCAGGAGGAGGCTGTAGTGGGGACAGAAAAGACTGGGAGTGACCGTGTCGGCACCGCCGACGGCTGATTGGGTAAATGTTTTGAGTGTTTTGAATGGAAATGTGGCTCGATTAAATAAGAGATTAGATAAATCTGAGTCTCAGAACCAGACATGGAGAAAATCTGTGGAGGATGCATTATCACAAGTTCAGACCCCCTCGGGGTCACAGAAGCGTTCATTTACCCAGATAGCGGATACAGATACCGACACGGACTCTGATTCCAGTGTCGACTGTAGTGATGCCAGATTGAATCCTAAACTGGCTAAGAGCATTCAGAACATGATTGTGGCGATAAAAGACGTATTACATATCACGGAAGACCCTGCTGTTCCTGATACTAGGGTCTGTATTTTTAAGGGGAAGAAACCTGAGGTGACGTTTCCTCCCTCTCATGAACTGAACGCTCTTTTTGAAAAAGCTTGGGAAAATCCTGACAAGAAATTACAGGTTCCCAGGAGAATTCAGGTGGCATATCCGTTCCCCTCTGGGGACAGGGAAAAGTGGGAGTCAACCCCCACGGTGGACAAAGCTCTATCGCGTCTGTCCAAAAAGGTGGCGCTTCCGTCTCCTGACACGGCAGCCCTAAAGGATCCTGCGGATCGTAAGCAGGAAAATACACTAAAATCCATTTATGTCGCTACAGGTGCGCTGCTCAGGCCTGCAGTTGCATCGGCATGGGTGAGTAGCGCTATTGAAAAGTGGGCAGATAACTTGTCTTCTGATATAGATTCCCTGGACAGGGATAGCGTTCTTTTGACACTGGGTCATATCAGGGACGCTGCAGCCTATCTGAAGGAAGCTGCAAGGGATATTGGCCTTTTGGGATCAAGGGCCAATGCCATGGCAGTCTCGGCTAGGAGGGCATTGTGGATTCATCAATGGAATGCTGATGCTGACTCTAAGAAGGCTATGGAGTCTCTGCCGTATAAAGGTGGTGTCTTGTTTGGTGACGGCCTCGCTGACCTGGTATCTACGGCTACCGCGGGTAAGTCATCGTTTCTACCCTATGTCCCTGCACAACAAAAGAAAACGCCACACTATCAGATGCAGTCCTTTCGGCCCAATAAATACAAAAAAGGACGAGGGTCTTCCTTCCTTGCTGCGAGAGGAAGGGGAAAAAGGTCACAGGCTGTGGCAAGTTCCCAAGAGCAGAAGTCCTCCCCGGCTTCTACCAAATCCACCGCATGACGCTGGGGCTCCTCGCACCGGTGGGGGCACGTCTCCGACTCTTCAGTCAGGTCTGGGTTTGCTCGGCCCTGGATCCTTGGGTATTGGAAATAGTAGCCCAAGGGTACAAATTGGAGTTTCAAGACGTGCCCCCTCACCGATTTTTCAAATCGGCCTTGCCAGCTTCTCTTCCAGAAAGGGAGGTAGTATGTGCTGCAATACTAAAGCTGTGTCAAAATCAAGTCATTGTCACGGTACCCCCGTCACAATAGGGGGAATGCTTTTATTCGAGCCTGTTCGTGGTCCCGAAGCCGGATGGCTCAGTCAGACCGATTCTGAACCTAACATCCCTCAATTTCTATCTAAAAAAATTCAAATTCAAGATAGAATCTCTCCGAGCAGTGATCTCTAGTCTGGAGGAGGGGGATTTTATGGTGTCGGTAGACATAAAGGATGCCTACTTACACGTCCCCATATATCCTCCACATCGGGCTTATCTGTGGTTTGCTGTTCAGGATTGTCATTACCAATTTCAGACGTTGCCGTTTGGTCTGTCCACGGCTCCGATGATTTTCACCGAGGTTATGGCGGAAATGATGGTTCTCCTGTGCAAGTAGGGAATCACAATTATCCCGTACTTGGACGATCTCCTGACAAAGGCGATATCCAAGGAGCAATTACTGAAAAACATTACGCTCTCCCTGACAATCCTGCAACAACATGGTTGGCTCCTAAACTTGCCAAAATCACATTTGGTTCCAACAACACGGCTGTCATTCTTGGGTATGATTCTGGATACAGAATTACAGAGAGTTTTTCTTCCGGTGGAAAAGGCTCTGGAAATACAGAACATGATCAAACAGATTCTGAAACTGGCAAGAGTGTTGATTCTTCAATGCACTCGGTTGCTGGCGAAGATGGTGGCGGCCTACGAGGCCATTCAGTTTGGCATGTTCCATGCCAGGGTATTTCAGTGGGACCTGTTGGACAAGTGGTCCGGGTCTCACCTGCACATGCACCGGAAAATAATCCTATCTTCCAGGACCAGAATCTCTCTCCTGTGGTGGCTGTTCTCACCTCCTAGAGCAGGGGTGGGCAATTATTTCAGCTGAGGGGCCACTTGACACTTTCCTGTCAGTTTTCGAGGGCCGCACACAAATAGCAACTCCCCTATGTGCCAAAAATATAGGGACGTGGCTTCATGGGGAAGGGGTGTGGCCAAAAAATAATACAGATTCATTTTAGGCTGCACAATAGTCTCCATTATTCAAATTACGCCACACAGTAGCGCCACTTACACACATTACTCCAGGTAGACACAGTGACAGAACACGGGGGGGTGACACAGTGACAGAACATGGGAGGTGACACGGTAACAACATGGCGGGGTGACTTAGTGACAGAACACGGGAGTGACACAGTGACAGAACACGGGGGGGATGACACCGTGACAGAACATGGGGGGGCTGACTTAGTGGCAGAACACGGGGGTGACACAGTAACAGAACGTGGGGGGGTGACACGGTGACAGAACAAGGGGGTGACAGGACACGATGACAGAACACGGGAGGTGACACGGTAACAACACAGGGGGGTGACTTAGTGACAGAACATGGGGGGTGACACGGTGAAAGAATCCAGGGGAGGAAAGGGGGTTGGGGGGTGGTACAGCAAGCGTTAAAGATCTCCCCCCTAACCTAAAAACAGTCTGACGCCACTGCCCGCACACACAAACATATACACACACACACACACACACACACTCTCTCATATACACACACACACTCTCTCATATACACACACACACACACACACACACACACACACACACACACACACACACACACACACAAATACACTTTCTTTCCCTCACTTTTTCCATTAACTTACTGATCTGTGTCTGGATGGCAGTGGCAGGAAGGATGGATCTGTAGCAGTGGCTTATGTCCCATGTAGCTCCGCCCCTAAAGTCCCGCGTAGCCCCACCCCCTCGTCTTTTCATAGCTCCGCCCCCTTTTTGTCTGATCGCTGCCTTTGTTAATGGGGACTCTGGAGGATGAGTGTGTCAGGCGCCGTGCAGCAGCGGCAGGGGAGACAGGCGTCGGCAGCTTGGAGTACTGCAGAGCAATGACAAGCAGCTCAGTCAGTCGGGCCGCTTGTCATTGCATGCTGGTGGGAAGCAGTGGGCCGGTCAGGATCGGTTTGCGGGCCGCATCCGGCACGCGGGCCGTATCTTGCCCACCCCTATCCTAGAGGGATACAGGTTCGGGATTCAGGATTGGATCCTGGTGACCACAGATGCAAGTCTCCGAGGCTGGGGAGCAGTCACACAGGGGGAAAATTTCCAGGGAAAATGGTCAAGCCAGGAAGCTTGTCTGCACATAAACATTCTGGAATTAAGGGCAATTTACAACGGCCTTCTGAAAGCGGAACATCTTCTTCGCGGTCTGCCCGTCTTGATTCAGTCAGACAACATAACAGCAGTGGCGTACATAAACCGCCAGGGCGGAACAAAGAGCAGAGCGGCGTTGGCGGAGGCCACGAAAGTTCTTTGCTGGGCGGAGAAACATGCAAGCGCTCTGTCAGCAGTCTTCATTCGAGGAGTGGACAACTGGGAAGCAGACTTCCTCAGCAGACACGATCTCCATCCAGGAGAGTGGGGTCTTCATCAAGAGGTCTTTGCAGAAGTGACAAGTCTTTGGGGAATTCCTCAAATAGACATGATGGCGTCTCGCCTCAACAAGAAACTTCAGAGATATTGTTCCAGGTCGAGGGACCCTCAAGCAATAGCGGTGGACGCCCTGGTGACACCGTGGGTGTTTCAGTTGGTCTATGTGTTCCCTCCGCTTCCACTCATTCCAAAGGTGATAAAGATCATAAGAAGAACAAGGGTTCAGGCGATACTCATTGTTCCGGACTGGCCAATGAGGGCCTGGTATCCGGATCTTCAAGACTTACTCATAGAAGATCTCTGGCCTCTTCCTCTACGAGAGGACCTGTTACAGCAAGGACCGTGCGTATATCAAGACTTACCGCGGCTGCATTTGACGGCATGGCGGTTGAACGCCAAATCCTAGCCCGAAAGGGTATTCCCAGTGAAGTCATTCCCACACTACTTTAGGCTAGAAAAGCAGTAATGGCGGAGCATTACCACCGTGTTTGGAGAAAATATGTGTCTTGGTGTGAATCCAAGAAGGCTCCTACGGAGGAATTTCAGCTGGGGCGTTTGCTCCATTTTTTGCAAACGGGTGTGGATGCGGGCCTAAAGTTAGGTTCCATTAAAGTACAAATTTCGGCCTTATCAATTTTATTTCAGAAAGAATTGGCCTCCCTTCCAGAAGTTCAGACCTTCGTGAAAGGCGTGCTGCACATCCAACCTCCCTTTGTGCCCCCAGTGGCACCATGGGATCTTAATGTGGTGTTGCAATTCCTGCAATCTCATTGGTTTGAACCTTTACGTAAGGTTGAGTTGACATTCCTTACTTGGAAAGTAGTCATGCTGTTGGCCTTGGCATCAGCAAGGCGGGTGTCTGAATTGGCGGCTTTGTCTCACAAAAGCCCCTATTTAATCTTCCATGCTGATAGAGCGGAGTTGAGAACTCGTCAGCAATTTCTGCCAAAAGTGGTTTCATCGTTTCACATAAACCAGCCTATTGTGGTGCCAGTGGCTACTGACTCCTTGGCGGAATTGAAGTCTCTTGATGTGGTCAGAGCGTTAAAAATCTATGTCGCCAGAACGGCTCAGATTAGGAAAACAGAGGCTCTGTTTGTCCTGTGGTCTCCCAACAAGATTGGGGCTCCTGCTTCCAAGCAGACTATTGCACGCTGGAATGCACGCTGGATCTGTAATACGATTCAGCAGGCTCATTCTTTGGCGGGATTGCCGTTACCGAAATCTACCAGAAAGGTGGGGTCATCCTGGGTGGCTGCCCGAGGGGTCTCGGCATTACAGCTTTGCCGAGCTGCTACTTGGTTGGGATTAAACATCTTTGCAAAGTTTTACAAGTTTGATACCCTGGCTGAGGAGGACCTCTTGTTTGTTCAATCGGTGCTGCAGAGTCATCCGCACTCTCCCGCCCGTTCTGGAGCTTTGGTATAAACCCCATGGTTCTTGAAGCATCCCCAGCATCCTCTAGGACATATGAGAAAATAGGATTTTAATACCTACCGGTAAATTCTTTTCTGTTAGTCCGTAGAGCAGGGGTGGGGAACCTTCGGCCCTCCATTAGTTATTGAACTACACTTCCCAGCATGCCCTGCAGCAGTTTTAGCATGGCCAAATAGCAAAACTGTAGCAAGGCATGCTGGTATGTGTAGTTCAACAACAGCTGGAGGGCCGAAGGTTCCCCATCCTTGCCGTAGAGGATGCTTGGCGCCCGTCCCTGTGCGGACACTATCTGCAGTACTTGTTTAATAGTTATTGCGTGTGTTACACAAAGGTTGTGTTTCGGTTATGGTCAACCTGTTGCTGATTTTGTTCATGCCGTTGACTGGACTTTTTGGTAATTCCTTGTTGTACGGAGTGTTTGTGGTGTGAGCTGGTGTGTATCTCACCCTTAGTTTAACAATAAATCCTTTTCCTCAAAATGTCCGTCTCCCTGGGCACAGTTCCTATAACTGGAGTCTGGAGGAGGGGCATAGAGGGAGGAGCCAGTTCACACCCATTTAAAGTCATAAAGTGCCCATGTCTCCTGCGGATCCCGTCTATACCCCATGGTTCTTGAAGCATCCCCAGCATCCTCTACGAATTAAGAGAAAAGGATTTACAGGTAGGCATTAAAATCCTATTTTATATATATATATATATATATATATATATATATGCCGTGTGTGTGTGTATGTATGTATGTATGTATATATATATATATATATATATATATATATATATAGTGTGTGTGTGTGTGTGTGTGTGTGTGTGTATATATATATATATATAATATACACAGGTTGAATATCCCATATCCAAATATTCCGAAGTACGGAATATTCCGAAATACGGAATTTTTTGAGCAAGAGTGAAATAGTGAAACCTTTGTTTTCTGATGGCTCAATGTACACAAACTTTGTTTAATACACAAGTTATTAAATATTGTATTCAATGATCTTCAGGCTGTGTGTATAAGGTGTATATGAAACACAAATGATTGTGTGAATTTACACACACTTTGTTTAACACAAAGTTATTAAAAATATTGGCTAAAATGACCTTTAGGTTGTGTGTATAAGATTTATATGAAACATAAATGCATTCTGTGCTTAGATTTAGGTCCCATCACCATGATATCTTATTATGCTATGCAATTATTCCAAAATACGGAAAAATCCAATATCCAAAATACTTCTGGTCCCAAGCATTTTGGATAAGGGATACTCAACCTGGATAATTTTTTTATTTAAATTCATTCGTTTTGTGGAGATCTTAGCAAGACTATTATTAGGCCTTGAAGAGTGATAAATAGCACAGTGATAAAGTATCAACCAATAAGCTCCTAACTTCCACGTCACATGCTGTGTTTAAAAAATTACAGTTAGTAGCTTGTTGGCTGGTCATTTATCACCGTGCTATTTATCACTGTCCGAGACTTGATAAATCTGGGCCTCTGTCTTTAAGGCACCCTGAAAGTCCAGGTTTTAAGGATATCCATGGCTGAGCTCAGATGGTTAAATCAAATTGACTGAGGTACTAATTAAGTCACCTGTGCCCAAGCATTATCATCCTTAAAACTTGGCCCATGCCTTGAAGACCAAGGGCCTAATTCAGACCTGATCGCAACAGCAAACTTTTTCTCTAATGGACATCTCTGGGATAAGCAATGCATTTAGTAGGGAACCCTAGATGACTGTGTCTTAAGGAATAATGCAGAGCAGGAATGTCCATTGATCTTATTGTATTGTCAAAGTCGAAAAATATTGTAATGCATATACCCTGTACTAACCCCATGCCATGCGTGCACATATCCGCAATTTGCGTAAAGTAGCTTCCCACGGCCATGCGCCTTAGCGCGTGGTATGCGCATTTACGGTGGAGTTTATGAGCGCAGAGGGTTATTAGAACATTACATATTTAACCAAAATAGTGCATTTTTTACCCATAGCTCCACTGCACCACATCAGCGAGTATTAATAGTTTAAACAGTTCCAGGACTAGGGGATTCGCCTTTGCATGATAGGAAGGGTCAGATAAAGGTTGGAAGGTGATGTCTAGTATCCAGCTGTAGGGTATTTTAAGAGTAACATTCCGGTGTTGGTTAGAGAAAGATCGCATGTTCCTGCGTATAGTTATGTGCAAAAGTAGAATATAGATATTTACTGTATATTATGTATGCAGCGGGAATCCAGTGGATACCACCCACCAGAGCAGTTGGGGAAAGACATCGCCCTCCTTTTCAAATCAACCTATGACCTCTCCTGTAATGAAAAGACACATCTCTGTGTCCAATGGACAATGCGATTACAGTGACCATTGTATTGTGTATGTAAGTTGTGTATAAAAAGCCCATTGTTGTCTGGCTGGTCAGAAGACTCTGAACGCTATCTATGTGACGAGCGGAGGACCGGCCGGGTTGCGTTTGCGAACATTCTCACGTATGTACATTCTTTATAGCCATTATTCTGTTTAGATTTATCTTGTTAGCCTGTAGTGTATGATTTGTACTGTTTTACCTTTTGGAATAATCCACGGTGGCCTTAGAACCCTGTGGTTTCAACTACAAATCGGTGTTGTGTCTTCACTTTCCTGCAAGGGTTTTAAAGTATATTTATCTGTATAAGGTTTATAAGTCTTGATAAGGTGTACGTACTGCGGGTACTTTATACCGTCAGTGCTACGTAAGGTTTAAGGTATAACATTGTTGCAGTACTTAGCTGCTAAGGGTTTAAAGCGTAATCATATTATTGCATTGTATCACTATCAAGGTTTAAAGGTTATCAATTGTGTGTGCGCACGCTGTGTGTACTCTGTACACTCAGCGCGGCGTGGATACGCCAAGTACGTACCACGTACAGGACTCTGTACGCAAATAGCGTACAGAGTGCGTAGCACGTGTATTCAGTCTAGCGGCCATAGCGGCTCCACGGTAAAAGTGTATTTAGAGGTATAGCTTTACGGTCTAAGATAATATCGACATTATCAATTGGGTGCTCGTCCGGTTCTTCCTCATACCCGCAGCCTAGCAGGTTTATGCAGACTTTATCAGCAAAGGGCGGAAAGGTATCCCCCGTAAGCCTTCTCTTGGTCGGTGGATACACTAGTGCTGATTAGATAAGCGTCTGCCCTGCATGGTTTGTAGGGATGCTGGAGGGATCCGTAAGGTAAGAACGCAAAGCTAGTTTTAAAGTCTGTAAATTTCTGTCTGGCGCCAAATGCGCACACAACACACGCATACACCTGTATTTTGTACTTTGCATATCTACTCGCATTATTGCCATAAGCATTGATTACTAGATTCATTTTGACCTGTACTGAGAAAATTTGTTGCTATTTAGGTAAAATATAGAGTTAATAGTTAAGGAAGTAAGTGTAAGACGCACACGCAGCCTGGCCTTGTTGTAAAGGTTTATACAGTAGAAACTGTGTGGTGTGTTAAGTGAGCGATTATAGTTAAATATCGCTTACATTTATAGAAGTGTGGGATTCGTAGTACTGCGGACGTACGGCCTTTTGTACACGTGTCTCGGACAAAGTACGGGACTGCGTACGCAACGTAAAGGCATACACACGTGGCGTGTTCACGCAACGTGCGTAAAAGATACGGCCGCTAAGTACAAATCACACAATAGCATTGTTTTAGTTTAGGCGCGAGACGGTAGCCACGCGATAATAGCACAAATTGATCAGTTTCCAATATTTAGTTTAAAAACCTTTTTTACTGTATTACCTCTGGAATTAAGGCTGTTTTATCTGAATGAAAGTTAATTTTCTGTACAGAAAAACCAAAGTGTATATGAGTGAACGAGCGTGAGTGTGCAAACAATAAAGGTTTTGTGGACCCAGGGAATTCGGGATCCCGTAGGAGACCACACCAGGTGAGTGGACACTTGGTGGCGTGAGAGTGGCTTGCTCACGTTAACATTGATTAAAGAACAAAGGAGCAAAATAGTAGATATCGCAGACCAAAGGTCAGCGACGGTATAGAGTACCGCAGACCAAAGGTCAGCGAGGTTTTTGTTTAGAGAGCGCAGCCCAGGTGGTTGGCGTAGAACCCATATAGGCCCGTTCAGATACGCTCCGGCTGAGGTTTCGCAGCCTGAAAAATGATTCCATTGGTCATACGGCGGATAAGTAACAGTTACCTATACGCTGTGCGATTGGACCGCGCGTTCGTGGGTGCAATACTTAGCTCACCGCGATACCCTTTTACGAGTTTTGCGTAAAATCGCGGGATCATAAGCGCTAGGTGTAACACACGCAAACGTGATTTGTGTAACATTTTTTTGTTTTAAGGGAGTTTTCGCTGGTCATTCAGGAAATCTCTAACGACCAATATTTACTGGGAAGGGTAAGTCACTCCCATAAACTTTCAGTAAATAGAGGTTACACAGGGGCCCTAGGTTGGGTACGTACCGGCGCTGACGACAGTGTTTAGGTGTATTGGCCAACGTGGGCGTGAGTGGGTGAGAGCACTCGTTGAACTTTCACCGTTGCCTTATTTTGAGTATTTTGTTTTTTTGTAGGAATTAGCTGAGAAGGCAATACCTGCAAAAGATGGGGGCCAGTTGCTCAAGTAAGGGACGATCAACCAGGGTTCAGGTTGATATTCCGCGGCCCAAGGGGTCGGCGAGGTACATAATGTGTGAGAAATATAGATCACACGCAGAGGTTTTATGCAATGAATGGGAACGTATGACTGCGGAAGATGGGGAACCATTCCCTAAGGTAGGCAGTTTTAATCCAGAGGTGTTGCAGAATTTAAGGATTAGGATATGTCTGTTAAGATCCCGAAAACAAAGGATCAGACACTCAAACTGTTTACATTTATGGCAACAAGAGGGTGATATGCAGAGGGAACTAGCTCACGCAGCCGGTTCCAACCCTAGCAGGAAACTGATTGCAACTGCACCACCACCACCGTATATTACAGGGGAGAAAGTGGCTACAGACAATGGCATACTAATATATGATAAGAGTGAACTTGATAAATGTATTAATGCTAACCCGTGCAAGTTGTATCCCATCTTAAACTTCCCTCCGGACTGCGACCAAGAAGATGAGCCCAGCACGATATCGGCACTCTCTCTAGCAGCCACCATACAAGACACACAAGTGGGCACGGCCCAACCAGTAAGAACAGTAGCAAAGGCCCCTAGCGGAGGGACAGGTGAGGTCGTGTCCACAGGTAAGTACGGTACAGTACATTATGCAGAGACAATTGCACCTCACATTGTAGAAGCAACTCAGAATGATGTAATTGAACTAAATCCTGTCAGGGTGATCGCAGTCCCCAATGGGAAGACTGACGCTCAGGAAATCACTCCCGTCAGGAACATTGCTATGCATTGTCTTTGGTCCCTGACAGAATTGAGGACAATTATGTCTGAATTTCCCGATCCCAGAAAGGATCTAGCCGCATGTCAGAGGTTTATCAGAGAATTAGGTAACGCCACCGAACCCACAAACAAAGATTTGCGGACAGTGCTACGGGCATGTTTGCCCTCCAATATTGACCCTGTGAAATTCATTGCTGATTGTAAATTAGATGCAGAAGTACCTCTCACTGATGAATACACTCAGGAGAATGTATGACAGATCAATCTACAGTTAGGAGTATATTTCCCTACTGTTGTCAAGTGGAATAAAATCTTTTCCATAAGACAAAAGGAAGGTGAAACTGCTTCTGAATATTTCCATCGAGCACTGCAGGAAATGGCTAGATACACTGGGGTCGAGGACATTAAGGAAAATGTACATCATAGAGAGGTAGCGGTGTCCGTATTAATGGAAGGCTTAAAAGAAACGTTGAGAACAAGGGTACAAACCACTCAACCTAACTGGAGAGGTATCTCGGTGGCTGCATTAAGAGAGTCCGCTATCGAGCACGATCGGAACATCATTAAGCACAGGGAGTCACAGGGGGATAAGCTGATGACAGTAAGTATAAAAGCCCTGACAACGAAGCGACATCAGCCAAAACCCCAGACCCCTGATGGTAAGTCGTATGTAGTAAAATGTTATAATTGCCAGAGGGAAGGACATTACGCACGGAACTGTAATTATAAAGGCACACATAACGTATATCGACCCCCTAGACCAGAACATGACTCACAGCATAACACACGTAATTGGGATCAGGGATCGCATAAGAGGAATTATGAGCCACACGTAGGGGAAACAAGGAGGTACCCACCTAGGAGGGACTGGCAGACCTCTGGAAATTCTCAGCTACCCCCCTCACATATTGCAGCTGCCAGCGCGCTGCGGGAGGGTCACAACATACAATAGGGGTTAGGCCACACCTGTAGTTTGCAGCCAGTGAAGTTGATTGCTAGCCTTGGAAATAAACCCGAGGTTACAGTTGATGTAGCTGGTAGATCACTACCTTTCCTTGTAGATACAGGGGCGGCCAGGTCAGTGTTAAATTCAACGGTAGGTATGAAAACCACGGGTAAAACAATTTCAGCAATGGGGGTAACAGGAGTAGTGCAACACTTCCCTTTAAGTAGACCACCGGAGATTACGATAGGGCCTTTGCAGACCAAGCACTCCTTTTTGCTAGCTGCATCGGCTCCGACTAATCTACTTGGGAGAGATTTATTGTGTAAGATGAGGTGTGTCATATATTGTACTCCTGAGGGTGTCTTCTTAGATATACCTGAGAATCATGTTCAGGAAGTGCAGGATATGTTAGACACCCCACAAAGGTTGATGTCACACTCTGCTGTTATAGACAGGTGTTCATCCAAGGTAGAGGAAATGATCTCCCAGATACCGGAATCCCTCTGGACCAAAGATGGACAAGACACTGGATTGATGGCAAATGTAGCTCCTGTAGTAGTGCAAGTAAAAGATGGTAGGATAGCTCCAAAAATCCCACAGTATCCTCTGAAGCCAGAGGTGGAATTAGGAGTGTACCCAGTCATAGAGCGCTTGCTACAACAGGGCATCCTAGTTAGGACGTCCAGCACTGCCAATAGTCCCATCTTCCCTGTGAAAAAGAGTGGGGGGAGGGGTTACAGGCTAGTGCAGGATCTAAGGGGGATAAACAAGATAGTTGAGAGCCAATTCCCCGTAGTGCCAAATCCAGCTGTCATCCTCATGCAAATTCCCCCTACTGCAAAATTTTTCACTGTCATTGACCTCTGTTCTGCTTTCTTTTCGGTCCCTCTGCACCCTGACAGCCAATATTTGTTTGCATTTACATACAGGGGAGTACAGTACACCTGGACTCGCTTACCCCAAGGTTTCATTGACAGCCCAAGTATTTTCTCCCAGGCTTTGCATGACTGTTTACAATCCTTTCAATCTGAGAGCGGATCAGTATTAATACAGTATGTAGATGACTTACTGCTGTGTTCAGATTCACTCGAGTCGTCCTTGAAAGACACGAAACAGCTTCTGTTTCACCTTTCTAATACGGGACACAAGGTTTCAAAGGATAAGTTACAGTTGTGCCAGACCAAGGTAAAATATTTGGGACATTGCTTGACACAAGGACTTAGACATCTCACCGCTGATAGAATACAGGCGATTCGCGACATGACTCTGCCACAAACCCAGCAGCAGATCCGCACTTTCCTTGGAATGTGTGGGTACTGCCGAAACTGGATCCCAGGGTTCTCCATACTGGCTTTACCTTTGCAGGAAATGGTCTCCTCGAACAAACCAGATCGGATCTCTCACACAGATGAGTCCGAACTGGCATTTGAGAGACTTAAACAATGCCTATCACAGGCACCTGCATTAGGCATGCCAGATTATGGGAAACCTTTTGAGTTGTACGGTACGGAAAGTGCTGGGTGTGCGGCAGGTGTCCTAACCCAAAGACATGGTGATGCCAGCAGGCCGGTAGCTTACTACAGTGCACAGTTGGACACCGTAGCACGGTCTCTCCCCACATGCTTGCGAAGTGTTGCAGCGATAGCTTTGCTAGTGAGTAAAAGCGAAGACGTAGTGTTGGGATACAACCTGACCATCCATACACCTCATGCAGTGTCAGCCTTACTGAACTCTGCCCAAACCAGACATGTCTCATCAGCACGGTTTACAAGGTGGGAATTAGCACTAATGGTCCCTGTAAACATCACCATAAAGAGATGCAGCACACTAAATCCTGCAACTTATCTCCCAGGTGTGCCTGGACAGGCACAAAGGGTGGAGGATGAGAATGATGGTGAAGGAGGATTTAGTACAGACACTGACACACATGATTGTATGGAATATCTGAACCAAACTTTCACTGCAAGACCCGACATTAGTGACAACCCACTGGAAGGCGTAGATTTTACTTTTTACACTGACGGTAGTTGCCACAGACAGACGGCCTCGGGAGACTTGTGTACTGGGTACGCAGTCGTAGATGACATAGGTATCATAGAAGCTGAACCTCTGGGCCCACCGCACTCAGCACAAGTTGCTGAGCTGGTCGCCCTAACCGGAGCGTGTGAATTGGCTAAGGGTAAGTCAGCCAATATATATACAGATTCTAGGTATGCCTTTGGAGTAGTGCATGATTTCGGGGCCCTATGGCACCTCAGAAATTTCATGACGGCAGCTGGCACACCTGTAGCGCACGCATCCCATATAAAAAGGCTTCTAACAGCGATACAGGAACCTGACAGAGTGGCTGTTATCAAGTGCAAAGCCCACACTTACAGTCAAGACCCAGTATCACTTGGTAACAGCCGGGCAGACGAAGCTGCTAACTCAGCAGCCAGCACCCCCATACAGACAGATATCACACAACTGATGGTATTCAATACCGTCAACACACAAAAATTAAGTGAAATGCAAAATTTGTGTTCTCCACAGGAAAAGGCAGTCTGGAGGTCAAAAGGATATGGCCAGGAGTCCTCAGGACACTGGACAGATGGACAAGGTAAGCCAGAGCATAGTGATGGCTGAAACTGGATTGTTATGGCCAGAAACTTTGCCACTTGTATTGTACAGCATCAGAACCACTCCCAGATCCCCCCTTAACCTATCTCCCTTTGAGATTCTTTTTGGTCGACAACCCCATGTAATGATTGACCCCCAGGATGATTTAAAATGCAATAATGAGGTGACTGTAAAATATATGGTTAAGATGAGCCAGCAGTTGAGGAATCAAAACAGAAATCTAAAGCTGGTGATTCCTGACCTACCAAACAATAATTGTCATGACATTGAACCTGGGGATTATGTAATGATTTTCTACGCTCAGGTTGCCTCATTGACAGGTGGGAAGGACCGTACCAAGTCTTACTAACCAGCACGACAGCATTAAAAGTTGCAGAGAGAGAGACTTGGGTCCACTCGTCCCACTGTAAGAAGGTTGCTGACCCAGAGAGAGCCCGTGACAAAGAGCAGAGTGTAGAGGAAATCGTATCACTGGAGTGCCTGTTCCGGGAAGGTTGAGAGGCAGGACTGTTGTCACGGCACCTGAGCACGGAGAACTACAAGACCAGAGGCGGTTGTCGCACCAAATTTCTTTTTCCTTTTTATTATTTTCTCCATCTCCCATTACCTTCTTTTCCCCCTTCCTTGCTCCTTTTTCTCTCCCCTTAACAAGATGGACTTACCCCAAGAGACTGCATTCCGGGTTTTCCTGTTGACCCTGTTGTTGACCAGGGCAGTTTGTTTTGGTGAAAGTACCAGAGAGGTCGAGAGGATCTGGAATGGGTTCTGATGGCAAGGACGGATTTGTAGAATTCCAAGAGCAACACATCCACCGAGCAAAGGTGAGTATCAGAAAACGATCTGGTAGTCAAGAAACTAGGAGGCACTGTGAAGGGTTATTATTGGCTGAGGAAAATTGTATTTGTAGAAACTGTGAAAACATAGTTGAGGACGGGTGCATCCAGAGATGTCAGTCCAGCCTTAATATTAACATGGACCGTCATCCATTGAGTGATTATCACTCATTAGTGGGTAAGGTTTTAAACCAAACAGAATGCTGGGTGTGCTCACAAGTACCTCAAGGTCAGAGCAAGTCAGGACTAGTACCGTATCCTTTAACAATAGATGAGGTACTTGGATTACGGGGTGGGAGACCGGTGGACAATAAATTTAATATTTCTAGGCCCCCTAGTTTGAAGCTCCACCAATATCATGTGCATAGATCCTTAGTATGTTTTAACATTTCCAATTCCCGAAAGCCGGGAAAATGGGAAGTGACATGGAATAACCAAACCATGGGATTTTCACACAGAGCCGACAGAATACCCGTAGACTCTGAACTTATACGCCAAATAGCCGCCGGTGGAAGGTATTTTCGGTATAGGTATACTCTAGGAAGTAGGACCATGCGGGTTGGAGAAGTATTACCAGGGTACTGTGCGCATATCATACAGCCTGATACGTGTACTAAACAGATGAGAGAGTTAGGGATAGGATTTTTCACTTGGAAGGTTTGCGATATGGTAATGTCATATTCTGTCCCATATGTTCTCCCCGATGATGCATATTTCATATGCGGGAGGAAGGCGTATAAGTGGCTTGCCCCAAATTCAGAGGGATTGTGTTACATTGGAAGAGTGTTGCCAGAAGTTATGACCATAACCCATAATAAGATAAAAGACGTTCACCGCAATGCTCAAGCTCCTTACACTCATACTCGCTACGAACACATCGTTAAGAGACACCTTATAGATAGGACAGAGCATGCAGCCTCTGATTTGATCCACGAATCCACCGGGATTCAATTCCTACTCGCGTTAGACATCACCCGTACCGCCAGAGGAATTATAAATTATAGGTATATCCACGCGCTAGCGAACCTAATAGATAATATCACCGAGATGTATGATGACACCTTCAGGTATACAGGGAGGGAGTTGCAAGCTTACAAAACGGAACTGATCCAGCACAGGATGGTTCTCAATTATATCACAGCGGTGACAGGCGGGTACTGTGTCACCTTGGCAACTCAGTATGGTGTGAAGTGTTGCACGTACATTACAAACAGCACTGATGACCCAACCGAGGTCATAGATCAAAAGATGGACGATATCTTGCAATTGAAGTGGGAGTTGCGGAGGAGACACAACCTTACCCTTACTGCTGTGAGTAATGAACTGACCGGCTGGGTCTCATGGTTGAACCCACGCAATTGGTTCTCAGGTTTAGGAGAATGGGCTCAAAATGTTATCGTGAGTGTAGGAAAGTTTCTCCTTTGTATCCTGGGAGTTGTCATAATGATTGGTTTGATATTTAGGTGTGTTCGAATTTTAAAGCGGCGCAAGCACGGTACCAAAGTGATGAGTTTGAGGAGCAGGGGCATTGGTACAGCAACTGATTTAATTTATGACCCATCAATAGAGACAATGTTGTGATAAAACGTGATTCCACGGTCCGTTTCTTTCACCCGTTTCTCCTTTGTTTTCCCTCAGCAAAAATACATCCATCTGGAGAAGACTTCAATCAACACCCAAGAATGATTACGAAAATGTTATGTGAATGTATTGTACATATGTGTCTTATCCTCATCTCTACAACCTTCAGGTAGTGACACACATAGTCGACAGGTGATATCCACATATTAGCATTCACATGTGTTCCCCCTCCATGTATCATCAACTAAATGTGCACCCCATTTGTTGGAACAAGAAGCCGAAAAGAGCTCGGTAGTGTTTGTTGGCCCACTTACAGATCATTAATACGGGATGAGAAGGATTTAATGTATACTTCGCAATACCTCGAAGCTTATCTAGAACATATACGGCACGATGATACATGCCCCTCAGACATGGATTTCATACATACATGCTTTTACTATCCCACTAGGTCATACATTTCCCGCCTACACCTCTCCTCCTACCATCCAACCATTTATGGATAATGTATTGTATATTTTTATCCAACCATCTGTAGATATTGTATTGTATATTTTTCCTGTTTAATGTTTAGATAGTGGCAGTTATTGTTGACTGCCAAAGGGTGGACTGTCAAAGTCGAAAAATATTGTAATGCATATACCCTGTACTAACCCCTTGCACATGCCCGATGCCCGTGCACTCAGTCTGCCGTGCGTGCACATATCCGCAATTTGCGTAAAGTAGCTTCCCACGGCCATGCGCCTTAGCGCGTGGTATGCGCATTTACGGTGGAGTTTGTGAGCGCGTAGAGGGTTATTAGAACATTACATATTTAACCAAAATAGTGCATTTTGTACCCATAGCTCCCCTGCACCACATCAGCGAGTATTAATAGTTTAAACAGTTCCAGGACTAGGGGATTCACCTTTGCATGATAGGAAGGGTCAGATAAAGATTGGAAGGTGATGTCTAGTATCCAGCTGTAGGGTATTTTAAGAGTAACATTCCGGTGTTGGTTAGAGAAAGATCGCATGTTCCTGCGTATAGTTATGTGCAAAAGTAGAATATAGATATTAACTGTATTTACTGTATATTATGTATGCGGCGGGAATCCAGTGGATACCACCCACCAGAGCAGTTGGGGAAAGACATCGCCCACCTTTTCAAATCAACCTATGACCTCTCCTGTAATGAAAAGACACATCTCTGTGTCCAATGGACAATGCGATTACAGTGACCATTGTATTGTGTATGTAAGTTGTGTATAAAAAGCCCATTGTTGCCTGGCTGGTCAGAAGACTCTGAACGCTATCTATGTGACGAGCGGAGGACCGGCCGGGTTGCGCTTGCGAACATTCTCACGTATGTACATTCTCTGTAGCCATTATTCTGTTTAGATTTATCTTGTTAGCCTGTAGTGTATGATTTGTACTGTTTTACCTTTTGGAATAATCCACGGTGGCCTTAGAACCCTGTGGTTTCAACTACAAATCGGTGTTGTGTCTTCACTTTCCTGCAAGGGTTTTAAAGTATATTTATCTGTATAAGGTTTATAAGTCTTGATAAGGTGTACGTACTGCGGGTACTTTATACCGTCAGTGCTACGTAAGGTTTAAGGTATAACATTGTTGCAGTACTTAGCTGCTAAGGGTTTAAAGCGTAATCATATTATTGCATTGTATCACTATCAAGGTTTAAAGGTTATCAATTGTGTGTGCGTACGCTGTGTGTACTCTGTACACTCAGCGCGGCATGGATACGCCAAGTACGTACCACGTACGGGACTCTGTACGCAAATAGCGTACAGAGTGCGCAGCACGTGTATTCAGTCTAGCGGCCATAGCGGCTCCACGGTAAAAGTGTATTTAGAGGTATAGCTTTACGGTCTAAGATAATATCGACATTATCAGTATGTATTGAGTATTTATATACAATATTTATGGCGCATGTCCCATAACATGCTGGCATATTAATATTGCGTGCGGTGCACACGTGCCCCCGGGGTCTAGAGGGGCCCACACCATACACTCTGCACCCATTATTTTTAATACTTATCCCCCGGAGTCCAGCAGCACTGCAGAAATCACTGGGAAAATGGCGTGTCACCATTTTCCCAGTGTTTTGCGCATGGGCAGTACAAAAATCACTGGGAAAATGGCCACTGCACCATTTTCCAGGAGATCTGCACATGCGTTATAGACTCTGGGACATTGTCCTAGTGCCCAAAGCTAAGCGCTACTGGCTAGAGACAAGGGGGCCCAGACGGAGCCTGCCCACAGGCCTCCTCCTCTCTAGTAACGCCCCTGTCATAACAAATAACTTGAATTTGGCACGTGAATAGCACAATCAAATATACCAAAAAAAAAAAACTTTCAAAACTTTTTCAGAAAGAAATGAACATTTGACTCCACTTAATTTCAGACCAGCTATTTATGTTACAAGATAAATATTTTGCGTACTAGTCTAGTCAGATTAGGCTATATGATCTAGTCACACAGCAATGTTGGTCTGAGGGTGTAAGACGTTTCTGCGAGTCTATTAAGAGAACATAAGTAAGGGGTCTATTCATGAAGCAGTGAAAAATGTGGAGAAGTGAGCCAGTGGAGAAGTTGCCCTTGGCAACCAATCAGCATTGAAGTAACATTTATAATTTGCATACCATACAATTGTATGGAGCAGCTGATTGGTTGCCTTTGGCAACTTCTACACAGGCTCACTTCTCCACCCTTTTCACTGCTTGATGAATAGACCCCTAAGTTTTATGGTAATCTGGTAGAATGGTGAGGTGTTATGGCCTCTACACACTGCAGCAGGGGGAGGGGGGGGGGGTGACGGGTAGAGTGAAGTTTCATCACTCCCCCTGTCACCTGGCTCCATAGCACTGCATGCAAATATGGATGATATTGTCCATATTGGCTTGTAATGTACGAACGAGCCGGCACCAACAATGAACGAGCGCGGGGCCGCACATCGTTTATCGTTGGTGCCTACACACTGAAAGAGATGAACGATATCTCGTTCATTAATGAACAAGATCTTATATATCTTTCACTGGTATCTTTCAGTGTGTAGGGCCCTTTAGTTTGGTCGAATAGTCTAGAGAGGTTAAGTGGATGGTTCAAGAATGTAATGATCTTTTTTTGAAGGGGAGTTTTCAAGGTCTTATTCATACTTGCCTACTTTTTTAGTCTTTTCTCCGGGAGAAACCTAAAGAAAAGCCACTGCCGGGTGGAGGGTGGGCTAGACTGTCATTATTAGGCCCCACCCTCAACACTGGGAAAGACCCGCGATTCATATGGCCCATGGGGTAGAGGATGCAGGAGAGCCGCCTGCTTTTCCAGAGCTGCGAGGGACTACCTGAAAATTCATGAGTCTCCCGCAGCTTCATGGAGGGTAGGCAAGTATGGACTACTTGAAGGCTAGAAGAAAGTTTTGTTTGGGGGGGGCGAGTATGGTCAGTGGCACCGCGCATGGTGGTCCAAACCAGCTGCTGAGGGCAGTGTCAGACTGGGGCATGAAGGACAACTGGGGGAATGTAGTCATAGGAGCTCATGTTTAGGGGTGTGGCCAGTCTCCAGAAGGGCTGTGGCCAGCTGCCACGTAGGCTTGGCTAACCAGCTACCACAGAGGCTTGGGCTCCTTGATAAATATATATAGTAAATACTGCTAGTGCATGCATGTGATAATTTACCAGATTAATAACAGCAATGCACTGTAGAGAATACACAATAGTCCTGTGTAGTATAAGACCAACCCTAGCTGAGGGAGAGAAATCCCCCCCCCCCCCCCCTTCCCCCATGCAGCACTTTGCGGCGATGCACATTGGGGGAGATTCAATTGTTTGAAAAGTCAGTTGGGTGTCTGTTTTTTTCCTATCTAATAGACAGGAAAAAACAGACACCCAACCCACTTTTCAAACATTTGAATTCCCCCCATTGTGTCTTCTGATTTGGTCCCCCCCCCCTCCCAGTACCCAGGCTTGTGCAACCTCTCGACAGCCCTGCTAGACAGGTGTATCTAATAAAGTGTTAAATGTATCTTTTCTTAAATTAATCTGTTGATTTTCTAAATTTAAAATGCAGATGTTGTTTTATTATGGTGTTTTTTTAGATGAAAACTCAATCTTATTACTTGTTTCAGCTAAGTAACTTAAACATAAAATGAGCAGTGTAGAGATACATATACTTTAATTATTTGGTTTTCTTTTTCTCTTCTAACCCCCTCCCACTCAAACGCCATATGTTAAACTCCTTAATCCCACTGTACATAAGGAACTGGTTAGCTGTGTAGGCTGGACCTCTGCCGATGAGCTGTATTCCTGCAGTGATGACCACCAGGTTATGAAATGGAACTTATTAAATGGCGAGACAGCTTTGATGGTAAAACTCCTAGATGACACATATCCTATTGACATTCATTGGTACCCCAAAAATGGGGGCAACAAGAAGCAAGGGCAGTCCGATATGTTTGCTCTCACAAGTTCTGATGGTGAGTATTCCCCATGTATGTCTCCATTCTGAAAGGTTTTTTCGGTGCTGGAGTTGTTTACAGTATAACATGACAACATGCTTTCACAATCCTTCCAGTGCTTATTTGCATGAGTGATTATGGCCTGTTGTTCACATTGGGAACCACTCTTCAGCAAAATGTCACTATTCTTTGGGCATGCATCGAAGTCACTCTGCGCGTGCGTCCAGAGTCCATGTGCACAGTGGCAGTTGCGATTGAGATGCATGGTCTCAGAAATGTCTTGAAAATGTATTAGGCGTTACTGGACAGTAACGGGGAGGGGGCTAAGTGTATGCATAGAGATGGTCCGTCTTATGAATAAGTTGCTGTAGTGGTTATGAACGCAGGTGCATAATCTCTTAAGGGCCCCATGCACTACTGCGACATGTCCATCTGACATGTCACAGGCAATCACCCGGCAGCCTCCCGGGCGGCAGGATCGCCCAAGACACATCGTAAGCTGTTCTTTTGCATACGATATATCTTGGGCGATCCCAGCCATGCCTGCGGGGTCCGACATATCACGAGTGCAGCACGTTCAATCTGGAGGATCCGATCCGATGCTCACAGGAACGCGCATCGGATCGGATCAGAAACACCTCCAAAATGCCTGATTTCACCCGATATATCGGGCCGAATGCCCGAAATCGGATGAAATAGGGCATTATCATTCTAGTGTTTGGGGCCCTTTACATTGGCTATCATACTCTGGTGAAGATTTGGCACCTAGCGTGGGGTAGATGTAAATGTTGATGGTGAGATGGTTGGTTGGTTCTAAAAGCGCTGATGTGGGCTCCTCAGTCCTTGCACATTCAGGCTCATGCTTTTACACTAAGGAGTGGCCCTGTAGTTGCATAAAGTTGCAGAAGCAATACTGGGAAAATATGCATACATGGATGCTGCAGCGTCTGACTTAGAATCAGCCTTCTGTGCAAAAAAACACCAACTTATTTCTGCAGCGGGGTACACTGTGATTCCATAGGGAATTACATTGGGGTGTAGAGTTGGATCTTGATCCGAGGCACCAACAGGCTAAAAGCTTTAACTGTTCCCAGGATGCATAGCGCCGCCTCCTCTATATCCCCGCTCCAGGCATTGGAGCTCAGTTTGTAAGTTTGGTGCCTGCAGTGCAGGCAGCTAGCGCAGCCCTGAAAATAGCTTTTTGAAGAAAGAAGACTTCAAGGGCCGCAGCACAGGCACTTAGAAGTGCTATATGTCAGTCTGACATATCGTGCTGCAGCTCCCTCACCTCCCCCAGCGGCGCTGTATACTCCTGCGCCCAGGTTGCCGAGTACTTACAGCAGGAGGGCTCCGACCTCATCAGGTACACACTCGCCGCTTCTCTCCAGGATCGCGTGGCTGCATCTACAAGGGAGGAGGTAAGAGGGTCCCCCAGGCAGGACTCGCTGAAATCGTGATCCGGTGCAGTCTTTAGGAGACGGACCGAGCGCGCTGACGTGGACACTGTGGCCGTACAGGGACCCAACTAGACCACCAGGGCAAGGGGCACAGGTCGGATTTATTAAAATCCATTTCAAATAGGCCCCGCAGTACCCGGTGGTGAAGTACAGCAAGGGGATAAGGCTCTGACCTATAGCCCCTTCCCCAACCGCCATTTACTGCAAATGTTCCCGCACTGGGGCTGCATATCTCTCTCTCCCTGTCAGCGTTTGGGCGCCATTACACACAAGCTGAGCTAATTTTGGGACTGCTGGGCAATGTCTCCTCTATAAAGCCGCCCGCATCATCAGCGCTGTGCATTTACAGGACACTTAAGTATTCTACATGTCGTTTAGATAGTGTTAGTTAAGAAAAAGTGCATAACTTCAGGATTATATAGTACAAGTACCCCGTGATATACATCCAGTCTTTACTGTGCTTTGATATATGTGTGTGTATATATATATATATATATATATATATACATACATAGCTTTACTTAGTAGTCCAGTTACTTAGTATTGCTAGTCCAGTGCAGTTTTATTGTTTGTAATAATTTCTCTTACGTCCTAGAGGATGCTGGGGTCCACTTATTGACCATGGGGTATAGACGGTTCCGCAGGAGCCATGGGCACTCTCAAGACTTTTCAATGGGTGTGAACTGGCTCCTCCCTCTATGCCCCTCCTCCTGACTTCAGTTTTAGAAATGTGCCCAGGAGACTGGATGCACTCTGAGCAGCTCTACTGAGTTTCTCTGAAAAAGACTTATGTTAGGTTTTTTATTTTCATGGAGAACTGCTGGCAACAGACTCCCTGCTTCGTGGGACTAAGGGGGCAGAAGCAGAACCAACTTCCTGAAGAGTTTCATGGCTCTGCTTCTGGCTGACAGGACACCATTAGCTCCTAGATGCTCACTCCCACAGCACGCCGTCACCCCCCTCGCAGAGCCAGAAGTCTGAAGACAGGTGAGTATGAGAAGATAGATCTTCTAGCAACTAAAGTGACTGCTGAGGTACGGTGCGGCTGGCGGGAGCGCAGCGCGCCATTGCTGCCCACACACACAGAGCACTGCAGGGTGCAGGGCGCGGGGGGGCGCCCTGGGCAGCAAAATGTTACCTTAAACTGGCGCAAAGGGGGCATAAGATGCCGCTGGCACAGCCCTACTCCCGCCAGTATAAATATTAACAGACCTTGCTGAGTGAAAAATGCGCCATTTGCGGGGGCGGAGCTTCTTCCTCAGGCAGCCAGCACACTGCTTAGCGCCATTTCCTCTCTCTCCTCAGCTGCAGAGACAACGCTGGTCCTTTCCTCCACTTCTGGCAACAAGTACAGGGTGCAAATAAGGGGGGCACAAAGCGTTTGGTGGTGTATTACTAGTGTGAATTACTGTGTAAAAGCGCTGTTGTCTGTGGGCATTTTGTGTTCACAGACATTACATACTGGCAATGGGGTTGTGAACTGGCTGCTCCTATACTGTGTCCCTCTTGACAGATTTTGCTGTGGGTCTGTCCCCTTATAAGTCCCAGTGTGTCTGTGAGTGTGTGCTGTACACGTGTAAGGCATGTCTGAGGCAGGGAGTTCCTCCCCGGAGGAAGGCATTTTAGGGACACAGTGTTGTAATGTGGTGGCGCTGCCGGCACACCAAGAGCCTGCATGGGTGAAAGAAATACGTGACAATATGCATCTTATTAACAGGAGGTTAGAGAAGTCTGAATCTCTGAAAATTTGTGGAAGATGTGATTTTTCAGGACTCAGTTCTTCCTTCTGCAGGCGGCCCCTCTGGGTCACATAAGAGACCATTTGTGAATACTGATACCGACACAGACTCTGATTCTTGTGTCGACGATAATGACTCTAGAGAAATAGATCATAAATTGGCAAAAAATATACAACATATGATTGTGGCTATAAGGGACGTGTTGGAAGATACAGAAGCCTCGCCTGTACCTCAGGAAAAGGCTTATTTATATAAGGAAAAGAAATCCAAAGTCACGTTCCCTCCTTCCCACGAGCTAAATGTTCTCTTTGCTGGGATGTGGGTGAATCCTGAGAAAAAATTTCATATTCCTAAGCGGATTCAGGTAGCTTACCCTTTCCCAGCAGAGGACAGGAAAAAATGGGAATCGCCCCCTGTGTTAGACAGTGCACTATCCAGGTTGACAAAGAAGGTTATTCTCCCTGCACCTGGAACGGCTTTACTAAAAGAGTAGGCTGACCGTAAGAAGGAAACTACATTGAAATCCATTTATGTTGCCAATGGTACACTGCTCAGACCCACTATTGCCTGCACGTGGGTCAGTCGCGCTATTGAAAAATAGTCAGACAGCGTGTCATCAGAAATTGACACGGTTGATAAAGATGAGATACTCCTTAAGTTAGGGTATATCAAAGACGATGCCGCCTACATGCTAGAAGCGATGACCGATATTGGACTCTTGAGTTCACAAGCCGCTACCATGGCAGTATCAGCTAGGCATGACGCTGGAACATTGCGGGAGGCCGCTCGGGTGGGGGCACGTCTCAAACTGTTCAGCCAAGGTTGGATTCTGCCTTGCCTGGATCCCTGGGTATTGCAAATAGTATCCCAGGGATACAAGCTGGAGTTTCAAGATGTTCCCCCATGCCGATTTTTCAAATCAACCTTGCCAGCTTCTCTTCCGGAAAGAGAAGCAGTAACAGCGGCAATCCAAAAATTATGTCAGGACCAGGTCGTAGTCCTGGTGCCTTTGCCGCAACAAGGGGAGGGGTTTTATTCAAGCCTCTTTGTAGTTCCGAAGCCGGACGGCTCGGTCAGGCCGATCCTGAACCTAAAAATTTTTAATCTATACTTGAAACGGTTCAAGTTCAAGATGGAATCACTCGGCAGTGATTTCCAGTCTGGAGGAGGGGGATTACATGGTGTCGGTAGACATCAAGGATGCTTGCCTGCATGTTCCCATTTATCCTCCTCACCAGGCCTATCTGAGATTTGCGGTTCAGGATTGCCATTACCAGTTCCAGACGTTACCTTTTTGGTCTCTCCACGGCGCCGAGGGTATTCACCAAGGTGATGGCGGAGATGATGGTCCTCCTTCGTCAAAAAGGAGTCCATATAATTCCTTATCTGGACGATCTCCTGATAAAGGCGAAATCCAGGGAGCAGCTGTTACAAAACATCACGCTCTCCCTGTCGATACTCCAACAACACGGTTGGATCATAAATTATCCAAAGTCACAATTGGAACCGACAACAAGATTGTCTTTTCTCGAGATGATTCTGGACACGGAAGTTCAGAGAGTATTTCTTCCGGTGGAAAAGGCTCTGGAAATCCAGAAAATGGTAAAACAATTATTGAAACCATCCAGTGTGTCGATCCATCAGTGCATTCGGTTGTTGGGGAAGATGGTGGCGGCCTACGAGGCCATACAGTTTGGCAGGTTCCATGCCAGAGTATTCCAGTTGGACCTGTTGGACAAGTGGTCGGGATCCCACCTTCACATGCACCGGAAAATAGTCCTGTCTTCAAAACCCAGGATTTCACTCCAGTGGTGGCTACACAGTCCGTACCTTCTAGAGGGACGCAGATTCGGGATTCAGGACTGGGTCCGGGTAACCACGGATGCAAGTCTCCGAGGCTGGGGAGCTGTCACTCAGGGGGAAAGCTCCCAAGGAAAATGGTCAAGTCAGGAAGCCTGCCCTCACATAAACGTGCTGCAATTGAGAGCCATTTACAACGGCCTCCGACAAGCGGTACATCTTCTTCAAGATCATCCCGTGCAGATCCAGTCAGACAATGTAACAGCAGTCGCATACATAAACCGGCAGGGCGGAACGAAAAGCAGAGCAGCAATGGCAGAGGTGACAAAGATCCTCCTCTGGGCAGAAAGGCATGCAAAAGCTCTGTCAGCAATTTTCATTCCGGGAGTGGACAACTGGGAAGCAGACTTCCTCAGCAGACACGGGCCAGTATTTACTAAAAATCCGTGTTTGGCCGATTTGTGTTTTTTTTACTAAGTCCCAACACGGGAATTCACTAAGCACAAATCTCGGCAGTGTTTGGGACATTCGTAATGGTTTTAACGGCAAAGTACACAAATACGAATGAATAGACCATCGGTCAAACGCGCCTGTTATTTCATACAATACGGGAATTCACTATTCATTCGTATTTGGGTGTTAGTCTCTGAGTGCTCAATTGCGGTCGGATTTGTTTGTGATTCGTTAAAAAACGCAGCAAAAAAATAGACCTGCTTTTTTCAGCCGTGTTTACATGTGTTGACACTTGCAAATCATTCTAACCTGAATTAGGATGCCTATAAAAGGGACACAAACTTCTCTCATGCAAAATAATTTATTTCCTTATGTTTGCTGGCCAAAACTTGTAGATTTGTAAGGCAATACACATTTAACAACATATATCCATTATTACACACATTTGTGTTCAACTTTCAAATATTTCAAATGTTGTTGTTTCTGCATCATGTTTTTAAATCTGATTACTTATTTTTAACACACACAAACATGGCACAACAATAATGTCAGTCATTTTCGGACTGAATTATCTAAATATTACCCCCAACATATTAGGACACTTTTAGCCAACTCAATTGTGTTTTTCTTGTCAATTTATCTAGAGAAGAAATGTAAAACAGTTACAATTCACATTGTAAATTGTATTGGTCATGGATGAATCTGCCTGGCTGCCAATTAGTCTGTCTGCTGGCTCAAAGAATGATTAGAATCTAGAAAGAGTAATGATTAGAAAAAAATCAAGTGGTCTGCTTTCTGCCTGCTTAAGACAATCTGCCTGGCTGCCAATTAGTCTGTCTACTGGCTCAAAGAATTATTAGAATCTAGAAAGAGTAATTATTAGAAAAAAAATCAAGTGGTCTGCTTTCTGCATGCTAACATCTATGTGCAGCTCAAACAACAGTTTTCTGCTAACAAAAAATACAAAGATGATAAAGAAGAAATGTGCGTACAAAATTCCTTTTGTTGTTTGTACCAGTTATAATTAATGATGTTGTACAAATTGTCAAGGAGCTAAGTGTTATATATATTCTGTTAATCATACACTTGGTAAGTGGTTTTTTTCTCTTCTCTTTAAAGAAATGGGTGTGTTTTTTTAATGTTTATTTGGGTGGTTGCTTTTCCTGGCCTTTGCCTTTACCACTGTCGTGTTGGCGTGCTCTGGTGGATCGCCTTGGTGGTGATGACACTGGCGTTACATTTGGAGTAGTCGTACCAGAACTGCTGCTTGTATGCTGTTGCTGCAGGGATCTGAGTGTTTCATTGAGGTTAGTGAGGGTGGCATTGAGTTCACGTGTTGCAGCATTTTGATTGTCTACAATTCTGGACATGGATTCATTGATCATTTGATTGCTTTCTAAAATGTTTATATAGCTTTGCTGTTGTCTGTGCTGTTCTTCCATTATGCGCTGTAAGTTGCCCATGACATGTGTAATGTCTGCACGTATGATTTCCATGGTATTTGCAATTCTTGTGTTTGTTTCATTTTGTCTACTCAGATTTCTGCTGATTCGTCTGAGGTGAGGTGGTAGGCTTGCAAACATTTGGGTCTGCCTACGCAGGCAATCTTCATTAGTGGCCTGCTGTCTAGCCCAAATGGTCCAGAACACTTGATCAGGGCCTTGTGTTACTGGTGTTGTTGGGCTGTGTTGGGGTGGTGGTGTGCTTTGCTGTGGGGGAGTACTCACAGGTGCTGGGGGGCTGATTCCTTCGCTTACTGGATGCATTTCTAACATGATTGTGTCATCCATGTCACTGTGTTGCTGTTGTTGCGGAGGGATGCTGGTACCAGGACTAGAAGCTGAAATTAAAAACATTTATCCGTTACTTATCCATATGTTTAATACATTGGTACAAAGCACTAAACATGGAACACATGTAATGGACTGGTGCTTTCAGATATCCGGCCTAGCAACATCATCACTCATTACTTAAATACATACATATGCCTGTTTGTGGCAAATGTGTCTGGTTACTTCATTCTGAAAGCAAACACGTGAGTTGTATGGTACATCAGACATACTCCTGCCTAAAAACACATTGTAATCCATAATGTGTTGCCTTATAGTGTCTCCAACCAAAACATAGTAATGTTTTTGTATGCAGTTGGCAATGTTAGGACAAACACACATGTGTAAATGATTCTAACAACCTTACTATTTGCAAAGCTTACACATGAGTTTCTGTTGCAGCATCTTCCACACAATGTACTACTGTATGGCTGAAGTGGACATACATATCTTTACTGGATGTTGTGTAGGCCATTTTGTTTGGTTTACATTTCATGTTTTACTGACTTGGGTAAGTATAGCAGATTTTGATGGGTATTGACTTAATGAGTTTAAGTAAATGGTTTTTTAAAGATCTGACATTTTTAATTGTTATCACAGTTTGTTACTCACAATCAAGATGAGGGGAGTGTGGTTGTCGTCTTGGAGGTGTGTCCAAAATTTGGAGTGGGGGCACCGAACAAACAGTAGATAATCTTCGTGGCGGGGTAGCCTGCTGTGGTTGGCCCTGGACATCAGACCTTGCTTTCTTTGCTGGCAGATGTTTTTTGTGGTGTGTTCCAGAAGTGCACCTTCTGCTGCTTAAGACTTCTTTGGATGGACCTAGTATTGAAAGTGACATTTTGTTATGGCCATTCATTTACAAACATAACCTATACTACAATGGACACTTTACCTGCTTCCGCAGCGTCATCATCATCAGATGTGATGGGAGTGACTGTAGGACGACCAGTACTGCTTTTTTTCAACACTGTAAATCCCCCCAAAAAATAAAAAAAATATTCATGCTATTGTTAATACATCCACCCATTATGCTTATAAACATTACATCTTTAAAAAATGGATGTTTTATTATGAATCTAAAAATAAGGACATTAAACACAAAAAGCACAACAATAAACCCAAAACATTGTCCAATAGCCATATGCACTATGGAAAGTGCAACACAGGGAATCATATACAGGCACAGACATAGGACACAATTCCAAAAACATACACTAACAAGCCAAAACACACACAGCTTCATTTTCAAATAAAAGGAAAAAAAAAACAGATGCGATATAGAAATAGGTCTGTGATGTGGCACTCCAAACACACATTAACACAATATGAGGCCAACAAAAATAAAAAAAAAATAAAAAATAAAAAAAACAGTAAGGTAACTAAGTCTGCAGTTGTTGTGTCAGTGTACAAATACAGACTCAAAATGAACCAGCAAATAGTGGCCTTGACTTAAACAATATTACATTGAGTACTAATGAAATTGTACATGTTACTGCCTTCAAAGACACTTTGCACTACTCCAGCCTCTAACATATCAACCACTGATTTGGAAACATTGCACATGGATAACTGAATTAAAAAACATAGTCCAACTTTCAAAATGTACAATGTGCAAAAGTAAAACATTATTGATGGACAATTCAATGACACACCAAGTCCAAACTACACATGGAAAATGTACTGTCCAAAAACCACATGACCTACAAGCAAGTAAGACGTTACATTGACTTTTGTATGAAACATGACCCAAAACAATGTATTTGATGACGCACACTTGAAGATGGGAGTAATATGCAACGTCACATGACACACATTTAAAACATACTGTAAGCCAGAAGTAATGTCATAGAATGTTAAGGCAAATACACATGCTCACCATCCTTCCTGGGGCGATCGGAATCCCGGACATGGGTTGCAGACACTACTTCTGGAGGGATTATAGTCCGCATGGGCTCCTCATAGTCCAGATATGTGGCAATAAAGGGCAGACCACCACCGGTTTTGCGAGCCGACTTCGCCTCCTTGGCCATTTTGGACTTGACACATCGCTTTATGTCATAGTACCGTTTGCGGCACGTGTACTCCGTCCGCTTCACCACCCCCTCACTATTTACAGCAGCAACTACTTTCGCCCACAACACCGTCTTCTTCCGTGTTGGCACCTTGGCGGTCTCAGGCCCAAATAGCTGCCGCTGATACTTCATCAGCTCCCGCACCAATGCCACATTTTCTGCATAACTAAACTTGACATTCCGCCCAGTCTTAGTAGTGGTGCGTGGCTGCGGAGCTGTCTGTCACTATCACTGTCACTTGAGGCTGCTGCAGCAACCTCACCAACCTCCTCCACCTCACTAACCTCACTAACACTCACCTCCTCCACCTGACCGACCTCCTCCCCCTCACTAACACCCTCCACCTCACTCACCTCAGCCACCTCTGAGTCACACATAATTGTGTGACTAAACAATTAACACAGAAAAAAAAAAGACAAAACAAAACACTCCTCCGCTACCACTACACTAATCACACACACACACACACACACACACACACACACACACACACTGACAAGGGACTATAAATAAAAAAAACTTGGACAAAAATTGAGACAAAACCAAAAAATACAAGACAACAAGAATGACAAAACTACTTTCAAACACAATACAACACTCAGAACTCGCAAAAAATACTCCTCCAAACAAACACTACTCAACAAACTCCACTGCACAACCTCTCTCCTCACCACTAACTAAACCCACGAGGTGCGGACGGTTTGGGGCGTATTTATATGGTTGCGCACAGACACTCCTACCATCTGAAACACAACCAATCACGAACGGGGATGAAAAACGAAACTAAAAGTGAAAATGCGGCCGCTGGAAAAAAAAAACCTTGCCGCGTTTAACTTAGAAAACCCCCCAGCAAAAACAACACAAACACGTACGCAAACGACAATGACGGCCGTAAATGTGCCAAAAAAAACCGACTGGCATCGACATCGGAAAACACGAAAACAATAAACAATAAACTCGAATGCTTAGTAACTTGGCGTATATAGTCAAAAAGTTGCATGAAAATGCACCCGATACAAGACGAGTTTAAACACTACACAAACCGACACAAACACGAATATTAGTAAATTTTGGCCACGATCTCCATCCAGGGGAGTGGGGCCTCCACCAAGAAGTCCTCGCAGAGGTGACAAGTCTTTGGGGAGTTCCTCAAGTAGACATGATGGCATCTCGTCTCAACAAGAAGCTTCAGAAATATTATTCCAGGTCGAGAGACCCTCAAGCAATAGCAGTGGATGCGTTGGTGACCCAGTGGGTATTCCAGTCAGTGTATATCTTCCCTCCACTTCCGCTGATCCCAAAAGTTCTCAGGATCCTAAGAAGAACAAGGGTTCGAGCAATCTTCATTGCCCCGGACTGGCCAAGGAGGGCTTGGTACCCAGATCTTCCGGAGTTGCTCATAGAAGATCCTCGGCCTCTTCCTCTTCGCGAGGACCTGCTGCAGCAGGGGCCGTGCGTGTATCAGGACTTACCGCGGCTACGTTTGACTGCATTGCTGTTGAGCGCCGGGTCCTTGCCCGTAAGGGTATTCCGAAAGAAGTTATTCCCACACTTATTCAGGCCAGGAAAGGAGTAACGTCGAAACATTACCACCGTATTTGGAGAAAGTATGTGTCTTGGTGTGAATTCAAGAAGGCTCCTACGGAAGAGTTTCAGTTTGGACGTTTTCTCCATTTTCTGCAGGCTGGTGTGGTGGCGGGCTTCCGATTGGGGTCAATCAAGGTCCAGATTTCGGCCTTGTCAGTGTTCTTCCAAAAACAATTGGCTTCTCTTCCAGAGGTTCAGACCTTCGTGAAAGGCGTTCTGCACATTCAGCCTCCTTTTGTTCCTTCAGTGGCACCATGGGACCTTTAATGTGGTGTTGCAGTTCCTTAAATCGGATTGGTTTGAGCCTCTACGAGAGATAGAGTTGAAGTTTCTCACTTGGAAAGTGGTGATGCTTTTGGCATTGGCATCCGCACGGCGGGTGTCTGAATTGGGGGCCTTGTCTCACAAGAGCCCTTACCTAATTTTCCTTGAAGATAGGGCAGAGTTGCGAACTCGCCAACATTTTCTTCCAAAGGTGGTTTCTTCTTTCCACATAAACCAACCTATTGTGGTGCCAGTGGTTACTGACACGTTCACTGAGTCAAAGTCTCTAGATGTGGTTAGAGCTTTGAAGATTTATGTTGCTAGAACAGCTCGAATTCAGAAAACAGAGTCTTTGTTTGTCCTGTATGCTCCCAAGAAGATTGGGTGTCCTGCTTCCAAGCAGACTATTGCACGTTGGATCAGAAGTACGATTCAGCAAGCTCATACTACGGCTGGATTGCCGTTGCCGAAGTCGGTGAAGACCCATTCCACTAGGAAGGTGGGCTCATCCTGGGCGGCTGCCCGGGGGGTCTCGGCATTACAACTTTGCCGAGCAGCTACTTGGTCGGGGTCAAACACGTTTGCAAAATTCTACAAGTTTGATACCTTGGCCGATGAAGAGCTCAAGTTTGGTCAATCTGTGCTGCAGGGTCATCCGCACTCTCCCGCCCGTACTGGAGCTTTGGTATAAACCCCATGGTCATAAGTGGACCCCAGCATCTTCTAGGACGTATGAGAAAACAGGATTTTAATACCTACCGGTAAATCCTTTTCTCCTAGTCCGTAGAGGATGCTGGGCGCCCGTCCCAGTTCGTACTTTACCTGCAGTTTAGTTATACACAAGTTGTGTTATGTTAGTTTCAGCTTGTTGCTGCAATTGATTCGTGCCTGTTGGCGTGTGTTATGTTGATTGCCATGTGTGCGGCATGGTTGAGGTGTGAGCTGGTATGTATCTCACCACTAGTATTAAAATAAATCCTTTCCTCGAAATGTCCGTCTCCCTGGGCACAGTTCCTATAACTGAAGTCTGGAGGAGGGGCATAGAGCGAGGAGCCAGTTCACACCCATTGAAAAGTCTTGAGAGTGCCCATGGCTCCTGCGGAACCGTCTATACCCCATGGTCAATAAGGGGACCCCAGCATCCTCTACGGACTAGGAGAAAAGGATTTACCGGTAGGTATTAAAATCCTGTTTTCTGCATTGTACATGTGTCTATGTGTGCCAATAGCTGCTGTGTGGTCTATATTCCGTGTATCTCACACATATTGCTATCCCTGTATTCTGTACCCTGAAGGGGGCTAAGTGCATCAGGGTTCTCATTTATATAGTGTCTCACAGGATAAACTACTTTGGTATTTTTCTCTGTGTTTCAGTCACCATATACATCTTAGATTCTCTGTTTGTGCTCTGCTTCGCAGTCACACTATACAGGGGTTTTTTGTCAGGTGTTTTGTCTGCTTTTATTGTACTGTTACACCCTAAGGTTACGCTTACAAATAATGTCTGCTAAACGGGGTGGTAGATCCATGGCTGATCCTGCACCAGGCAGTGCTGACGCCACGGATTGCTCAGAGGAAAACATAGGTACTGGGGGTTCTATACCCCTCAGTCAGTCTGCAGCACCGGGGGCACACCACGACCCACCTTGGGCTGCCTTTTCTCATTTTCTGACTACGCTAGTAACTAGACTTGCGCCCCCTGTGGGACCTCCTGTGCCATTACAGCCACATTTTGTCCCTGCAGTTAATCCGCCATGGTCAGATAATCTGTCCTCTTAGTTACAGCAATTAAATCAGTCTTTGGCAAAACAAAAACCTAACCCTCGCCCGCCTAAGACCAAGGGGTCCTCTAAGCGGGCCATTACTTCCTCACATTCCACACATATTTCGGATACTTTATCCGATGAAGATGGCGCATATACTGACCCCTTAGACACTGATGCAGACGCTTCTGAAGGGGAATCTATTACACAGGTGGATGTTACTGACCTCTTGGAGGCTATCAGGCTGATCCTTCAAATTGATGATGAAGTAGAGCCTCCAGATACCTCTAAGAAACATGATAAATTCAAGCGTCAGAAGGTTACTAAATTAGTTTTACCCCATTCTGACCATTTGGTTGACATACATCAGGAATCCTGGGAGTATCCAGGAAAGAAATTCTCTCTGTCTAAGAAGATGCTAGCTCGTTATCCCTTCGCTGCAGAGTTAAGTAAAAATTGGGAAACACCGCCGCCGGTGGACTCACAGGTCGCGCGTCTGGTGGAGTCATCTGCTCTGCCTGTCACTACCGTCACCTCTCTGAAGGAACCGACGGATAAGCGTGTGGAGGGTTGCTTGAAGTCTATTTACACTCTTGCAGGAGCTGTGCATAGGCCCACTATTGCGGCTTTTTGGGCTACAAAAGCTGTTGAAGCCTGGGTTCAGGAAGTTGAAGCGGAACTACCGACTTATTTTCCTGATAATGCTAGACAGTGTATTTCATATATTATTACAGCCTCTCTTTATATTCAAGAGGCGGCATCTGATGCTGGTGTCCTGGCGGCCAGAGCGTCTACTACGTTCATTCTGGCTCGCAGGATTCTCTGGTTGCGGTCCTGGTCTGTAGATCTGGACTCTAAAAAGACCTTGGAGGTGATCCCCTTTAAGGGAAACATCCTTTTTGGGGAGGATCTCGACAAGATTGTTGCTTACTTAGCATCCGCTAAGACTGCCCATCTGCCTAGTACTAATCCTTCGACTCCGAAGGCTAAAAGTACTTCCTTTCGCTCCTTTCGACCTCCAAGTAAAGCAAAGGGTCAGGCGTACCTGAAACAGGCTTGCACTTCCAAATCCACTAAGCCCAAACCTAAACGTTCCTGGGCTGCCCGTCAGCCTGCTTCCAAAACTGACAAGCCTGCTGCATGACGGGGCGGGCCTCCTCCTGGGGGACCCCAGGGTGGGAGGCCGACTTCTGCGGTTTGCTCAGGTATGGTTACAGACCACTTCAGACGCCTAGGTACAGGAAGTCATCACTTACGGATACGCCATCTCTTTTAAGAAATGTCCCCCTCGCCAGTTTTGCTCAACAAGCATCCCTTCAAATCTAGTAAAAGCAAAAACTCTACAATTGGTGGTATAATCCCTTCTAGACACAGGGGTGATATTGCCGGTGCCTCTGGCTCAGAGAGGCAGGGAGTACTAATCAACACTGTTCCTAGTTCCAAAACCGAATGGGTCTTCCCAGTCCATTCTCAACCTCAAATCATTGAACAAATTTGTGAAAGTTTCCAAATTCTGTATGGAAACTCTTCGCTCCATTGTTCTGGCTTTGGAGCCCATGAAATATATGGTATCCCTGGACGTACAGGATGCTTACCTGCATATTCCTATTGCCATGTCGCATAAGCAATACCTGCGGTTTGCTATTGGCAACCTACATTTTCAATTCCAGGCCTTACCTTTTGGTCAGACCACGGCTCCGAGAATCTTCACCAAGGTCATGACGGCTATACAGAGGATTAGGATCCTGCCGTATCTGGACGACTTGTTGATCCTGGCGAACTCTCCAGAGGTTCTTTTCCGTCACCTGGAACTGATGAGCCACCCGTGGGCTTGCAGTAATTGGACCATCAACTGGAAGAAATCCTCACTGGTCCCTGCTCAGAGCATGGTGCACCTGAGGGCATTATTGGACACCCACAACCAACGGTTGTTTTTGTCTCCAGAGAAAGTCCTGAAACTTCAGGAAAAGATCAGAAGCTTCCTATCTCGCCCACGTGTGTCGATACACTCGGCATTGCAAGTACTAGGCCTCATGGTGTCGGCTTTCGACATGGTGGAGTACGCTCAATTTCATTCCCGCCCTCTGCAGAGGTTAATCCTTTCCAAATGGGATGGCCTGCCACACCTGATCAGGACTTGCGTGATCTCCTTGACTCCGTAGGTTCGCTTGTCACTGACCTGGTGGCTACAGGACCAACAATTGAGCAGGGATCATCCTTTCTGGATCTCCAACTGGGTCCTTCTAACGACGGATACCAGTCTGCGGGGCTGGGGCGCGGTGTTCGAGCAACACTCTGTTCAGGGTTGGTGGACCAGGGAGGAATCTCTCCTCCAGATAAACATTCTGGAGTTGCGGGCAGTGTTCAATGCTTTGAAACTGGCCCTGTCTCTGGTACAGAACAGGCCTGTTCAAGTACAGTCGGACAACGCCACCATGGTGGCGTACATAAATCATCAAGGCGGCACTCAAAGCCGCATGGCAATGATGGAAGTGTCAAAGATTCTTCTATAGGCGGAACGCCATCTGCCAGCCATATCGGCAGTGTTCATTCCGGGGGTCCTCAACTGGGAAGCGGACTTCCTCAGTCGTCAGGACGTACACGCCGGAGAGTGGAGCCTTCATCCAGAAGTATTTCAACTCCTAGTGGACAAGTTGGGCCTACCAGATGTAGACCTGATGGTGTCTCGACACAATCACAAGGTTCCGGTCTTCGGAGCAAGAACAAGGGTTCCTCAAGCAGCATTCGTGGACGCCCTGGCAATTCCATGGAACTTTCGGCTGCCATACGTGTTCCCTCCGGTGTCAGTCCTGCCCAGGGTAATAAGGAAGTTCAAGCAAGAAGGAGGAATACTACTTCTGATAGCTCCAGTGTCGCCCAGACGGCGTTGGTTCTCAGACCTGCAGGGTCTCTTGATAGAGCGTCCTCTTCTACGTCCGCAACGCCCAGACCTCCTCGTTCAGGGCCCTTGTGTCTACCAGGGTCTGGCCAGACTGGCTTTGACGGCGTGGCTCTTGAAGCTTCAGTTCTGAGGGCCAAGGGATTCTCTGAGACGGTCATTCAAACTATGTTGGAGGCTTCGGCTCGGATTTATTATAGGGTCTGGAATTCTTACTTCACCTGGTGTGCGGCTAAGAATTATGATGCATATAAGTTCAGTACTGCCAAACTTTTGGCTTTTCTGCAACAGGTCCTGGGCTTAGGCCTTCGACTGGCCTCCCTCAAGGTTCATATTTCGGCCTTGTCGGTGTGGTTTCAGATAAAAATTGCGTGTTTTACGGATTCAACCTCCCTATGTTCCTCCTGTGGCTCCTTGGGATTTGTCGGATGTCCTGGATGCCCTACAAGAGTCTCCATTCGAACCTCTTGAGTCTGTGGACCTTAAGTGGCTTACTCTTAAGGTCTTGCTTTTGCTGGCTATTGCTTCTGCTAGATGGGTTTCAGACTTAGGTGCCTTTTCCTGTCAGTCACCCTTTCTGATTTTTCACCATGACCGGGTGGTTCTTAGACCTCGCCCTGGTTATCTGCCTAAGGGGGTGTCATCTTTCCACCTTAACCAAGAGATTGTGGTTCCGGCCTTTACCTCTCCTGGTTGAAGAGAAGAGAACAGCTTCTCTTAGGAGATCTGATTCTCTCTCTTTGTTCTTTTTGGTTTTCATAAACGTGTCTGGCCTGCTAATAAGCAGACCTTGGCCAGATGAATCCAGTGTACCTCGCAGAAAGAGATTTAACAATGGTAAGTTCTTACCATAAATCTCCTTTTCTAGTCACTTGTATAAATTTGTGAGAAGTCCATTTTATTTGCGCGTGTGTGTGTTTTAGGTCATGTGAGTTTCTGTAAGACACCTGCTCAGCAGCTGTGTTTCACTTTGTGATTTCTCTTGCTACATTCCCTCCTGTAGTCTGGTTGAGGTTGCCTAGGGTTACAGACAATTAGTGATAAAAACTGAGCCTGTTAGTTGCTGCCTAGGCAAAAGTAACCAACCATTCAGATTGTGTGAGAGACGCCACACTAAAAATGTTGTGCGCAGTATTCTGTTATGCAGAAATTTACCTGCACTTTATGCTTGCATAGTTTGCGTTTAACTGCTATCAGAATTAGTGGGTATGAAACATATTTCTGACTCACAGATCAGATTTATTCCCGGACTGTGATGTCATTTTCAGTCTAGGTTATTCAGAATAGTCACTCCGTAACCATCCTTTACCCCACACAGACACACTGACACACACACATTCCATTTATTATTGTACACATACATATACCCCCAACCAGTAATGATGTAGGCATATTAGAATTCCTTATAAACATTACAAGTTCCTGCATAAACCAAGGACTATACATTTAACTTACGGAGGATGGAGTCATGGTTAAGGACAGTTTTCCTGTTTGTTTATCACACACACACTATTCTAAAATTAAATATTTAGGCCCAGCTTTATCAAGCCTTGGAGAGTGATAAATTACACGGTGATAAAGTTCTAGCCAATCAGCTCCTAACTGTCATGTTACAGGCTGTGTTTGACAAATTGACAGTTGCTGATCATCGTGCAATGTATCACTCTTCAAGGCTTGATAAATCTGGGCCATGGTGTATAATATATGAACTCTGCGTTAGATGTGAAATCTTTACAGATGTTATTAGCAGGGACGTGCAGTGAGCTAAATTGCTCAGGAGGCACTAGCTGGCCCCAGAGTCACTGGTTATTAGAGCTTATGCTGGCCATACACCTATATATTGTGTACGAATGCACGATTTCGATGTGTCTAAGACTTTTTATGGACCCTTACGATGCGATGCCCGGCCTCGTGGGTCGTACATCGCATCAACAAATCATATGTGCTGCACATATGATCAGTCGATCCGGGTAGGGGCCAAAAATAAGATTTTAAACCTACCGGTAAATCTTTTTCTCCTAGTCCGTAGAGGATGCTGGGGACTCCGTAAGGACCATGGGGTATCGACGGCTCCGCAGGAGACATGGGCACTGTAAAGCTTTAGAATGGGTGTGCACTGGCTCCTCCCTCTATGCCCCTCCTCCAGACCTCAGTTAGGACTGTGCCCAGAGGAGACTGACAGTACGAGGAAAAGGATTTTGTTATCTAAGGACGAGATACACACCAGCCCACACCATACACACCGTACAACGTGGTATACAATAACTAGTTAACAGTATGAATAAAAACAGCATCAGCCATAGGCCGATCTCAACTGTAACTTAACCCTTAAGTATGCAATAACTATATACAAGTCTTGCAGAATGTTTCCGCACTGGGACGGGCGCCCAGCATCCTCTACGGACTAGGAGAAAAAGATTTACCGGTAGGTTTAAAATCTTATTTTCTCTAACGTCCAAGAGGATGCTGGGGACTCCGTAAGGACCATGGGGTTTATACCAAAGCTCCAGAACGGGCGGGAGAGTGCGGATGACTCTGCAGCACCGACTGAGCAAACACGAGGTCCTCATCAGCCAGGGTATCAAACTTATAGAATTTTTCAAAAGTGTTTGAACCCGACCAAGTAGCTGCTCGGCAAAATTGTAATGCCGAGACGCCTCGGGCATCCGCCCAAGAAGAGCCCACCTTCCTAGTGGAATGGGCCTTTACTGAATTTGGTACCGGCAAATCAGCCGTAAAATTAACCTGCTGAATCGTGTTACCGATCCAGCTAGCAATAGTCTGCTTAGAAGCAGGAGCGCCAACCTTGTTGGCTGCCTACAGGACAAACAGTGCATCTGTTTTCCTAACCATAGCCATCCTGGCTAAATAAAACTTTAAGGCCCTGACTACAACCAGGGGCCTGGAATTCTCCTAGTCACCCGTAGCCACAGGCACTACAATAGGTTGGTTTACATGCAATAACGCAACCGCTTTAGGCAGACCTTGAGGACGAGTCCTCAACTCTGCTCGATCCGCATGGAAAATCAGATAGGGGCTTTTGTGAGACAAGGCCGCAAATTCGGACACCCGCCTCGCAGATGCCAAGGCCAATAGCATGACCACTTTCCAAGTGAGAAAATTCAATTTAACTGTTTGAAGCGGTTCAAACCATTGTGACTTAAGGAAACTTAACACCACGTTAAGGTCACATGGTGCCACTGGGGGCAAAAAAAGAGGTTGGATGTGTAACGCTCTTTTTACCAAAGTCTGGACTTCTGTGAGAGAAGCCAATTCCTTCTGAAAGAATATGGATAAGGCAGAAATCTGCACCTTAATTGAGCCTAACTTTAGGCCCATACCCACGCCTGTCTGTAGAAAATGGAGAAAACTTCCCAGTTGGAAATCCTCAGTAGGAACATCCTTGGCTTCACACCAAGACACATATTTTCTCCAGATACGGTGATGGTGCTTCGCCGTAACATCTTTTCTAGCTTTAATAAGAGTAGGAACGACCTCTTCTGGAATACCCTTTTCAGCTAGGATTTGGTGTTCAACCGCCATGCCGTCAAACGCAACCGCGGTAAGTCTTGGAACACATACAGCCCCTGTAGTAGCAGGTTCTCCCTGTGAGGAAGGGGCCACGGATCTTCTGAGAGCAGTCCCTGAAGATCTGCATACCAGGCCCTTCAAGGCCAATCTGGAACAATGAGTATTGTCTGCACTCTTGTTTGTAATATGATTCTCAATATTTTTGAGATGAGAGGACGTGGAGGGAGCACATAGACCGACTGAACACCCACGGTGTCACCAGGGCATCCACCGCCGCTGCCTGAGGGTCCCTCGACCTGGAACAATACGTCCGAATCTTCCTGTTGAGGCGTGATGCCCTCATGTCTATATGAGGAAGTCCTCAACGACTTGTCACCACTGTAAAGACTTCCTGATGAAGTCCCCACTCTCCTGAATGGATATTGTGTCCTCTGTAATGAAGACCTCTGACGGAGCGCTTACATGCTTTTTCGCCCCGCGAAGAATCCTGGTGGCTTCTGCCATTTCTGCTCTGCTTTTTGTCCCGCCCTGGCGGTTCACCTGCGTCACTGCCGCGACGTTGTCTGACTGGATCAGAACAGGCAGGATTGTGAAGAAAATTCTCCGCTTGTTTGAGGCTGTTGCAAATGGCCTTCAATTTCAGCACATTGATGTGTAGGTAAGCCTCTTGGCCTGACCATATTTTCTGAACATTGTTTCCCTGTGTGACTGCTCCCCATCCTCGGAGGCTCGCGTCCGTAGTCACAAGAACCCAATCTTGAATGCCGAACCTGCGACCCTCTAGAAGGTGAGCACTCTGGAGCCACTAGAGGGGAGAGAGAGAGAGAGACCCTTGCCCGAGGGGACCGGGCTCCGATGTATGTGACGGTGGGACCCTGACCACTTGTCCAGAAGATCCCACCGAAAGGTCCGTGTGGAATGGCCTCGTAGGTCCCACCATCCTTCCTAATAAATGAGTGCATTTAGTCTCTGACCATATTCTGGAGTACTTGGGCTTTTTCCTCTGGGAGAAAGACCTTTTGTTTTTCTGTGTCCAGAATCATGTCCAAAAACGGCAGTCGAGTTTTTGGAACCAACTGTGACGTCGGTAGATTTAGGATCCCGCCGTGTTGTTGTAGTATTCTCAGGGAGAGAGATACGCTTTGTAATAATTTTCCCCCTTGAACTCGCCTTTACCAGGAGATCCTCCAAGTATGGGATAAATGTGACGCCTTGCTCCCGCAGGAGCACCATCATGTCCGCCATTAACGTGTCGGACGTGGGAATAACATGTACAGCGAATCTTAGGTACGCCTGATGAGGAGGATAAATGGGGACATGAAGGTATGCATCCTTTATGTCAAGTGACACCATAAAAAACCTCCCCTTCCAGGCTGGAGATCACTGCCCGGAGAGATTCCATCTCGAATTTGAACCTTTTCAAATATAGGTTCAGGGATTTTAGATTCAGAATGGGCCTGACCGAGCCATTCGGTTTCGGGACCACAAAAAAGGCTTGAATAAAACCCCTTCCCCTGTAGAAGGGGAACCTTGATAATCACATACTGATGATACAGTTTCTGTATGGTAGTTGCCACTGTTTCCCTCTCTGAGGAGGAAACTGGCCAGACCGATTTGAAAAATCGGTGAGGAGGCACATCTTCGAATTCTAATTTGCATCAGTGGGATACAATTTTTACCGCCCAAGGATCCAAGTCCGACTGAACCCAGACTTGTCTGAAGAGTCGAAGACGTGCCCCCACCGGCGCGGACTCCCTCAGCGGAGCCCCCGCGTCATGTAGTGGATTTTGTAGAGGACGGGGTGGACTTTTGTCCCTGGGAACTAGCCGTAGCTGGTGTTCTTTTCCCTCTACCTCCACCTCTGGCGAGGAAGGAAGAGCCCCGACCCTTTCTGAACTTATGCGACCGAAGGGACTGCATTTGATATTGCCGTGTTTTCTTTTCCTGTGGGTGAACATAAGGCAAAAGAGGGCCTCGCTGTGGTTACCAGATCCGCGAGGCCCTCCCCAAATAAAACTTCACCTTTGTAAGGCAAAGTCTTTTTTTTTTTTTTTTTAAACAGCATACCTGTCCCTTGGCAGGTCCACAGGGACCGTCTAACAGAGATCTCCATGGCATTGGCTCTTGAACCCAACAGCCCAATATCACTCGCAGCTTCTCTCATATATTATGCTGCGTCTTTAATGTGACCCAAGGTCACCAAAATGGCATCCTTTTCTAGGGTGTCAATGTCAGATGACAAGTTATCTGCCCACGCTGCAACTGCGCAACCCACCCATGCCGACGCTACTGCCGGCCTTAGTAGGGCACCCGTATGTATAAATTGATTTTAAGGTAGTTTTCTGTCTGCAATCAGCAGGACTCTTAAGGGCTGCCATATCAGGGGAAGGTAGCGCCCCCCTTTTTCGACAAGCGCGTAAATGCCTTGTCCACCGTGGGTGAGTATTCCCACCGTAACCTGTCCTGGGAGTGGAAAGGTTACGCCATAATATTTTCTTGGGAATCTGCAGTTTCTTATCTGGAGTTTCCCATGCTTATTAAACAGGGCGATCAGCACGCGAGATGGGGGAAAAGTTACCTCAGGATTCTTTCCCTTAAACATGCCGACCTTTGTGTCAGAGACAGAAAGGTCCTCAGTGATATGCAAAACATCTTTAATTGCTACAATCATATATTGAATACACTTGTCCACCCTTGGGTGCAACTTAGCATCATCACCGTCGACACTGGAGTCAGAATCCGTGTCGGTATTGGTGTCTACTACTTGTGAAAAAGGACGGTTCTGTGACCCCGAAGGGCACTGTGACACAGTAAAAGCTATGGATTGACTCCCTGCTTTAATCCTTGGACTCAGCTTTGTCCAAACTTTGTAATAAAGTCACATTAGTCATTCAATCAGGTGTCGGCGGCGCCGACGGAGACACCACAATCATCTGATCTGCCTCCTCCCTATATGAGCCTTCCACCTCAGACATGTCGACACAGACGTACTGACATCCCCACACACACAGGGATACCTAATATAATGGGGACCAGTGGCGTGCGGTGAGGTCCCTGGCTGGGGAGGCACTGAGATTTTATATTTTTATATATAACGTCATCGGGTCTCTGCGGGTGCCGTGGACGGACTGTACACGCGGTGTTTGGTAATGTATAAATGTTTTTATTCTGTTTTCTCTGACGTCCTAGTGGATGCTGGGAACTCCGAAAGGACCATGGGGAATAGCGGCTCTGCAGGAGACTGGGCACAACTAAAGAAAGCTTTTAGGTCACCTGGTGTGCACTGGCCCCTCCCACTATGACCCTCCTCCAAGCCTCAGTTAGATTTTGTGCCCGGCCGAGGTTGGATGCACACTAGGGGCTCTCCTGAGCTTCTAAAAAGAAAGTATATAATTAGGTTTTTTATTTTACAGTGAGACCTGCTGGCAACAGGCTCACTGCAGCGAGGGACTAAGGGGAGAAGAAGCGAACCTACCTGCTTGCAGCTAGCTTGGGCTTCTTAGGCTACTGGACACCATTAGCTCCAGAGGGATCGACCGCATGGAACTGGCCTTGGTGTTCGGTCCCGGAGCCGCGCCGCCGTCCCCCTTACAGAGCCAGAAGCAAGAAGAGGTCCGGAAAATCGGCGGCAGAAGACATCAGTCTTCACCAAGGTAGCGCACAGCACTGCAGCTGTGCGCCATTGCTCCTCATACACACTTCACACTCCGGTCACTGAGGGTGCAGGGCGCTAGGGGGGGGCGCCCTGAGCAGCAATAAAAACACCTTGGCTGGCAAAAATACCACAATATATAGCCCTAGAGGCTATATATGTGATAATTACCCCTGCCAGAATCCATGAAAAAGCGGGAGAATAGTCCGCGAAAAAGGGGCGGAGCTATCCTTCAGCACACTGGCGCCATTTCTCCCTCACAGCTCCGCTGGAAGGAAGCTCCCTGGCTCTCCCCTGCAGTCTACACTACAGAAAAGGGTAAAAAAGAGAGGGGGGGCACTAATTTTAGGCACAGTATATATAACAGCAGCTATAGGGGACATAATTCAGTTAGTCCCTGCATTATATAGCGCTCTGGTGTGTGCTGGCATACTCTCACTCTGTCTCCCCAAAGGGCTTTGGTGGGTCCTGTCCTCTGTTAGAGCATTCCCTGTGTGTGTGCGGTGTGTCGGTATGGCTGTGTCGACGTGTTTGATGAGGACAATGATGTGGAGGCGGAGCAGATGCCTATAGAAGGGATGTCACCCCCTGCGGGGCAGACACCTGAGTAAATGGACTTATGGAAGGAATTGCGTGCACGTGTCGACTCCTTACACAAAAAATTTGACGACATGCCAAATGCGGGACAGCCGGCTTCTCAGCTCGTGCCTGTCCAGGCGTCTCAAAGGCCATCGGGGGCTCTAAAACGCCCGCTACCTCAGATGGCAGACGCAGATGTCGACACGGATACTGACACCAGTGTCGACGACGATGAGTCTAGTCTAATGTCCACTACGGCCATTCGTTGCATGATTGAAGCAATGAAAGAGGTGTTAAAAATTTCTGATATAAACCCAGGTACCACTAAAAAGGGTATTATGTTTGGGGAGAAAAAACTACCCGTAGTTTTTCCCCCATCAGAAGAATTAAATGAAGTGTGTGAAGAAGCGTGGGCTTTCCCTGATAAAAGATTGGTAATCTCTAAGAAGTTACTAATGGCGTTCCCTTTCCCGCCAGAGGATAGGTCACGTTGGGAGACACCCCCTAGGGTGGATAAAGCGCTCACACGTTTGTCTAAAAAGGTGGCACTACCGTCTCCGGATACGGCCGCCCTCAAGGAACCTGCTGATAGAAAGCAGGAGGCGATCCTGAAGTCTGTATATACACACTCAGGCATTATACTTAGACCAGCTATTGCGTCAGCATGGATGTGCAGTGCTGCCGCTGCGTGGTCAGATTCCCTGTCAGAAAATATTGACACCCTAGACAGGGACACTATTCTGCTAACCATAGAGCATATAAAAGACTCAGTCTTATACATGAGAGATGCACAGAGGGAGATCTGCCGGCTGGCATCTAAAATAAGTGCATTGTCCATTTCTGCTAGGAGAGGCTTATGGACTCGCCAGTGGACAGGGGATGCAGATTCAAAAAGGCACATGGAAGTTTTGCCTTATAAGGGTGAGGAGTTATTCGGGGATGGTCTCTCGGACCTAGTTTCCACAGCAACTGCTGGGAAGTCAGCATTTTTACCCCATGTTCCCTCACAGCCTAAAAAGGCGCCGTTTTATCAGGTACAGTCCTTTCGGACTCAGAAAAACAGGCGTGGAAAAGGCGGGTCCTTTCTGTCCAGAGGCAGAGGTAGGGGAAAAAGGCTGCAACAAACAGCAGGTTCCCAGGAGCAAAAGTCCTCCCCCGCTTCTTCCAAGTCCGCCGCATGACGGTGGGGCTCCACAGGCGGAGCCAGGTACAGTGGGGGGCCGCCTCAAAAATTTCAGCGATCAGTGGGCTCGCTCACAGGTGGATCCCTGGATCCTGCAAATAGTATCTCAAGGGTACAAACTGGAATTCGAGGCGTCTCCACCCCACCGGTTCCTAAAATCTGCCTTGCCGACAACTCCCTCAGGCAGGGAGGCTGTGCTAGAGGCAATTCACAAGCTGTATTCCCAGCAGGTGATAGTCAAGGTGCCCCTACTTCAACAAGGATGGGGTTACTATTCCACACTGTTTGTGGTACCGAAACCGGACGGTTCGGTGAGACCCATTTTAAATTTGAAATCCTTGAACACGTACATAAAAAAATTCAAGTTCAAGATGGAATCGCTCAGGGCGGTTATTGCAAGCCTGGACGAGGGGGATTACATGGTATCCCTGGACATCAAGGATGCTTACCTGCATGTCCCCATTTACTATCCTCACCAGGAGTACCTCAGATTTGTGGTACAGGATTGCCATTACCAATTCCAGACGCTGCCGTTTGGACTCTCCACGGCACCGAGGGTGTTTACCAAGGTAATGGCGGAAATGATGATACTCCTTCGAAGAAAGGGAGTTTTAATTATCCCGTACTTGGACGATCTCCTCATAAAGGCGAGGTCCAAGGAGCCGTTGTTGGTGGGAGTAGCACTATCTCAGGAGGTGCTACACCAGCACGGTTGGATTCTGAATATTCCAAAATCACAGCTGGTTCCGACGACACGTCTACTGTTCCTGGGTATGATTCTGGATACAGTCCAGAAAAAAGTGTTTCTCCCGGAGGAGAAAGCCAAGGAGCTGTCATCTCTAGTCAGAGACCTCCTGAAACCGAAACAGGTTTCGGTGCATCACTGCACGCGGGTCCTGGGAAAGATGGTGGCTTCTTACGAAGCAATTCCTTTCGGCAGGTTCCATGCCAGAATCTTTCAGTGAGACCTGTTGGACCAATGGTCCGGATCGCATCTTCAGATGCATCGCCTAATAACCCTGTCTCCAAGAACCAGGGTGTCTCTGCTGTGGTGGCTGCAGAGTGCTCATCTTCTAGAGGGCCGCAGATTCGGCATACAGGACTGGGTCCTGGTGACCACGGATGCCAGCCTTCGAGGCTGGGGGGCAGTCACACAGGGAAGAAACTTCCAAGGACTATGGTCGAGTCAGGAGACTTCCCTACACATAAATATTCTGGAACTAAGGGACATTTACAATGCCCTAAGTCAGGCAAAATCCCTGCTTCTACACCAGCCGGTACTGATCCAGTCAGACAACATCACGGCAGTCGCCCATGTAAATCGACAGGGCGGCACAAGAAGCAGGATGGCAATGGCAGAAGCCACAAGGATTCTCTGATGGGCGGAAAATCACGTACTAGCACTGTCAGCAGTGTTCATTCCGGGAGTGGACAACTGGGAAGCAGACTTTCTCAGCAGGCACGACCTCCACCCGGGAGAGTGGGGACTTCATCCAGAAGTCTTCATGCTGCTTGTAAATCGATGGGAACGGCCACAGGTGGACATGATGGCGTCCCACCTAAACAAAAAACTAGAGAGATATTGCGCCAGGTCAAGGGACCCTCAGGCGATAGCTGTGGACGCTCTAGTGACACCGTGGGTGTACCAGTCAGTTTATGTGTTCCCTCCTCTGCCTCTCATACCAAGGGTACTGAGAATAATAAGAAAACGAGGAGTAAGAACAATACTCGTGGTTCCGGATTGGCCAAGACGAGCGTGGTACCCGGAACTTCAAGAGATGATCTCAGAGGACCCATGGCCTCTGCCGCTCAGACAGGACCTGCTGCAGCAGGGGCCCTGTCTGTTCCAAGACTTACCGCGGCTGCGTTTGACGGCATGGCGGTTGAACACCGGATCCTGAAGGAAAAGGGCATTCCGGAGGAAGTCATTCCTACGCTGATTAAAGCCAGGAAAGATGTAACTGTAAAGCATTATCACCGCATATGGCGGAAATATGTTGCTTGGTGTGAGGCCAAAAAGGCCCCAACAGAGGAATTTCAACTAGGTCGATTTCTGCATTTCCTACAAGCAGGAGTGACTATGGGCCTGAAATTAGGCTCCATTAAGGTACAGATCTCGGCTCTGTCGATTTTCTTCCAGAAAGAACTAGCTTCACTACCTGAAGTTCTGACGTTTGTGAAAGGAGTGCTGCATATTCAGCCCCCGTTTGTGCCTCCAGTGGCACCTTGGGATCTCAACGTGGTGTTGAGTTTCTTAAAATCACATTGGTTTGAGCCACTTAAAACCGTGGATCTAAAATCACGTGGAAAGTGGTCATGTTACTGGCCTTGGCTTCAGCCAGGCGTGTGTCAGAATTGGCAGCTTTGTCATGTAAAAGCCCTTATCTGATTTTCCATATGAATAGGGCGGAATTGAGGACTCGTCCCCAGTTTCTCCCTAAGGTGGTATTAGCTTTTCACTTGAACCAACCTATTGTGGTGCCTGCGGCTACTAGGGACTTGGAGGATTCCAAGTTACTGGACGTTGTCAGGGCCTTGAAAATTTATGTTTCCAGGACGGCTAGAGTCAGGAAAACTGACTCGCTATTTATCCTGTATTCACCCAACAAGCTGGGTGCTCCTGCTTCTAAGCAGACTATTGCTCGCTGGATTTGTAGCACAATTCAGCTGGCGCATTCTGCGGCTGGACTGCCGCATCCTAAATCAGTAAAAGCCCATTCCACAAGGAAGGTGGGCTCATCTTGGGCGGCTGCCCGAGGGGTCTCGGCTTTACAACTTTGCCGAGCTGCTACTTGGTCAGGGGCAAACACGTTTGCAAAATTCTACAAATTTGATACCCTGGCTGAGGAGGACCTTGAGTTCTCTCATTCGCTGAGTGAGTTCCCAGCATCCACTAGGACGTCAGAGAAAATAAGATTTTACTCACCGGTAAATCTATTTCTCGTAGTCCGTAGTGGATGCTGGGCGCCCGTCCCAAGTGCGGATTGTCTGCAATACTTGTACATAGTTATTGTTAACTAAAGGGTTATTGTTGAGCCATCTGTTGAGAGGCTCAGTTGTTTTCATACTGTTAAACTGGGTATAGTATCACGAGTTATACGGTGTGATTGGTGTGGCTGGTAAGAGTCTTACCCGGGATTCAAAATCCTTCCTTATTATGTCAGCTCGTCCGGGCACAGTGTCCTAACTGAGGCTTGGAGGAGGGTCATAGTGGGAGGGGCCAGTGCACACCTGGTGACCTAAAAGCTTTCTTTAGTTGTGCCCAGTCTCCTGCGGAGCCGCTATTCCCCATGGTCCTTTCGGAGTTCCCAGCATCCACTACGGACTACGAGAAATAGATTTACCGGTGAGTAAAATCTTATTATCATACGGTTGTCTTGATAAAAGGGTTATCCCCTGAAACGTTGACAGCAAACTGTGTTTGTGGTATATTTAAGAAAGTCTCCTAGAGTGCCAGCTCACCACCTTGCTATAGACTGTTTTCAGAGAGCAGGGCACCGGAGCATGTATTACTGTTAAACAGTTTGGAGTGCCGGACATCCCAGCTATATATATATATATATATATATATATATATATATATTTCTCTAACGTCCTAGTGGATGCTGGGGACTCCGTCAGGACCATGGGGAATAGCGGCTCCGCAGGAGACGGCACAAAAAGTAAGCTTTTAGGATCACATGGTGTGTACTGGCTCCTCCCCCTATGACCCTCCTCCAAGCCTCAGTTAGGTTTTTGTGCCCGTCCGAGCAGGGTGCAATCTAGGTGGCTCTCATAAAGAGCTGCTTAGAAAAAGTTTTTTAGGTTTCTTATTTTCAGTGAGTCCTGCTGGCAACAGGCTCACTGCTACGAGGGACTTAGGGGAGAGAAGTGAACTCACCTGCGTGCAGGATGGATTTGCTTCTTAGGCTACTGGACACCATTAGCTCCAGAGGGATCGAACACAGGCCCAGCCATGGAGTCCGGTCCCGGAGCCGTGCCGCCGACCCCCCTTGCAGATGCCGAAGTTGAAGAGGTCCAGAGGTCCGGAAACAGGCGGCAGAAGACTTTCAGTCTTCATAAGGTAGCGCACAGCACTGCAGCTGTGCGCCATTGTTGTCGGCACACTTCACACCAGCGGTCACTGAGGGTGCAGGGCGCTGGGGGGGGGCGCCCTGGGCAGCAATGTATAATACCTTTTTCTATGGCTAAAATACATATATATGTGTGGCCCTATTGGAAAATACGTTTCTTTCTTCACCGTCGACACTAGATTCATCTGTGTCGGTACCTGTGTCGACTGACTGAGGTAAGGGACGTTTTACAGCCCCTGACGGTGCCTGAGACGCCTGGACAGGTACTAACTGGTTTTCCGGCCGTCTCATGTCGTCAACTGACTTTTGCAGCGTGCTAACATTATCACGTAATTCCATAATTAAAGCCATCCATTCCGCCTTGAGGCTATTACGTGTTGTCACCCCCTATGGAGTCGACACCGGAATGGATGGCTTTAATTATGGAATTACGTGATAATGTTAGCACGCTGCAAAAGTCAGTTGACGACATGAGACGGCCGGAAAACCAGTTAGTACCTGTCCAGGCGTCTCAGGCACCGTCAGGGGCTGTAAAACGTCCCTTACCTCAGTCAGTCGACACAAGTACCGACACAGATGAATCTAGTGTCGACGGTGAAGAAAGAAACGTATTTTCCAATAGGGCCACACGTTATATGATCACGGCAATGAAGGAGGCTTTGCATATCTCTGATACTGCAGGTACCTCAAAGGGGGGTATTATGTGGGGTGTGAAAAAACTACCTGTAGCTTTTCCAGAATCAGAGGAATTGAATGTCGTGTGTGATGAAGCGTGGGTTAAACCCGATAGAAAACTGCTAATTTCAAAGAAGTTATTGGCATTATACCCTTTCCCACCAGAGGTTAGGGCGCGCTGGGAAACACCCCCTAGGGTGGATAAGGCGCTCACACGCTTATCAAAACAAGTGGCGTTACCGTCTCCTGATACGGCCGCCCTCAAGGATCCAGCTGATAGGAGGCTGGAAACTACCCTGAAGAGTATATACACACATACTGGTGTTATACTGCGACCAGCAATAGCCTCAGCCTGGATGTGCAGTGCTGGGGTGGTGTGGTCGGATTCCCTGACTGAAAATATTGATACCCTGGATAGGGACAGTATTTTATTGACTATAGAGCAATTAAAGGATGCTTTTCTTTATATGCGAGATGCTCAGAGGGATATTTGCACTCTGGCATCGAGAGTAAGTGCGATGTCCATATCTGCCAGAAGAAGTTTATGGACGCGACAGTGGTCAGGTGATGCGGATTCCAAACGGCATATGGAAGTATTGCCGTATAAAGGAGAGGAATTATTTGGGGTCGGTCTATCGGATCTGGTGGCCACGGCAACAGCCGGAAAATCCACTTTTTTACCTCAGGTCACCTCCCAACAGAAAAAGACACCGTCTTTTCAGCCGCAGTCCTTTCGTTCCTATAAGAACAAGCGGGCAAAAGGACAGTCATATTTGCCCAGAGGCAAAGGAAGGGGTAAGAGGGTGCGGCAAGCAACTACTTCCCACGAACAGAAGCCCTCCCCGGCTTCTACAAAGCCCTCAGCATGACGCTGGGGCTGTGCAAGCGGACTCAGGGGCGGTGGGGGGTCGACTAAAGATTTTCAGCACACAGTGGGCGCGCTCACAGGTGGACCCTTGGATCCTGCAGGTAGTATCTCAGGGTTACAAGTTGGAATTCGAAAAGTCTCCCCCTCGCCGGTTCCTAAAGTCTGCTTTACCAACGTCTCCCTCAGAAAGGGCGACGGTATTGGAAGCCATTCACAAGCTGTATTCTCAGCAGGTGATAGTCAAGGTACCCCTCCTACAACAGGGAAAGGGGTATTATTCCACACTATTTGGGGTACCGAAGCCGGACGGTTCGGTAAGACCTATTCTAAATCTGAAATCCTTGAACCTGTACATACAGAAATTCAAGTTCAAGATGGAGTCACTCAGAGCAGTGATAGCGAATCTGGAAGAAGGGGACTTCATGGTGTCCCTGGACATAAAAGATGCTTATCTGCATGTCCCAATTTACCCTTCACACCAAGGGTATCTCAGGTTCGTGATACAAAACTGTCATTATCAGTTTCAAACGCTGCCGTTTGGTTTGTCCACGGCACCTCGGGTCTTTACCAAGGTAATGGCCGAAATGATGGTTCTTCTACGAAGAAAAGGCGTATTAATTATCCCTTACTTGGACGATCTCCTGATAAGGGCAAGGTCCAGAGAACAGCTGGAAGTCGGAGTAGCACTAACCCAAGTAGTGCTTCAACAACACGGGTGGATTCTGAATCTTCCAAAATCTCAATTGACCCCGACGACACGTCTGCTGTTCCTGGGAATGATTCTGGACACTGTTCAGAAAAAGGTGTTTCTCCCGGAGGAGAAAGCAAGAGAGTTATCCGAACTTGTCAGGAACCTCCTAAAACCAGGAAATGTGTCAGTACATCAATGCACAAGAGTCCTGGGAAAGATGGTGGCTTCTTACGAAGCAATTCCATTCGGCAGATTCCACGCACGAATATTTCAGTGGGATCTGCTGGACAAATGGTCCGGATCGCATCTGCACATGCATCAGCGGATAACACTGTCACCAAGAACAAGGGTGTCTCTTCTGTGGTGGTTGCAGAGTGCCCATCTGTTAGAGGGCCGCAGATTCGGCATACAGGACTGGGTCCTGGTGACTACGGATGCCAGCCTACGAGGCTGGGGAGCAGTCACACAGGGAAGAAACTTCCAGGGCGTGTGGTCGAACCTGGAGACGTCTCTTCACATAAATATACTGGAGCTAAGAGCGATTTACAATGCTCTAAGCCTGGCAAAACCGCTGCTTCAGGGTCAGCCGGTGTTGATCCAGTCGGACAACATCACGGCAGTCGCCCACGTAAACAGACAGGGCGGCACGAGAAGCAGAAGAGCAATGACAGAAGCTGCAAGGATTCTTCGCTGGGCGGAAAATCATGTCATAGCACTGTCAGCAGTGTTCATTCCGGGAGTGGACAACTGGGAAGCAGACTTCCTCAGCAGACACGACCTCCACCCGGGAGAGTGGGGACTTCATCCAGAAGTCTTCCACATGATTGTGAACCGTTGGGAAAAACCAAAGGTAGACATGATGGCGTCCCGCCTCAACAAGAAACTGGACAGATATTGCGCCAGGTCAAGAGACCCTCAGGCAATAGCTGTGGACGCTCTGGTAACACCGTGGGTGTACCAGTCCGTGTATGTGTTTCCTCCTCTGCCTCTCATACCAAAGGTACTGAGAATTATACGGCTACGGGGAGTAAGAACAATACTCGTGGCTCCGGATTGGCCGAGAAGGACTTGGTACCCGGAACTTCAAGAGATGCTCACGGAAGAGCCGTGGCCTCTACCGTTAAGAAGGGATCTGCTTCAGCAGGGACCTTGTATGTTCCAAGACTTACCGCGACTGCGTTTGACGGCATGGCGGTTGAACGCCGGATTCTAAAAGAAAAGGGCATTCCAGAGGAAGTTATTCCTACCTTGATTAAAGCCAGGAAGGAAGTGACCGCACAACATTATCACCGCATTTGGAGAAAATATGTTGCGTGGTGTGAGGCCAAGAAGGCCCCAACGGAGGAATTTCAAGTGGGTCGATTCCTACATTTCCTGCAGGCAGGATTGTCTATGGGCCTCAAATTGGGGTCTATTAAGGTTCAAATTTCGGCCTTATCGATTTTCTTCCAGAAAGAATTGGCTTCAGTGCCTGAAGTACAAACCTTTGTCAAAGGTGTACTACATATACAGCCCCCGATTGTGCCTCCAGTGGCACCGTGGGATCTCAACGTAGTTTTGGATTTTCTCAAATCCCATTGGTTTGAGCCGCTCAAATCGGTAGATTTGAAGTATCTTACATGGAAAGTAACCATGCTACTGGCCCTGGCTTCAGCCAGGAGAGTATCAGAGTTGGCGGCTTTATCGTACAAAAGCCCATATCTGATTTTCCATTCGGACAGGGCAGAACTGCGGACGCGTCCTCAGTTTCTGCCTAAGGTGGTTTCGGCTTTTCACTTGAACCAGCCTATTGTGGTGCCTGCGGCTACTAGCGACTTGGAGGACTCCAAGTTGCTGGACGTTGTCAGAGCATTGAAAATATATATTTCAAGGACGACTGGAGTCAGAAAATCTGACTCGCTGTTTATCCTGTATGCACCCAACAAGATGGGTGCTCCTGCGTCTAAGCAGACGATTGCTCGTTGGATCTGTAGCACAATCCAACTTGCACATTCTGTGGCAGGCCTGCCACAGCCTAAATCTGTAAATGCCCACTCCACAAGGAAGGTGGGCTCATCTTGGGCGGCTGCCCGAGGGGTCTCGGCATTACAACTTTGCCGAGCAGCTACGTGGTCAGGGGAGAACACGTTTGTAAAATTTTACAAATTTGATACTCTGGCTAAGGAGGACCTGGAGTTCTCTCATTCGGTGCTGCAGAGTCATCCGCACTCTCCCACCCGTTTGGGAGCTTTGGTATAATCCCCATGGTCCTGACGGAGTCCCCAGCATCCACTAGGACGTTAGAGAAAATAAGAATTTACTTACCGATAATTCTATTTCTCATAGTCCGTAGTGGATGCTGGGCGCCCATCCCAAGTGCGGATTGTCTGCAATACTTGTACATAGTTATTGTTACAAAAATCGGGTTATTATTGTTGTGAGCCATCTTTTCAGAGGCTTCTTCGTTGTTATCATACTGTTAACTGGGTTCAAATCACAAGTTGTACGGTGTGATTGGTGTGGCTGGTATGAGTCTTACCCGGGATTCAAGATCCTTCCTTATTGTGTACGCTCGTCCGGGCACAGTACCTAACTGAGGCTTGGAGGAGGGTCATAGGGGGAGGAGCCAGTACACACCATGTGATCCTAAAAGCTTACTTTTTGTGCCCTGTCTCCTGCGGAGCCGCTATTCCCCATGGTCCTGACGGAGTCCCCAGCATCCACTACGGACTATGAGAAATAGAATTATCGGTAAGTAAATTCTTATTTTATATATATATATATATATATATATATATATATACATATACACACAGTGGTCGAAGTGGAAATTTTTAAGTGGGGGTATGGAGAAGTGAAGGTTGCAATTATGCGCTCACCTCCGGAAAAGGGGGGGTGGCCACTCAAACAGGGGTGTGTCCTTCAGTGTAGTAGGACCCCTTATACTATCTAGTACCGGCGCCCCTTTCACCTGATACCACACAGTATGAGCCGAAATTCACATTACAGCATACGGTATGAGCCAAAATTCACATTACAGCACACCATATGAGCTGAAATTCACATTACAGCACATGGTATGAGCCGAAATTCACATTACAGCACACGGTATGAGCCGAAATTCACATTACAGCACACGGTATGAGCCGAAATTCACATTACAGCACACGGTATGAGCCGAAATTCACATTACAGCACACGGTATGAGCCGAAATTCACATTACAGCACACGGTATGAGCCGAAATTCACATTACAGCACACGGTATGAGCCGAAATTCACATTACAGCACACCGTATGACCCGAAATTCACATTTTATCACACGGGATGAGCCGATATTCACATTATAGCACACGGTATGAGCCGAAATTCACATTACAGCACACGGTATGAGCCGAAATCCACATTACAGCACACTGTATGAGCCGAAATTCAGATTATAGCAAACTGTATGAGCTGAAATTCAGATTATAGCAAACTGTATGAGCCGAAATTCACATTACAGTACACCGTATGACCCGAAATTCATATTTTACCACACGGTATGAGACGATATTCACATTGTAGCACACTGAATGAGCCGATATTCACATTGTAGCACACTGAATGAGCCGAAATTCACATTACAGCACACAGTATGAGCCGAAATTCACATTACAGCACACGGTATGAGCCGAAATTCACATTATAGCACACGGTATGACCCAAAATTCAGGGACAGGGAGAGAGTGAGAGCAGGGACATAAGGAAGCAGGGGAACATTACCTGGTATGTGCAGCGGAGGTGCGGAAGGGACTGTGGTTGTCGGTGGCAGATGAGCCCATGGTCTGCAGGGGATGCGGCGGTACTAAGCTGTCCTTCGTTGCTGCAACGTTGATGTCCCTCTGACCGCCGCCAGTTGTCTGCGGTGGTCAGCTTTCAGTGGCGGTGCAGCGTGCGGCAGTGAGCGCTGGTCAGCAGTGGGCGGCGGGCAGCTGTGATACAAATAAATATTTTTTTTACATTTATTTTATTTATTTTTCCCTGACCCTGCAGTACAAGTGATCTGGGGGTGAGCTGCAGTCTAAGTGATCTTGCCCAGATCACTTGGACTGCAGCCCACCCCCAGATCACTTGGACTGCAGCTCACCCCCAGAGCACTTGGACTGCAGCTCACCCCCAGATCATCTGGGGGTGAGCTGCAGTCCAAGTGATCTGGGGGTGAGCTGGCCAGACACTTCCCACCCCACCGCACAACTGCCCCCCCGCCCCCTCGCCTGGGTGGTCAGGTACCAGCGCTGTCCGGAGCCTCCGCGCTGTCCCCAGCTGTGGTGCTCCCGTTATCTCTGGAGCTGCCGCTGCTGTAGGCAGCTCCAACAACCGGTGCCGCCGCCGCTGCCCACACGCCGCGCTCCTGTGTATGCGGCTCTACTGTAGCGCCGGGTCCCGACACTGCCGCTGCCCCCTTCCCCCCCTCCCGCCGCGGTCCTGTAGTGGCGGCTCCAGAAAGCTCCTCTCCTCTAGACGCTACTGGCGGCTCCACTGTAGCGCCGGGTCCCGCCGCAGCTGCAGCTCAATGCCTATGGGTGATTGGACCAGCGGATCCAGTACTGGATCCGCTGTCCAATCACATCTGCCTCGCTGACAGGGGCGGGTTTCCCCTGTCAACGAGGCACTGGCATAAGTGCCGCTTCCCCCGTAGTTTTTTAATGGGCTTTCACAGCCCAGTGCTTGGCCCCGCCCCCCTTTCTCTCAACCTTTCCAGTTGTTAACGGGAGGCACTGCTAATGGTGCCTCCCGAGGTGATTAAAAATGTTAAAAAGCATAGTATAATATAAAGAGATTACTTATGACACAGAATATGTGTCATAAGTATCTTCTTTATATTATTTTAATCATTAATGGCTCATTAATGGCAGGCGAGGCACTGCCTCCCCTGACTGCACGTCCCTGATGGGGACTGACCCACCATAAGGCCCTTAGGAGAGACAGAGAGAGAGTATGCCAGCACACACCCAGCGCCATTGTATACTAAGACAAAAAACCCAGTCTGTCAGCGCTTTTTATTACAAGTGTAAAACACCACATATTTTGCGCCAATAAACGTGCCCCCCCCTCGTTTTAACCCTCTGTATTAACAAACAGCAGGGGAGAGTCCGGGGCCGCTTCTCTGTATGCTGAGGAGAAAAAATGGCGCTGGTTAGTGCTGGAGAAAACAAGCTCCGCCCCCCGCCGACGGTGGGCTTCGTTCCCGCTCTAAATCTTTATACTGGCGGGGGATTCTGAAATATATATCTTTTTTAGTGTATATAAGTACTTTGCCAGTGTTATGTGAGGTATATTAATGCTGCCCAGGGCGCCCCCCCCCCCCCCCTGCGCCCTGCACCCTTACTGTGGTGCCTGTGTGTGTGAGCTGGGAGCAATGGCGCGCAGCGTTACCACTGCGCGTTACCTCATGAAGATCTGAAGTCTTCTGCCGCCTTTGAAGTCTTCTTTCTTCTTATACTCACCCGGCTTCTATCTTCCGGCTCTATGAGGAGGACGGCGGCGCGGCTCTGGGACGAACTACAGGGTGAGACCTGTGTTCCGACTCCCTCTGGAGCTAATGGTGTCTAGTAGCCTAAGAAGCAGAGCCTATCATTTAAGTAGGTCTGCTTCTCTCCCCTCAGTCCCACGAAGCAGGGAGCCTGTTGCCAGCAGTGCTCACTGAAAATAATAAACCTAACAAAAGCTTTTTCAGAGAAACTCAGGAGAGCTCCCCTGCAGTGCATCCAGTCTTCACTGGGCACAGGAAATAACTGAGGTCTGGAGGAGGGGCATAGAGGGAGGAGCCAGTGCACACCCATTCTAAAGCTTTACAGTGCCCATGTCTCCTGCGGAGCCGTCGATACCCCATGGTCTTACGGAGTCCCCAGCATCCTCTAGGACGTAAGAGAAAGCACCGTACAATCTGTTGCATGCCTGGCAGCAGGCAGGGGGGGATCGTAGTACGACTTGCACGTAGTGCGAGTAGTACTAATTAGTGATGTGCACCGGAAATTTTTCGGGTTTTGTGTTTTGGTTTTAGATTCGGTTCCGCGGCCGTGTTTTCGATTCGGACGCGTTTTGGCAAAACCTCCCTGAAAATTTTTTGTCGGATTCGGGTGTGTTTTGGATTCGGGTGTTTTTTTACAAAAAACCCTCAAAACAGCTTAAATCATAGAATTTGGGGGTCATTTTGATCCCATAGTATTATTAACCTCAGTAACCATAATTTCCACTCATTTTCAGTCTATTCTGAACACCTCACACCTCACAATATTATTTTTAGTCCTAAAATTTGCACCGAGGTCGCTGGATGGCTAAGCTAAGCGACACAAGTGGCAGACACAAACACCTGGCCCATCTAGGAGTGGCACTGCAGTGTCAGACTGGATGGCACTTCAAAAAAATAGTCCCCAAACAGCACATGATGCAAAGAAAAAAAGAGGCGCAATGAGGTAGCTCTGTGACTAAGCTAAGCGACCCAAGTGGCCGACACAAACACCTGGCCCATCTAGGAGTGGCACTGCAGTGTCAGACAGGATGGCACTTCAAAAAAATAGTCCCCAAACAGCACATAATGCAAAGAAAAAAAGAGGCGCAATGAGGTAGCTGTGTGACTAAGCTAAGCGACCCAAGTGGCCGACACAAACACCTGGCCCATCTAGGAGTGGCACTCTAGTGTCAGACAGGATGGCACTTCAAAAAAATAGTCCCCAAACAGCACATGATGCAAAGAAAAAAAGAGGCGCAATGAGGTAGCTGTGTGACTAAGCTAAGCGACCCAAGTGGCCGACACAAACACCTGGCCCATCTAGGAGTGGCACTGCAGTGTCAGACAGGATGGCACTTCAAAAAAATAGTCCCCAAACAGCACATAATGCAAAGAAAAAAAGAGGCGCAATGAGGTAGCTGTGTGACTAAGCTTAGCGACCCAAGTGGCCGACACAAACACCTGGCCCATCTAGGAGTGGCACTCTAGTGTCAGACAGGATGGCACTTCAAAAAAATAGTCCCCAAACAGCACATGATGCAAAGAAAAAAAGAGGCGCAATGAGGTAGCTGTGTGACTAAGCTAAGCGACCCAAGTGGCCGACACAAACACCTGGCCCATCTAGGAGTGGCACTGCAGTGTCAGGCAGGATGGCACTTCAAAAAAATAGTCCCCAAACAGCACATGATGCAAAGAAAAAAAGAGGCGCACCAAGGTCGCTGGGTGACTAAGCTAAGCGACACAAGTGGCCGACACAAACACCTGGCCCATCTAGGAGTGGCACTGCAGTTTTCTAGCGAGAGGATGAGTGCTTCCATCCTCATGTGAAGCTGAACCACTAGCCATGAACATAGGCCAGGGCCTCAGCCGTTCCTTGCCACTCCGTGTCGTAAATGGCATATTGGCAAGTTTACGCTTCTCCTCAGACGCTTTTAATTTTGATTTTTGGGTCATTTTACTGAACTTTTGTTTTTTGGATTTTACATGCTCTTTACTATGACATTGGGCATCGGCCTTGGCAGACGACGTTGATGGCATTTCATCGTCTCGGCTATGACTAGTGGCAGCAGCTTCAGCACGAGGTGGAAGTGAATCTTGATCTTTCCCTATTTTACCCTCCACATTTTTGTTCTCCATTTTTTAATGTGTGGAATTATATGCCAGTATCAATAGCAATGGCCTACTACTGTATATACTGCGCACAACTGAAATGCACCACAGGTATGGATGGATAGTATACTTGACGACACAGAGGTAGGTAGAGCAGTGGCCTTCCGTACCGTACTGCTATATATACTGGTGGTCACTGTCAGCAAACTGCAAAACTAAAATGCACCACAGGTATAGAATCTAGATGGATAGTATACTTGACGACACAGAGGTAGGTAGAGCAGTGGCCTTCCGTACCGTACTGCTATATATACTGGTGGTCACTGTCAGCAAAACTCTGCACTGTACTCCTCCTATATAATACTGCTGGTCCCCAGTCCCCACAATAAAGCAGTGTGAGCACAGATATATGCAGCACACTGAGCACAGATATGGAGTGTTTCTCTGACGTCCTAAGTGGATGCTGGGGACTCCGTCAGGACCATGGGGATTAGCGGCTCCGCAGGAGACAGGGCACAAAAGTAAAAGCTTTAGGATCAGGTGGTGTGCACTGGCTCCTCCCCCCATGACCCTCCTCCAAGCCTCAGTTAGATTTTTGTGCCCGGCCGAGAAGGGTGCAATCTAGGTGGCTCTCCTAAAGAGCTGCTTAGAGTAAAAGTTTTGTTAGGTTTTTTTATTTTCAGTGAGTCCTGCTGGCAACAGGCTCACTGCATCGAGGGACTTAGGGGAGAGAAGTGAACTCACCTGCGTGCAGGATGGATTGGCTTCTTAGGCTACTGGACACCATTAGCTCCAGAGGGAGTCGGAACACAGGTCTCACCCTGGGGTTCGTCCCGGAGCCGCGCCGCCGACCCCCTTGCAGATGCCGAAAAGTGAAGAGGTCCAGAAACCGGCGGCAGAAGACTTTTCAGTCTTCATAAGGTAGCGCACAGCACTGCAGCTGTGCGCCATTGTTGTCAGCACACTTCATAGCAGCGGTCACTGAGGGTGCAGGGCGCTGGGGGGGGGCGCCCTGGGCAGCAATGATAGTACCTTATTCTGGCTAAAAATACATCACATATAGCCCCTGGGGGCTATATGGATGTATTTAACCCCTGCCAGGTCTCAGAAAAACGGGAGAAGAAGCCCGCCGAAAAGGGGGCGTGGCCTATTCTCCTCAGCACACAGCGCCATTTTCCCTCACAGAAATGCTGGTGGGAAGGCTCCCAGGCTCTCCCCTGCACTGCACTACAGAAACAGGGTTAAAACAGAGAGGGGGGGCACTTATTTGGCGATATGACTATATATATTAAAATGCTATAAGGGAAAAACACTTATATAAAGGTTGTCCCTGTATAATTATAGCGTTTTTGGTGTGTGCTGGCAAACTCTCCCTCTGTCTCCCCAAAGGGCTAGTGGGGTCCTGTCCTCTATCAGAGCATTCCCTGTGTGTGTGCTGTGTGTCGGTACGTGTGTGTCGACATGTATGAGGACGATGTTGGTGAGGAGGCGGAGCAATTGCCTGTAATGGTGATGTCACTCTCTAGGGAGTCGACACCGGAATGGATGGCTTATTCAAGGAATTACGTGAGACGGCCGGCAAACAAAATAGTACCTGTCCAGGCGTCTCAAACACCGTCAGGGGCTTTAAAACGCCCATTTACCTCAGTCGGTCGACACAGACACAGACACGGACACTGATTTCAGTGTCGACGGTGAAGAAACAAACGTATTTTCCTTTAGGGCCACACGTTACTTGTTAAGGGCAATGAAGGAGGTGTTACATATTTCTGATACTACAAGTACCACAAAAAAGGGTATTATGTGGGGTGTGAAAAAACTACCTGTAGTTTTTCCTGAATCAGATAAATTAAATGAAGTGTGTGATGATGCGTGGGTTTCCCCCGATAGAAAATTATTGGCGGTATACCCTTTCCCGCCAGAAGTTAGGGCGCGTTGGGAAACACCCCTTAGGGTGGATAAGGCGCTCACACGCTTATCAAAACAAGTGGCGGTACCGTCTCCAGATAGGGCCGTCCTCAAGGAGCCAACTGATAGGAGGCTGGAAAATATCCTAAGAAGTATATACACACATACTGGTGTTATACTGCGACCAGCGATCGCCTCAGCCTGGATGTGCAGAGCTGGGGTGGCTTGGTCGGATTCCCTGACTAAAAATATTGATACCCTTGACAGGGACAGTATTTTATTGACTATAGAGCATTTAAAGGATGCATTTCTATATATACGAGATGCACAGAGGGATATTTGCACTCTGGCATCAAGAGTAAGTGCGATGTCCATATCTGCCAGAAGATGTTTATGGACACGACAGTGGTCAGGTGATGCAGATTCCAAACGGCACAAAGAAGTATTGCCGTATAAAGGGGAGGAGTTATTTGGGGTCGGTCCATCGGACCTGGTGGCCACGGCAACTGCTGGAAAATCCACCGTTTTTACCCTAAGTCACATCTCTGCAGAAAAAGACACCGTCTTTTCAGCCTCAGTCCTTTCGTCCCCATAAGAGTCATATCTGCCCAGGGATAGAGGAAAGGGAAGAAGACTGCAGCAGGCAGCCCATTCCCAGGAACAGAAGCCTCCACCGCTTCTGCCAAGTTTCTCAGCATGACGCTGGGGCCGTACAGGACCCCTGGATCCTACAAGTAGGATCCCAGGGGTACAGATTGGAAAGTCGAGACGTTTCCCCCTCGCAGGTTCCTGAAGTCTGCTTTACCAACGTCTCCCTCCGACAGGGAGGCAGTATTGGAAACAATTCACAAGCTGTATTCCCAGCAGGTGATAATCAAAGTACCCCTCCTACAACAAGGAAAGGGGTATTATTCCACACTATGTTGTGGTACTGAAGCCAGAAGGCTCGGTGAGACCTATTCTAAATCTGAAATATTTGAACACTTACAAAGGTTCAAATCAAGATGGAGTCACTCAGAGCAGTGATAGCGAACCAGGAAGAAGGGGACTATAGGGTGTCCCGGGACATCAGGGATACTTACCTCCATGTCCCAATTTGCCCTTCTCACCAAGGGTACCTCAGGTTCGTGGTACAGAACTGTCACTATCAGTTTCAGACGCTGCCGTTTGGATTGTCCACGGCACCCCGGGTCTTTACCAAGGTAATGGCCGAAATGATGATTCTTCTTCAAAGAAAATGGACGACCTCCTGATAAGAGCAAGGTCCAGAGAACAGTTGGAGGTCGGAGTAGCACTATCTCAAGTAGTTCTACGACAGCACGGGTGGATTCTAAATATTCCAAAACCGCAGTTGTTTCCGACGACACATCGGCTGTTCCTAGGGATGATTCTGGACACAGTCCAGAAAAGGGTGTTTCTCCCGGAGAAGAAAGCCAGGGAGTTATCCGAGCTAGTCAGGAACCTCCTAAAACCAGGAAAAGTGTCAGTGCATCATTGCACAAGGGTCCTGGGAAAAATGGTGGCTTCTTACGAAGCGATTCCATTCGGCAGTTTTCACGCAAGAACTTTTCAGTGGGATCTGCTGGAAAAATGGTCCGGATCGCATCTTCAGATGCATCAGCGGATAACCCTGTCTCCAAGGACAAGGGTGTTTCTTCTGCGGTGGCTGCAAAGTACTCATCTACTAATGGGCCGCAGATTCGGCATTCAGGAAGGGTCCTGGTGACCAGGGATGCCAGCCTGAGAGGCTGGGGAGCAGTCACACAGGGAAAAAATTTCCAGGGAGTGTGATCAAGTCTGGAGAATTCTCTCCACATAAATATACTGGAGCTAAGGGCAAGTTACAATGCTCTAAGCTTAGCAAGACCTCTGCTTCAAGGTCAGCCGGTATTGATCCAGTGGGACAACATCACGGCAGTCGCCCACGTAAACAGACAGGGCGGCACAAGAAGCAGAAGGGCAATAGCAGAAACTGCAAGGATTCTTCGCTGGGCGGAAAATCAGGTGATAGCACTGTCAGCAGTGTTCATTCCGACGCCCGGGAGAGTGGGGATTTCATCGGGAAGTCTTCCACATGATTGTGAACCATTGGGAAAGACCAAAGGGGGACATGATGGCGTCCCGCCTGAACAAAAAACTGGACAGGTATTGCGCCAGGTCAAGAGACCCTCAGGCAATAGCTGTGGACGCTCTGGTAACACCGTGGGTGTACCAGTCAGTGTATGTGTTCCCTCCTCTGCTTCTCACACCCAAGGTACTGAGAATTATAAGACGTAGAGGAGTAAGAACTATACTCGTGGCTCCGGATTGGCCAAGAAGGACTTGGTACCTGGAACTTCAAGAGATGCTCACAGAGGACTCATGGCCTCTGCCGCTAAGAAGGGACTTGCTTCAGCAAGTACCATGTCTGTTCCAAGACTTACCGCGGCTGCGTTTGACGGCATGGCGGTTGAACGCCGGATCCTAAGGGAAAAAGGCATTCCGGAAGAGGTCATTCCTACCCTGGTCAAAGCCAGGAAGGAGGTGACCGCACAACATTATCACCACATGTGGCGAAAATATGTTGCGTGGTGTGAGGCCAGGAAGGCCCCACGAAGAAATTTCAACTCGGTCGATTCCTGCATTTCCTGCAAACAGGAGTGTCTATGGGCCTCAAATTGGGGTCCATTAAGGTTCAAATTTCGGCCCTGTCGATTTTCTTCCAGAAAGAATTGGCTTCAGTTCCTGAAGTCCAGAAGTTTGTCAAGGGAGTACTGCATATACAACCCCCTTTTGTGCCTCCAGTGGCACTGTGGGATCTCAACGTAGTTCTGGGATTCCTCAAATCACATTGGTTTAAACCGCTCAAATCTGTGGATTTGAAATATCTCACATGGAAAGTGACCATGCTGTTGGCCCTGGCCTCGGCCAGGCGAGTGTCAGAATTGGCGGCTTTGTCTCACAAAAGCCCATATCTGATTGTCCATTCGGACAGGGCAGAGCTGGGGACTCGTCCCCAGTTTCTCCCTAAGGTGGTGTCAGTGTTTCACATGAACCAGCTTATTGTGGTACCTGCGGCTACTAGGGACTTGGAGGACTCCAAGTTGCTAGATGTTGTCAGGGCCCTGAAAATATAGGTTTCCAGGACGGCTGGAGTCAGGAAAACTGACTTGCTGTTATCCTGTATGCACCCAATAAACTGGGTGCTCTTGCTTCTAAGCAGACGATTGCTAGTTGGATGTGTAGTACAATTCAGCTTGCACATGCTGTGGCAGGCCTGCCACAGCCAAAATATGTAAATGCCCATTCCACAAGGAAGGTGGGCTCATCTTGGGCGGCTGCCCGAGGGGTCTCGGCTTTACAACTTTGCCGAGCAGCTACTTGGTCAGGGGCACACCCTGACTGAGGAGGACCTGGAGTTCTCTCATTCGGTGCTGCAGAGTCATCCGCACTCTCCCGCCCGTTTGGGAGCTTTGGTATAATCCCCATGGTCCTGACGGAGTCCCCAGCATCCACTTAGGACGTCAGAGAAAATAAGAATTTACTTACCGATAATTCTATTTCTCGTAGTCCGTAGTGGATGCTGGGCGCCCATCCCAAGTGCGGATTGTCTGCAATACTTGTACATAGTTATTGTTACAAAAATCGGGTTATTATTGTTGTGAGCCATCTTTTCAGAGGCTCCGCTGTTATCATGCTGTTAACAGGTTGTACAGTGTGATTGGTGTGGCTGGTATGAGTCTTACCCGGGATTCAAAATCCTTCCTTATTGTGTACGCTCGTCCGGGCACAGTATCCTAACTGAGGCTTGGAGGAGGGTCATGGGGGGAGGAGCCAGTGCACACCACCTGATCCTAAAGCTTTTACTTTTGTGCCCTGTCTCCTGCGGAGCCGCTAATCCCCATGGTCCTGACGGAGTCCCCAGCATCCACTACGGACTACGAGAAATAGAATTATCGGTAAGTAAATTCTTATTTTTTCAGGCAGAGAACGTATAATACTGGTGGTCACTGGTCAGCAAAACTCTGCACTGTACTCCTCCTATATAATATACTGGTGGTCCCCAGTCCCCACAATAAAGCAGTGTGAGCACAGATATATGCAGCACACTGAGCACAGATATGGAGTGTTTTTCAGGCAGACAACGTATACTGGTGGTCACTGTCAGCAAAACTCTGCACTGTACTCCTCCTATATAATACAGCTGCTCCCCAGTCCCCACAATTAAGCAGTGTGAGCACAGATATATGCAGCACACTGAGCACAGATATGGAGTGTTTTTCAGGCAGACAACGTATACTGGTGGTCACTGTCAGCAAAACTCTGCACTGTACTCCTCCTATATAATACAGCTGCTCCCCAGTCCCCACAATTAAGCAATAAGCACAAATATTTGCATCAACATTAATAAACGGAGAGGACGCCAGCCACGTCCTCTCCCTAACATTTCCAATGCACGAGTGAAAATGGCGGCGACGCGCGGCTCCTTATATAGAATCCGAATCTCGCGAGAATCCGACAGCGGGATGATGACGTTTGGGCTCGCTCGGATTAACCGAGCCATACGGGAGAATCCGAGTATGCCTTGGACCCGTGTAATATGGGTGAAGTTCGGGGGGGTTCGGTTTCCGAGGAACCGAACCCGCTCATCACTAGTACTAATGTGTAGCCAGCATTAGTGTATAGTACAACTACACAGAAACTAGTTTCTAATTATACTAGATGTCCTCTATTTATAACATATGATTTGGAGTGGAGTAATACACACAGTTTCTAAGAAAATTTCACTGCAAACTGCAGCTTCATCAGGAGGCAGAAGAAGCTGCAGTCTGTTTCCTGAAGAAGCTGCAGTTTGCAATGAAATGCATTGAGGAATACAGACTTTCACTTTCCTGGCATTGCTGCTTATGTCCACCACTTCAAGCCTTTTTATTCATATAGCCAGCAAGAATATATTTTCCACATCAATTCACCATTTACCTGGCTTAACACTGCATACTCATTGATCCTCAGCACGGGCCGTTGCTGCTCCTGGTAGCGCTTACAGTGATCCCCCAGCACATGTGGCTGACTGCGCACTAGCCGGACCAGAATTACAGCTGAGTCAGCAATATCACCAGTCCCCTTATCTACAGGACTGTCTGGGACTTTGGCAGGGGTCCAGCGACTTATGTGACCACGCAGACTTAATGTCTGTTATCTTGTGCTGTGAATATCATCACCTGATCACTGGAGCAGCATTCCCACTGCACTGACACTGAGGGGTCTCAGCCCCAAGTATAGCCCATAAACCTATCTGGGACAGAGCAGCATTGTTTAGCAGAATTATCTGTAGTTCGGTAATCACTATTGTGTGACTTTGAACTGCACAGTGGTTGAGATTCTGGGCCTAATTTAGACCTGATCGCTGTGCTGCAAATTACTCTGTCCTGCGATCAGATAGTCACCGCCCAGGGGGGAGTGAAAATTCATCCCGTGCAAGTGTGCGAATGCATATGTACACTGTTCGTAAATTCCCCTCAGCTGCAAAACCGTTCGCAACACACTCCACATCTAATGTTTTTCCCATTCTGTGCAGTGTGTGCAGTCTGTGCGTATATAATACTTACTCCTTCAGTGTGAAGAAATCAGGCTGATCGGGTCCAGAGCTGACGTCACACACCTGCCCTGAAAACTCTTGGGCACGCCTGCGTTTTTCCTGACACTCCCTAAAAAAAAAATGGTCAATTACCATCCACAAACGTCCTCTTCCTGTCAATCACCTTGCGAATGCCCGTATGATCAAAATGTTCGCACCATTCTTTTGCTGTTTGGCAACACGCATTCACATTGCGGTGCTGTAGTTCGATATTCGGCCGCTATGTGAAAATGCACAGCAGCGATCACGTCTGAATCGGGCCTTCAGTCTGTCTATTCAACATAAAACTTTTTTCTCTTATGTCCTAGAGGATGCTGGGGACTCCGTAAGGACCATGGGGTATAGACGGGCTCCGCAGGAGACATGGGCACTCTAAGACTTTAGATGGGTGTGAACTGGCTCCTCCCTCTATGCCCCTCCTCCAGACCTCAGTTAGATCATGTGCCCAGAGGAGACTGGATGCACTACAGGGTAGCTCTACTGAGTTTCTCTGAAAATACTTTTGTTAGGTTTTTTATTTTCAGGGAGCACTGCTGGCAACAGGCTCCCTGCATCGTGGGACTGAGGGGAGAGAAGCAGACCCACTTTCCTGGACTGATGGGCTCTGCTTCTTAGGCTACTGGACACCATTAGCTCCAAAGGGTCGGAACACAGGCGTCGTCCTTGCTGTTCGTCCCAGAGCCGCGCCGCCGTCCTCCTCACAGAGCCGGAAGATAGAAGCCGGGTAAGTATAAGAAGCAAGAAGACTTCAAAGGCGGCAGAAGACTTCGGTTCTTCATGAGGTACCGCGCAGCGGTCGCGCTGTGCGCCATTGCTCTCACATCACACACAGGCACAGCAAGGGTGCAGGGCGCAGGGGGGGGGCGCCCTGGGCAGCGATTTTTACCTCACATAAGCCTGGCACATAAATAGATACTGCGGAGGCAGTTTATGAAAATTCCCCAGCCAGCATAAAGAAAAATAGCGGGACCGAAGCCCGCCGTCGAAGGGGCGGAGCTTGATCCTCCAGCTCTAACCAGCGCCATTTTCTCCACAGCAAGCTGCAGAGAAGCTGCTCCCGGACTCTCCCCTGCTGAACAAGTAACAGGGGGCAAAAACGAGGGGGGCACATTTATTTGGTGCTAATTTGTGTATAAAAGCGCTATACAGGCTGGGACTTCGTTTCAGTATCTAGTGGCGCTGGGTGTGTGCTGGCATACTCTCTCTCTGTCTCTCCAAAGGGCCTTATTGTGGGTCTGTCCCCATATTCATATATCCCAGTGTGTGTGGGGGTGTCAGTACGTGTGTGTCGACATGTCTGAAGCGGAAGGCTCGTCTAGGGAGGATGCAGAGCAGATGGTGGTGGTGTCTCCGTCGGCACAGCCGACACCTGATTGGTTGGACGTGTGGAATGTGTTAAATGCTAATGTGACTTTATTACATAAGAGATTGGACAAAGCAGAGTCCAAGGACAATGCAGGGAGTCAATCCATGGCTTTGACTGTGTCACAAGACCCTTCAGGGTCCCATAAACGTCCCTTTTCCCAGGTAGCAGACACTGATATCGACACGGATTCTGACTCCAGTGTCGACTATGATGATGCAAGGTTGCAACCAAGAGTATTCAATATATGATTATTGCAATAAAAGATGTTTTGCATATCACAGAGGACCCCTCTGTCCCTGACACGAGGGTCTGCATGTTTAAGGAAAAGAAACCTGAGGTAACGTTTCCCCCATCTCATGAGCTGAACGCTTTATTTGAAAAGGCTTGGGAAACTCCAGACAAGAGGCTGCAGGTTCCCAAGAGAATTATTATGGCGTATCCTTTCCCCTCAAAGGACAGGTTACGGTGGGAATCCTCCCCCACGGTGGACAAGGCCTTGACGCGCTTGTCCAAAAGGGTGGCACTACCGTCCCCAGACACGGCGGCCCTAAAGGATCCTGCGGATCGCAGGCAGCAAATTACCTTAAAATCAATTTATGCGACTACGGGAGCCCTGCTCAGACCTGCAGTAGCGTCGGCATGGGTGGGTAGCGCAATTGCAGCGTGGGCAGATAACTTGGCATCTGACATTGACACCCTAGATAAAGATAGTATTTTGTTGACCTTAGGTCACATCAAGGACGCAGCGTTATAGATGAGAGAAGCTGCGAGAGATATTGGGCTGTTGGGTTCAAGAGCCAATGCCATGGCAGTTTCTGTGGACCCGTCAATGGACAGGTGATGCTGATTCAAAGAGACATATGGAGGCTTTGCCTTACAAAGGTGAAGTTTTATTTGGGGAGGGCCTCGCGGACCTGGTTTCCACAGCTACCGCGGGTAAGTCTTCTTTTTTGCCTTACGTTCCCCCACAGCAAAAGAAAACACCTCAATACCAGATGCAGTCCTTTCGGTCGCATAAGTTCAGAAAGGGTCGTGGTTTCTCCTTCCTCGCCAGAGGTAGAGGTAGAGGGAACAGAACACCAGCTACGGCTAGTTCCCAGTAACAAAAATCCTCCCTGGCCTCTACAAAATCCACCGCATGACGCTGGGGCTCCGCTACGGGAGTCCGCACCGGTGGGGGCACGTCTTCGACTCTTCAGCCAAGTCTGGGTTCAGTCGGATTTGGATCCCTGGGTGGTCGAAATTGTATCCCAAGGCTACAAACTGGAGTTCGAAGACGTGCCTCCACACCGATTTTTCAAATCGGCCTTGCCAGCTTCTCCCACAGAGAGGGAAATAGTCTCAGCTGCCATACAAAGCTGTGTCAACAGCAGGTGATTATCAAGGTTCCCCTAGTGCAACAGGGGAAAGGGTTTTATTCAACCCTGTTTGTGGTCCCGAAGCCGGATGGCTCGGTCAGACCAATTCTGAATCTAAAATCCCTAAACCTATATTTGAAAAGATATATAACATAAGGGTACACAATTGCGCCTGAATATGTGGTGGTAATGGTTGTAATACTAAATGACAAGTATACGCTGTATATATGAAGAATAAGTGTATTTATTCTAAAACAAAATGACAGAAAGAGAGAATAAGTGGAAAAAGATGTGAAAAAATAGGAAATTAATACATTAATGAAAGAGTGTATATATATATATATGCATATGAAAGAAATCTATACATATGTATACTTTGGTCCGCAGTCCAGTACAATAGAGTGTGGCGTCCCACCTCGTTTAATTGCTAACAGGACACCGTTTCAAACAGACTGCCTTAATCATATTCAACACAGCAGAGCTCTCTATTTCTGGACACATTCATCACCCACGGCGCTGAAGACTGCTGATGAACAGGAACAGTGGTGTTACAGTTCCTTAAATCACACTGGTTTGAACCTCTTCAAACAGTTGAATTAAAATTTCTCACTTGGAAAGTGGTCATGTTGTTGGCCTTGGCATCTGCGAGGCGGGTGTCCGAATTGGCGGCTTTTTCTCACAAGAGCCCCTATCTGATTTTCCATGTGGATCGAGCAGAGTTGAGGACTCGTCCTCATTTCTCCCTAAAGTGGTTTCATATGAACCGACCTATTGTGGTGCCTGTGGCTACGGGTGACTTGGAGGATTCCAAGTCCCTTGATGTAGTCAGGGCCTTAAAAATTTATGTAGCCAGGACGGCCCGGATTAGGAAAACAGAGGCACTGTTTGTCCTGTATGCAGCCAACAAGGTTGGCGCTCCTGCGTCTAAGCAGTCTATTGCTCGCTGGATCTGTAACACGATTCAGCAGGCTCATTCTACGGCTGGATTGCCGTTACCAAATTCGGTAAAGGCCCATTCCACTAGGAAGGTGGGCTCTTCTTGGGCGGCTGCCCGAGGCGTCTCGGCATTGCAGCTTTGCCGAGCAGCTACTTGGTCGGGTTCAAACACTTTTGCAAAATTCTACAAGTTTGATACCCTGGCTGATGAGGACCTCATGTTTGCTCAATCGGTGCTGCAGAGTCATCCGCACTCTCCCGCCCGGAATCCCCATGGTCCTTACGGAGTCCCCAGCATCCTCTAGGACGTAAGAGGAAATAAGATTTTAAACCTACCGTTAAATCTTTTTCTCCTAGTCCGTAGAGGATGCTGGGCGCCCGTCCCAGTGCGGACAAATTCTGCAAGGCTTGTATATAGTTGTTGCTTACATAAGGGTTAAGTTACAGTTGAGATCGGTCTCTGGCTGATGCTGTTTTGTTCATGCTGTTAACTGGTTTAGTATATACCATGTTGTACGGTGTGTATGGTGTGGGATTGTATGTATCTCGCCCTTAGAGTAACAAAAATCCTTTCCTCGTACTGTTCGTCTCCTCTGGGCACAGTTCTATAACTGAGGTCTGGAGGAGGGGCATAGAGGGAGGAGCCAGCTCATACCCATCTAAAGTCTTAGAGTGCCCATGTCTCCTGCGGCGCCCGTCTATACCCCATGGTCCTTACGGAGTCCCCAGCATCCTCTACGGACTAGGAGAAAAAGATTTACCGGTAGGTTTAAAATCTTATTATCGTGATGTATTAATGCATTCAATATATATGCAATCTGCACCTCATATATATTGTCTTGCATAGATTCCGAGAAGTGTTCTTACGTTTTATGTAATTGTATTTTGATTTTTAATATACTTATTAATAAATAAGATATTTGATATGTATTAGTTATTGTACTGGGTTACAAAGACATACGCCCAGCCAAATCAGTGCGGCAATCGCCACACTTCACGGCATCCCAATCTCGCACAAAACTGTTCACTACCCCTGCAGGGTAGGATGTACTTCTGTGTGAATTAGAGATTCAGATGGGCGGATGAAGGGTGCGAGATGCAGTGGCATTGCAGGCATAACCATGCCTTGTAAATGATTGCCGCTTTAAAAACCCTCCGAGATCGGCTGGCATCCCGCACCACCGGCAAACTCTGAACCTATTACATATGCCCCCTGTCTCTCTCGCGCTGTGTCTCTCTATATGTGTGTGTATATATGCATGTGTATATTATAAAATTAGCACCAAGAAATACCCATCAAAGGGCATCATCAGGTAAATCAGCACACCATGGCCCTCATTCCGAGTTGATCGCTCGCAAGGCGAATTTAGCAGAGTTGCTCACGCTAAGCCTACGCCTACTGGGAGTGTATCTTAGCTTCTTAAAATTGCGACCGATGTATTCGCAATATTGCGATTACAAACTACTTAGCAGTTTCAGAGTAGCTTCAGACTTACTCGGCATCTGCGTTCAGTTCAGTGCTTGTCGTTCCTGGTTTGACGTCATAAACACACCCAGCGTTCGCCCAGACACTCCCCCGTTTCTCCGGCCACTCCTGCGTTTTTTCCGGAAACGGTAGCGTTTTTATCCACACGCCCCGAAAACGCTGTGTTTCCGCCCAGTAACACCCATTTCCTGTCAATCACACTACGTTCGCCAGAGCGAAGAAAAAGCCGTGAGTAAAAATACTATCTTCATTGTAAAATTACTTGGCGCAGTCGCAGTGCGAATATTGCGCATGCGTACTAAGCGGAATTTCACTGCGATGCGAAGAAAATTACCGAGCGATCAACTCGGAATGAGGGCCCATCTTTTAGAAAGAGCAAAAACATTAATTTAATTGATCACAAAAAGCCATCATCATACTCAACCATATCAAGGGTATCATATCTTATAGCTGCATATGGTCTTTCCAATGGCCCGTTTCAGTTACCGCCTTCATCAAGGTGGTGTGCTGGTTTATCTGATCATGCTCTTTGGTGGATATTTTTTGGTGCAGTTTTTCTGTTTTTATACATGACCGGGCAGCCACATATTTAATAATAAGTATGTGCTGCGGCACGTTTAGTCCCACTTAAAGATGTATCTCACTTATCTGGTTTCTCACTTATCCAGGTTCAAGAAGTGTTTGTCTCACTTATAGATGTTCTCACTTACGTACATTCACACAGTTCTTTGTAGAGGTGCCTAAATGCTAAATAAAAAATATGTACATTATGTACATACTTGGTTTCCATGTCCCTTCTGACATCACTGATCGTAAGGAGAGACTTGTCAAAGCCTGAACTAATCCCAGTTACAGAGGTTCTAAAGGTGGTTGTCTCATTTATAGAGGTTAATAAACTGCACTAATCTCGCTTAAAGAGGTCCTAACAGCAATCTCAGTTATAGAAGTGATTATTCCTAATAATCGAGACAAATCATCTCTGTTAAACAGGTTTGACAGTCTCACTAACAGAGGGTTTTTTGGTGCAAAAATGCCGGGACCTCATAATTAGTCCCAGTAATAAAGGTTTCCCCACTTATCCAGGCCCCACTTATCCAGGTTTGACTGTTTATGTATTTTGTATATAAAATGTATTGGTCATTTTGTTTGTCTGTCCTATTATGCATTTGGACACCCCTGCGCCGAATGGGATTAAACCAACGTGAGATGGTCCAGTTGGATCCTGGCTAGGTTTTAGGGGGGTTAGGGTCCTGGTCGGACCTCCCGTTGGTGTATGCTGGAAAGCACTTTGACCTGGGGATCCTGTTCTGCGCCTTCCACTGGATGGATTTGGACAAAAACTTTGCAGAATAGTAATATTGGATTCCAGAAGACATACTAGGGGGTTGGAGTTCTGGTCGGACTTCCCATTGGTGCACTCTGGGCAGACCTTAAACTGAGGGAGCCTGTTCTGGGCCTTCTGCTAGATGGATTTGGATGAAAACTACACAGAGTGGTAATATTGGATCCCAGAACACATACTAGGGAGTTTGGATCCTGGCTGGACCTCCTGATAGTGTTCACCAGGCAGAACTTTGACCTGAGGAGCCTGTTCTGGGCTGTCCACTGGAAGAATGTGGAGGAAAACTTCAAAGTGATTAGCATTGGGTTCAAGAATACATATTAAAGGGTTAAGGTTTTGGTCGGACCTCCCGTTGGTCAGATATAATTTCTCTGACGTCCTAGTGGATGCTGGGACTCCGTAAGGACCATGGGGATATAGCGGCTCCGCAGGAGACAGGGCACAATAATAAAAGCTTTAGGATCAGGTGGTGTGCACTGGCTCCTCCCCCTATGACCCTCCTCCAAGCCTCAGTTAGATTTTTGTGCCCGACGAGAAGGGTGCAATCTAGGTGGCTCTCCTGAGCTGCTTAGAATAAAAGTTTAAGTTAGGTTTTTTATTTTCAGTGAGTCCTGCTGGCAACAGGCTCACTGCTACGAGGGACTTAGGGGAGAGAAGTAAACTCACCTGCGTGCAGGATGGATTTGCTTCTTAGGCTACTGGACACCATTAGCTCCAGAGGGATCGAACACAGGCCCAGCCATGGAGTCCGGTCCCGGAGCCGTGCCGCCGACCCCCCTTGCAGATGCCGAAGTTGAAGAGGTCCAGAAACAGGCGGCAGAAGACTTTCAGTCTTCATAAGGTAGCGCACAGCACTGCAGCTGTGCGCCATTGTTGTCAGCACACTTCACCAACAGTCACCAACTGTCACTGAGGGTGCAGGGCGCTGGGGGGGGCGCCCTGGGCAGCAATGTATAATACCTTTTTATGGCTAAAATACATCACATATAGCCCTTGAGGCTATATGGATGTATTTAACCCCTGCCAGATCTCACAAACTCCGGGAGAAGAGCCCGCCGAAAAGGGGGCGGGGCCTATTCTCCTCAGCACACGGCGCCATTTTCCTGCTCAGCTCTGCTGTGAGGAAGGCTCCCAGGCTCTCCCCTGCACTGCACTACAGAAACAGGGTTAAAACAGAGAGGGGGGGCACTTATTTGGCGATATGATTACATATATAAAAATGCTATAAGGGAAAACACTTGTATAAGGGGTTGTCCCTGTATAATTATAGCGTTTTTGGTGTGTGCTGGCAAACTCTCCCTCTGTCTCCCCAAAGGGCTAGTGGGGTCCTGTCCTCTATCAGAGCATTCCCTGTGTGTGTGATGTGTGTCGGTACTTGTGTGTCGACATGTAGGAGGACGATGTTGGTGAGGAGGCGGAGCAAATTGCCTGTATTGGTGATGTCACTCTCTAGGGAGTCGACACTGGAATGGATGGCTTATTTAGGAATTACGTGATAATGTCAACACGCTGCAAGGTCGGTTGACGACATGAGACGGCCGGCAAACAAATTAGTACCTGTCCAGGCGTCTCAGACACCGTCAGGGGCTTGTAAAAACGCCCATTTACCTCAGTCGGTCGACACAGACACGGACACTGACTCCAGTGTCGACGGTGAAGAAACAAACGTATTTTCCTTTAGGGCCACACGTTTCATGTTAAGGGCAATGAAGGAGGTGTTACATATTTCTGATACTACAAGTACCACAAATAAGGGTATTATGTAGGGTGTGAATAAACTACTTGTAGTTTTTCCTGAATCAGATAAATTAAATGAAGTGTGTGATGATACGTGGGTTTCCTCCGATAGAAAATTATTGGCGGTATACCCTTTCCCGCCAGAAGTTAGGGCGAGTTGGGAAACACACCTTAGGGTGGATAAGGCGCTCACACGCTTATAAAAACAAGGGGCGTTACCGTCTCCAGATACGGCAGCCCTCAAGGAGCCAGCTGATAGGAAGCTGAAAAATATCCTAAAAGTATATACACACATACTGGTGTTATACTACGACCAGCAATCGCCTCAGCCTGGATGTGCAGCGCTGAGGGGGCTTGGTCGGATTTCCTGACTGAAAATATTGATACCCTTGACAGGGACAAGATTTTATTGACTATAGATGCATTTCTATATATGCGAGATGCGCAGAGGGATATTTGCATTCTGGCATCAAGAGTAAATGTGATGTCCATATCTGCCAGACGAAGACACGACAGTGGTCAGGTGATGCAGATTCCAGACGGCACATGGAAGTATTGCCGTATAAAGGGGCGGTCCATCGGACCTGGTGGCCATGGCAACAGCTGAAAAATCCACCTTTTGTTACCCCAAGTCACATCTCAGCAGAAAAGGACACAGTCTTTTCAGTCTCAGTCCTTTCGTCCCCATAAGGGCAGGCGGGCAAAAGGGCCAGTCATATCTGCCCAGGGGTAGAGGAAAGGGAAGAAGACTGCAGCAGGCAGCCCATTCCCAGGAACAGAAGCCCTCCACAGCTTCTGCCAAGTCCGCAGCATGACGCTGGGGCCGTACAAGCGGACTCAGGTGCGGTAGGGGGTCATCTCAAGAGTTTCAGCACGCAGGGGGCTCACTCACAAGTGGACTCCTGGATCCTACACGTAGTATCCCAGGTGTACATTGGAAATTCGAGACGTCTCCCCCTCACAAGTTCCTGAAGTCTGCTTTACCAACGTCTCCCTCCGACAGGGAGGCAGTATTGGGAACAATTCACAGGCTGTATTCCCAGCAGGTGATAATCAAAGTACCCCTTCTACAACAAGGGAAGGGGTATTATTCCACACTATATTGTGGTACTGAAGCCAGACGGCTCGGTGAGATCTGAAATATTTGAACACTTACATACAAGCGTTCAAATCAAGATGGAGTCACTCAGAGTAGTGATAGCGAACCAGGAAGAAGGGGACGATATGGTGTCACTGGATATCAGGGACGCTTACCTACATGTCCAAATTTGCCTTCTCACCAAGGGTACCTCAGGTTCGTGGTACAGAACTGTCACTATCAGTTCAGACGCTGCCGTTTGGATTGTCCACGGCACCCCGGGTCTTTACCAAGGTAATGGCCGAAATTATGATTCTTCTTAAAAGAAATATGGACGCTTTCCTGATAAGGGCAAGGTCCAGAGAACAGTTGGAGGTCGGAGTAGCACTATCTTAAGTAGTTCTACGACAGCACGAGTGGATTCTAAATATTCCAAAATCGCAGTTTTTTCCGACGACACGTCTACTGTTCCTAGGGATGATTCTGGACACAGTCCAGAAAAGGATGTTTTCTCCCGGAGAAGAAAGCCAGGGAGTTATCCGAGCTAGTCAGGAACCTCCTAAAACCAGGAAAAGTATCAGTGCATCATTGCACAAGGATCCTGTGAAAAATGGTGGTTTCTTACAAAGCGATCCCATTCGGTAGATTTCACGCAAGAACCTTTCCGTGGGATCTGCTGGAAAAATGGTCCGGATCGCATCTTCAGATGCATCAGCGGATAACCCTGTCTCCAAGGACAAGGGTGTTTCTTCTGCGGTGGCTGCAGAGTGCTCATCTATGAAAGGGCCGCAGATTCGGCATTCAGGACTGGGTCCTGGTGACCACGGATGCCAGCCTGAGTGGCTGGGGAGCAGTCACACAAGGAAAAAATTTCCAGAGAGTGTGATCAAGTCTGGAGACTTCTCTCCACATAAATATACTGGAGCTAAGGGCAATTTACAATGCTCTAAGCTTAGCAAGACCTCTGCTTCAAGGTCAGCCGGTATTGATCCAGTGGGACAACATCACGGCAGTCGCCCACGTAAACAGACAGGGCGGCACAAGAAGCAGGAGGGAAATGGCAGAAACTACAAGGATTCTTCGCTGGGCGAAAAATCATGTGATAACACTCTCAGCAGTGTTCATTCCGGGAGTGGAAAACTGGGAAGCAGACTTCCTCAGCAGGCATGACCTCCACCCGGGAGAGTGGGGACTTCATCGGGAAGTCTTCCACATGATTGTAAACCGTTGGGAAAAACCAAAGGTGGACATGATGGCGTCCCGCCTGAATAAAAAACTAGACAGATATTGCGCCAGGTCAAGGGACCCTCGGGCAATAGCGGTGGACGCTCTGGTAACACTGTGGGTGTACCAGTCAGAGTATGTGTTCCCTCCTATGCCTCTCATACCAAAAGTACTGAGAATCATAAGAGGGAGATGAGTAAGAACGATACTCGTGGTTCCGGATTGGCCAAGAAGGACTTGGTACCCGAAACTTCAAGAGATGTTCACGGAAGACCCGTGGCCTCTACCTTTAAGAAAGGACCTGCTCCAGCAGGGGCCTTGTCTGTTCCAAGACTTACCGCGGCCGCGTTTGACGGCATGGCGGTTGAACGCCGGATCCTGAAAGGGCATTCCAGATGAAGTCATCCCTACCCTGGTCGACGACAGGAAGGATGTAACCGCAAAACATTTTCACCGCATTTGGTGAAGATATGTTGCGTGGTGTGAGGCCAAGAAGGCCCCTACAGAGGAATTCCAACTGGGTCGTTTTCCTACATTTCCTGAAAACAGGACTGTCTATGGGCCTAAAATTAGGGTCCATTAAGGTTCAAATTTCGGCCCTGTCGAATTTCTTCCAGAAAGAACTGGCTTTAGTGCCTGACGTTCAGATGTTGGTAAAAGGGGTACTGCATATACAGCCTCCTTTTGTGCCCCAGTGGCACCTTGGGATCTCATTGTTGTTTTGAGTTTCCTAAAGTCACATTGGTTTGAACCACTCACCACTGTGGACTTAAAATATCTCACATGGAAGGTGACGATGCTATTAGCCCTGGCTTCAGCCAGGCGTGTGTCAGAATTGGCGGCTTTATCATATATAAAGCCCTTACTTAATTTTTCATTCTGACAGGGCAGAATTGAGGACTCGTCCTCAATTTCTCCTTAAGGTGTTTTCTGTTTTTCACATGAACCAACCTATTGTGGTACCTGCGGGTACTAGGGACTTGGAGGACTCCAAGTTACTTGACGTTGTCAGGGCCCTGAAAAATATGTTTCCAGGACGGCTGGAGTCAGAAAATCTGACTCGCTGTTTAGCCTGTATGCACCCATCAAGATGGGTGCTCCTGCTTCTAAGCAGACGATTGCTCGCTGGATTTGTAATACAATTCAGTTTACACATTCTGTGGCAGGCCTGCCACAGCCAAAATCTGTAAAAGCCCATTCCAAAAGGAAGGGGGCTCATCTTGGGCGACTGCCCGAGGGGTCTCGGCTTTACAACTTTGCCGAGCAGTTACTTGGTCAGGGGCAAACACGTTTGCTAAATTCTACAAATTTGATACCCTGGCTGAGGAGGACATGGAGTTCTCTCATTCGGTGCTGCAGGGTCATCCGCACTCTCCCGCCCGTTTGGGAGCTTTGGTATAATCCCCATGGTCCTTACGGAGTCCCAGCATCCACTAGGACGTCAGAGAAAATAAGATTTTACTTACCGATAAATCTATTTCTCGTAGTCCGTAGTGGATGCTGGGCGCCCATCCCAAGTGCGGATTGTCTGCAATACTTGTACATAGTTATTGTTACAAAAATCGGGTTATTCTTGTTGTGAGCCGTCTTTTCAGAGGCTCCTTCGTTGTTATCATACTGTTAACTGGGTTCAGATCACAGGTTGTACGGTGTGATTGGTGTGGCTGGTATGAGTCTTACCCGGGATTCAATATCCTTCCTTATTATGCACGCTCGTCCGGGCACAGTATCCTAACTGAGGCTTGGAGGAGGGTCATAGGGGGAGGAGCCAGTGCACACCACCTGATCCTAAAGCTTTTATTATTGTGCCCTGTCTCCTGCGGAGCCGCTATATCCCCATGGTCCTTACGGAGTCCCAGCATCCACTACGGACTACGAGAAATAGATTTATCGGTAAGTAAAATCTTATTTTTGACACATGGAGCCTGTTCTGGATGGATGGATTTGGATAAAAACTTTAATGAACTTTAAAAAGTGACTGAAATAACCATAAATCAATTAACTAAAAAAACTGACAGAAATGGTGGGAAGACAAAAAATATTGTGTACCCAAAAGCCTTGGAATAGCAAGATTGAGGACCGAAGAAAAATTTTAAACCCATCTCACATTGTAAAAGTGATTATAAAACTGAACATAAAGGAAAGCTGGGGTACAGGGCTACCGGCTACACTCCCCCCCCCCCCCCCCCCCCCCCCCCAAAAAAAAAAAAAACTGCACAGCCACCTCATGGGTGTGTTGAAAGAGCTGCTAATTATTTTAAAATGTTGACAGTCGCATCCAACTCATTGATAGCATGATAACTTAAAGATTTATTTCCGGGCAATGATGGCTTATTCAGCTGGTATATTACACACACACACACTCACACACATGCATGTGTAAGAGACGGCTCTTTCAAAATAATTGTATTTACCTGTCCCTTGTAGCAGGAATGAAGTTTCAGCACTCAAAATGTTAGTTTTTCTCCTGCTGGGTCCACAGGTTATCCTTGTGATAAACTGTTTTTAAAGTAAACCGATGGACAATAAGTGTGTTGCGCAGTTTCCTCAATGTTGCGCTAACTGTTACACGTTATTCCTAGCTACGGGCATACCTATGCATAGTGCCACTTAGCATACCTTTTGAGCGTTGTGACATTCTCGTAATACCTTGGTGAATATATATGGCTTCAGCAATATAACACACTTAAACCTTAGTATAGTGTCTGAAGCGTCCCTGACGCTTTGCCAGATTAACAAAATAACTTAGCCGAGACAGAGGGGTAAATTTGGATTAAAGGTCCAACCCAATAACCATATATATTAGTCCCTAGCTGACACAAGGGGATAACAATGCTACACTGTAGCAACACAATACAATTCAAAGATACAATAATACGTGCAATAATATACAACAGACACAGGGGAAATAAACGCAAGTACAATTAGCAATACAACTATACCAATACAATAGTAACAGTTACTGACATACGTACGCTGCGCCACTGGATTCCAGGCTTCAGTCATCTTACAAGATGACCTCTGGGCCAGGTGCATGTCCTTTTATACAATGTTCCAATAACAGTACAATGGGGAATGTAAGATCTTCTTCCATTGGTTCAGGGGCGGGACATATTCAGTACACCGTGGGTCATTGGTCAGCTCGAACACTGGGCGATACCTAATCTTGTAATGTGATTACAGTTGTTTACCCCTGGGCTCCCACCTAAAGACCAGTTCAAACCGACCACAGTATCATACAGGAATATACATGAATCCGGTATCGTTAATAATTTGTTGCCGCAATAGGTGACAATATCCTTGCAACCACCAAATTATTACTTATGTGATCCTGAACAATTTGATCCCACACACTGTGTCCTTATGCAGTTCTGTCTCTGTACTACACGTATGGCTTGATATTTAATAGAACAATACTACATATATATATATATATATATATATATATATATATTGTGACAAGGATCACACACACTGGGACTTAGATGAACACTTTTGGTGTTTATTTTGCACAGCATGTCACCACATAGCAAGTTAGTTCCATATACAGTCGGTATTACAGGCAGTAGCATACAGGCACTCGCAGCATAGCAGACTCTTGATAGGCTCCAGTGGTCTCTAGTCTAACCCACACAACCCGGCTTATCACACGGATAGCTATTCCACCGCCGAGAGCAAGGTGACTCTGCCCCGGAAACCCTTATATCAGGAAATCCCAGGTGCTGCTGATCACACACCTGGGATTCTGCTACTGCTTCCAAAACCTGGTCTGGATCCTCCACATTACTTTAACATGGAACAATGCTGTCTCTGCCACACTCCTCCCCCCTTAGCTTCAACCACCCTGGTGAAGCTACACTTTCAGGCAATCTCTCTGCCTCGCCCACCCCCATCTGTATCATCCGCCCAGGTACACAGCCTTCCACCACCTTCCAGAGGTCACCCACCTCGCCTTCTTTCTCCTCCCCTAGCTTCACCATAGGGTTGCTTGGAGGAACAGGACCTACAAACCTCCTGGAAAGGGCATCGGCATTGAGGTGCTGTTTCCCCGGAAGATGCCTCACCTCAAACTTAAATGGCTGCAAAGCCAAAAACCAACGGGTCACACGAGCATATTCACCTCTTTGTTTGTATGCATCCACTGTAAGGGTGCATGGTCTGTGACCAACAAAAACTCTTGTCCCAATAAATAATACCTTAATGTCTCAACTGCCCATTTAATGGCCAAGCACTCCTGCTCTACAGTTGAGTAACTGTGCTCCCTGGGCAATAATTTACGGCTAAGGTAGAGGATGGGCTTCTTCTCTCCATCTACCTCTTGGGATAGGGCTGCTTCTAATCCTGTCCCAGAGGCATCCGTTTGTAACACAAATTGCTTTTTAAAGTTAGGAGCTTGCAAGACAGGCTCAGTACACAAAGCTCGTCTTAAATCCTGCCAAGCAGTTTCCACTGGTCTAGACCATGTTATCTTGTCTGGGAATTGTTTTTTAAGACATTCAGTTAGTGGAGCCACTCTAGCGGCGAAATCTCGAATGAACCTGCGATAATATCCGACCAAACCGAGAAATGTCCTAAGTTGTGATTTACATTTAGACCAGGTGAGGACTGCTTCTACCTTACTAGGCTGAGGTTTAACCTGTCCTCAGCCCACAATGTACCCCAAATACTTTGCCTCAATCATACCATTGTCACATTTCTCGGGGTTGGCGGTAAACCCATGTGCCCGTAGAGATTGTAAAACGGCTTCTACTTTTGGTAGGTGTGACTTCCAGTCAGAGCTGAAAATAACTATGTCATCTAAATATGCAGTCGCATATTATCTGTGGGGCCGCAGCAACTTATTCATAGCTCTCTGGAAGGTTGCTGGGGCACCATGTAAACCAAATGGGAGCATTTTATATTGGAATAAGCCTTCTGGGGTAGAGAAGGCCGTTTTTGCCTTAGCAGCTTCTATTAACGGAATCTGCCAATAACCTTTTGTCAAATCAAGTGTAGTGAGATATTGAATATTGGCTAAATTTTCTACCAACTCATCAACCTGGGGCATAGGGTAAGAATCAAACCGGGACACTTGATTTAATTTACGGAAGTCATTGCAGAACCGTAAGGCACCTATAGGCTTCGGTACCAGGACAATTGTATTATTCCACTCACTGGTGGATTCCTCTATAAGCCCTAGGCGTAACATCTCTTCCATCGCCTGCTTTACCGCTGCCCGCTTCGGGTATACGATATGGCCTCTGTTTAATGACCACCCTGGGTGGAGTCACAACATCATGTTGGATAATCTGTGTCTTTCCCGGAATGGCAGAAAACACATCTTGGTAGCGTTTCGTCAAGTTCACCACTTCCCGTTTCTGTTCAGGAGTAAGCATGACTTACATGGATACCTGGCATTCTGAAATCTTTTTAGCTACCAAAGTGGGCCGATTGGCAGTTTCCTTCCAGGGTTTTAACAGGATTACATGGTAGACTTGTACCTCCATCCTTCTACTCTCCTGTCGGACCCTGTAATAGACCGGTCCCACTGCCTCGATGATCTCATAGGGGCCCCGCCATTGTGCGTACATCTTGCTTTCTGTGGTGGGCACCAACACTAACACTTTATCTCCAGGATTAAAGGACCGGTTAACTGAGGTGACGTCATACCTCTGCTTCTGACGTTGTTGGGCCCTTTCCATGTGTTCGTTCAGTAGTGGCGCAATCTGCCTTAGACGGCCGTATCCCATAGAGGAGCTCAAAGGGACTAAACCCTGTAGAGGATTGGGGTACCTCTCTGACCGTAAACATCAAGTAAGGTAGGAGCAGATCCCAATCTCATTTTTCTTGTGTCACTGCCCTCTTTATCATTTGCTTAAGGGTTTTATTAAATCTTTCTACCAGGCCATCTGTCTGCGGGTGGTACACCGAGGTGGTAATCCTGTCTACGTTTAGCAACCGACATAAATCTTTCATGAGTTTAGACACGAAAGGTCTACCTTAATACGTTAAGACCTCTTTCGGTATTCCTAACCGGGTATACATGTTTAATAGTTCTCTGGCAACAGTGCTAGATATCATATTGCGCAGGGGTATAGCCTCTGGGTACTAGGTGGCATAATCAACTACCACCAATATGTATTAGTGCCCTCGAGCAGATTTTTGCACTGGCCCTATCAGATCCATACCAATACGCCCAAAAGGTACGGAAATGATGGGGAGGGGTACCAGTGGAGCTCTAAGCTCTGGCCGTGGGGCCGTTCTCTGGCAGATTGGGCATTCCTGACAATACCTCTTAACGGAAGCATAGATGCTGGGCCAAAAGAACCTTAACTGGATGCGTTGGAAAGTTTTCTCCTCCCCTAAATGGCCACCCCACAAATGCGTATGGGCAGCTTCTAACACCAACCGCTCCAGTTTTCAGGGGACCAAGAGCTGATCTACCCGTTTCCCTTGTAAAGTAGCAACACAATATAGCAAATCACGTTTCAACACAAAATATGGTACACCCTCTGATGGTAAAGCATCAACTACCCTGCCGTTAACTACTTTAACAGTCTCAAAGGCGTGTGCCAAATTGCTGTCATCGTGTTGATCTCTCCCAAAGTCCTGCAGTGATATCTTCTCACCAACTGGGTTCCAATGGGCCTCGGACTCAGTCTCTTGGGGTGGTCTGGGACCGGCAGCCTCTCTCCCGGATGCTAAACTTTGGTAGTCTCTGGCTTCTGAGTTGTTTCTGTGGTTGACGGTTTGTTGGTAGCATGCCAGGTTACCAGCTCCTGCAGCAGTGGAGAGTCCGGGCACAGGATCAGTGGATACGGGGGTCTGGAGGTCACCGCCCTTACCACCTTTAACAACCGACCTTGAACGATCAGGGGTAAGTAGACACGTGGGCACTCCTCCACATCGCCATGGACGCACAACACCCCGACAGGAGGCTGGACCTTGTCAGCTCCCGGGGAAACCACGTTGGCCGTGACAATAGTGAGCTCACTGCCGGTATCCACCAGGGCCCATATCTCCCGGTTTTCCACCTGTACCTGCACCCCGGAATAGGGAGGGCTCTGCTTGGGATACCCCCGCCGCCATGCTGACCAACGGCCGAGCCGTTTTCCCCACACTGCAATCCATCGGCTTGCCCTGTTTCGTGCAGTCCTGCCGCACATGACCAGGCTCGCCGCACTCAAAGCACACCAAGGGAGGCAGAGCCTTTGGTTTAACCACTGGGACCTGAGTTCTGGGTTTAGGTGTTGGCCCGTATCCTGACCTGGCTTTATTCAGCATTCCCAGTGTCAGGTGCCGCTTGATCACCACTGCCAACTCTTCAAATGTCTGAGGGTCAGCCTGAAGGGCCCACTGCTGCACCGAGCGGTCTAACACTCGCATAGCCTGGTCCAGTGCGACTACTTCCACAATCTGTACTGCTGAGTTTTTATCTGGCTGCAACTAGGCCCTTGCCAGTCGGGCCAGTTCGGCCAGCTGAACCCTGGGAGGCTTAGAGCCCACCAGCCGCCAGTCGTGGAATTCTTGGGCTTTGCTGGGGCCCGTCACTCCAATCCTATTCAGTATAGCCTTTTTCAGGCCAGGATAGGAGCGTGCCTCAGCCACAGGCATATCCACATACGCCCGCTGTGCTTCCCCTGTTAAACAGGGAGCTAGCCTGTCAGACCATTCCTCTGCAGGCCAACCCAAGCGCGTGGCCGTACGCTCAAACGTGCAAAGGAATGCCTCTATATCATCTGCTTGGGTGAGCTTGGTAGCCTTTCCCGCTCTGGCTCAGATTTTTTTAAGCGCTTTTAACTCATCGCACAACATTTGTATTTCTGCTGCGGGGTACACTGGGCTCCACAAGGAATAACATTGGGGGTGTAGAGTAGGATCTTGATCCGAGGCACCAACAGGCTCAAAGCTTTGACTGTTCCCAAGATGCACAGCGCCGCCTCCTCTATAACCCCGCCTCCGTGCACAGGAGCTGAGTTTTTAAGTTGGTGCCATGCAGTAAGCAGGCAATCAACATGAGGCTGCTCTTGCAGCCTATATTATAGCTTAATTTCAGAGAAATAAGAAGAAATTCGAAGACTTTAAGGGCTGCAGCTTTCCTGTATGTCAAATAGACATCCTCTGCTGCAGCTCCATCACTCCCCCAGCGGCGCTGTATACTCCTGCGCCCTGGCTGCCGAGCACTACAGCGGAGGCTCCGGTGTCTTTCCAAGTTAGTCACACACACCCGCCGCTGCCCTCCGGGATCGCATGGCCGCAGGTACAATGTGAGGTAAGGGGTCTCTTTGGCCCGCTTTTATTGCTGTAAAGGGCAGCCGTTCCACTAGTCACCGGGACACAGGGCACAGGTGGGGGTTTTCTCTCATAAAACCCTGTTTTGATACAGCCCACAGCGCCCAGTGGGGAAGCCAGGGGGATAAGGCCTAACCTGTAGCCCCTCCCCCAGCCCCAGGGCGCCATTTGGGTAAATGTTCCCGCCCTGGAGCTGCATATCTCTTCCTCACTCCTTGTCAGCCGCCATCACACGGAGCTGCGCTGTTCCTCCTCTGTAAAGCCGCCTGCTCGTCACCGCTGTGCATTTTACAGGACACTTAAGTATTCTACCTGTCAAGGGACAGTGTTAGTTAAGAAAGAGTGAATACATTCAGGGTTGTGTGGTACAAACACCCTGTGATATACATCCAGTATCTACTGTGTTTTGATATATCTACTGTTTACATATATAGCTTTACTGAGTATTACTTTGTATTGCTAGTCCTGTGCTTGTGTGTGTGTGTGTGTGTGTGTGTGTGTGTGTGTGTGTGTGTGTGTGTGTGTGTGTGTGTGTATGTAGCTGCTGCGTGGCTGCCATCTCGGGTATTTCACTCAGCCAGCTACTCCTATATATTGTAACCTGAGGGGGCTAAGTGCGTCAGGTTCATAAACTAATATAGACATTTCACAAGATATACTTGCTGTGTATTTTTCTTTGTGATTTATAGTCAACATATATCTCTTGGATTCCCGGTTTGTGCTGATAGGAAGTCACACTGCGCTGGGAATTCTTGCTAAGGTATATCACTGCTAAGATTGTACTAGGTTGCCTGATATTATGCTTATCATTATGTCAGCTACACGAGGTAACGGAACTGGGGCTTCTCCCACTTTGCGTGGTGGTGATGCTACAGTCAATTTTGAGGATAACATGGCAGCTGAGAGTTCAGGTTCAGGGGGTACCTTACCCCCCAGTGGGTCTGTAGCACCGGGGGCAACTAATGACCCACCGTGGGCTACCTTCTCCACATTGATGAATACGCTAGTAGCTAAACTTACGCCCCCTGTGGGACCTCCTGTGCCACTGCAGCAGTTTATGGTCCCTACTGTTAATCCGCCGTGGGCAGATCAATTCTCAACACAGTTACAGCACTTGAACCGCTCACTAACTAAACATAAGTTTCACTCTCGCCCACCTAAGACTAAGTCATCTTTTAAGCGGGCCGCTACATCCTCACAATCCACCGCTGTCCCAGACACATCCTCTGAGGAGGAAGGTGCATATACTGATCCCACAGACACTGACTCTGATGTTTCTGATGGGGAGGGCAAGTCACTGGTGGATGTCCCTGATTTGATTGAGGCCTTCAGGCTCATTCTTCAGGTCTCTGATGATCCTGAGCCTGCGGCTGTCTTTAAAAATCCGGACAGATTTAAACGAAAGAAAGTGGTTAAACAAGTTTTACCTCATTCTCAACACCTGGCTGACATACGTCCGGAATCCTGGGAAAATCCGGTTACGAAATTCACACCGCGTAAGAGACTGTTGGCTCGCTATCCTCTCTCTGCGGAGCTATGTAAAAATTGGGAAACTCCTCCGCCTGTAGATTCTCATGTGGCTCGCATGGTAGTTTCCTCAGCTCTGCCAGTAACTACCGTCACCTCTCTGAAGGAACCGACGGATAGACGCGTGGAGGGTTGTCTAAAGACGGGGCTGTGCATAGGCCAACCATTGCAGCAACTTGGGCTGCTGAAGCTGTTGAATAATGGGCTCAGGAGCTGGAGGCGGAGCTGCCTTTCCGACATTTCTGATCATGCTAGACAATGTCTCATATATTGCCACGGCTTCTCTGTACCTTAAGGAGGCGGCTTCTG